>NC_079190.1:384152551-384468713 GCF_029499605.1 Hyla sarda | reverse complement strand
TACAGCAGCGCCGAGAACTCTATTGTTAGCGGAGCTATGAGGCCTGGGCTATCGACAGTCACGTGATCGCGGCGCATGTAGTAAAGCAGTGTTTCCCAAGCAGAGTGCCGCCAGCTGTTGCACAACTACAACTCCCAGCATGCCTGGGCAGCCAAGACACACTGTGAGTTGTAGTTGTGCAACAGCTGAAGGCACCCTGGTTGGGAAACACTGTAGTAAAGGAAGCCTTCACTTGGGGGATGTTAGTCCGGGTAACTAGGGAAATGTGTGTAAAATACAGGGAGGGGGGATAGCAGCGGTGCCTGGCAGGGCCACATTATATTAGAGCACTTTATTCCAAACAGTGTGGGAGATTAATCAAAACCCATAGCAACCAATCACATCACTGCTTTCATTTTTATAAAGGCTTCTGTAAAATAAAAGAAGCGATCTGATTGGTTTTTATGGGTAACTGGTCGACTTTTCCTCTGCACAAGTTTTGATGAATCTCCCCCTGTGTGTCTTGGCTGACCGGGAGTTGTAGTTTCGCAACAGCTGGAGGCACACTGTTTGGAAAACCCTGCAAGGGCTCGTTCACATAGACGTACCGGAGCGTATTTTATTCTGCGGATCCGCCAGCGATGGACCCTACAGTGCTGCCTCCATCTGTGCCTGCTCATAGCAGCAATCCGCCGCTACCAGCAGACAAGCTGCGATGTGCTAGTTGCGGCACGCATGCGCAGTATACTCGCACACATCGCGGCTGCTCTCGGCCTAGCTCAGGGAGAAGAGGGAGTGGGCGCGAAGTGTGCGAGTAAATTGCGCATGCCGCTATGAGTAAGTACAGCTGAAGGAAGCACTGTAGGGTATATCGTCAACAGATCCGCAGCATAAGATAAGCTGTGGATCCGTCCGTGTGAAAGTACCCTAAGGGTGCGTTCACACGGAGTAATTCAAGAGGAATTTACTCAAGTAATTCCTCTTGAATTTTCCTCTCCAAACTAATGCACATCCCCTCTGCCCATTAACTAATGTTATTTCTGCTGGCCTGTTCACACTGCGGAAATTCTGCTAGCGGAATTCCGACGCTGAATTCCGTTCCGCTTGAAGAAAGAACATGTTCATCCGACATCCTTTTCGCGCGGAATTCGCGCGCAATTTGCGCGGAAATGGCTGAAAAAACCTTCACTTTTTTCTCCCCCATGTCCGCGCGCAATTCTGCGCAAATTGCAAAAAAAAAAATTCTGCCTGTTAATTTTTCAGCCTGAATTACTCTTCATTTACTCCGTGTGAACGCACCCTAATAGGGAATTCCTGCAGAAATTCTTTGCAGTTTAGCACTTACTCTCTGGTCAGTCTTGTATGGAGCAATGTTAGACTGCCATTAAGGAAGCCTCCTACTGTAACTCCAAATCCCACAGTAAAACATGGAATGCTCTGTATGTATGATAGTATTCCCCTGAGAAACTGACCATTGATCATAGGACAGGGTGCCTACGTATGATGTAAACTGGAGCAGCAGACCTCATTTACTTCTATGTCTGAACTGAATTACCCAGTGACTCAGTTTGTGGCGTATCTGCTATTTTAAATGGACTCAAAAATGGGAGCGTTTGCGCTTTTTAAAAAGCGCACTAGGTGACAGTACGGCAGTAGAAGGGAATGGGGTCTGCTGCTCCCCTTAAAGGACATCTGCAGCATTACAAACACTTATCCCCTATCCTCAAGATAGGGGATAAGTGTTTGATCGGGTGGGGTCCAAACACTGGGGCCCCCAGCGATCTCCTGTACGGGGCCGCGGCTCTCCCGTGCAGGGGGTGTGCCAGCCGCAGCATGACGGTAGTATTCGTGCCTCCCTGCATCCCACATATAACTTAATGGGGACGGGGAGGAGACGTGGGCGTCACCGTCGACCTCTAGGTCGACGCTACGCGCCTTAGTGCTCACCATGAGCGTTTATGGCGGCGCCCCGTTAGGAGATCGGGGGGTCCCAGCGGTCGGACCCCCCGCGATCAAACACTTATCCCCTATCCTGTGGATAGGGGATAAGTGTAATGCCGCTGCAGTTGTCCTTTAACAGTATATGGCGGCATCCCATTTTCTGCGGGATGCCGACGGATACTTATACTAATTAGTGGGGCAGGAACGCAGAGGGGAATTTATCATTTAGGATCTAGTCTCCTTGTTGGGTTAGAACAGAAATGTTAAGGGGAATTTTCTGGGTGTATGCCAAATTCATTAAATGCCGGACGGCACGTGATAAACTTGTTGCACGGCCTAATCATGCTACCAGTTTAGATGCTTTTGTAGGGCTGGTGGGAGTTAGTCTGAGTTTGTGTGTAAAAGAGGCCATATGTGACAAAAAGTTGCACTTGATTAATCACTAATCACTATAAAAACTATTCTAAAACAGTCCACAATGTTGTTATGATTACCCTCCAAAGAAAAATGGAATGAAAAACACCATAAGGGTACCGTATATACTCGAGTATAAGCCGAGTTTTTCAGCACGATTTTCAGCCCCCTTATACTCGAGTGAACAAAAAAACACTTCTGGCTTAGCTGTGAGGGGATGGGCCAGGCCATCCATCTTCGGCCATCTATGCTGCAGGGACCGTTCGGTGGGGAGGGTTAGTCATTCCGGGCTTTCCATCTTCACCGGGAGGCCCTCTTCTCCGCTCCAGGCTGACCCCAAACTAGTGACGCTGCATTGGCGCCACCGCGCAGGGACGTTCATGAGCAGGGACGCCACGGACGTCTGCTGTGCATGGATGTCCCTGCGTGTCGTCGTCAACGCAACGTCACTAGTCCGTGGCCGGCCCGGAGCGGAGAAGAGGGCCTCCCGGTGAAGATGGGCATCCCCTAATGACTAACCCTCCCCACCGAACGGTCCCTGCAGCATAGATGGCCGAAGATGGACGGGCCGGACCAGCTCACCCTTCCTTCCCACCGAGAAAGCAACAACTGGTGAGGTGAGTAGAAAACAAAAGGGGGGTCTGGATGATGACGAAGGGATTGACAGGCGGTGATGATGACGAGGGGGATGATGACGAGGGGGATAATGACAGGGTGATGATGGTATAGTAAAGTCAATAACTTTTCCTAGGTTTTTGGGGTGAAATTAGGGGCCTCGGCTTATATTCGGAATGGCTACTATTCGAGTATATACGGTACGTTCACATGTACAGGATCTTGCACAGATTTGATGCGTAGGATTTGTAACTGACGATTAGAAGCTTTAGAAGCTGTGTTCAGTCATTTAGTTTACATTGAAATGTGCAGCAGAAAATCCTGTGCATCAAATCCTGCGATCCAAATCTGTGTACTTTTGAACGTACCCTTAATCTTTATTATATCAAAAAAAGAAAAATAAATATCCATAAAATAGAGTCGCTATGCACACAACTGGAAAATGCACATAGGTACATGTAACAAAGCGGCTCTTTAATGAAATGTACGTTGGGATAAGTGCACATGGGACTCGAATCTGCATTTGGCCTATAATTCCATCTTGTTTGTGGTATTTGTATTCTTCTATTCCTTTGTTATGCATATTCTGGTATATTCTGCCTTTACAATGCTGCTGCTTGTTTTATATTGTCTGTCCAGGAAAATACAGTCACTTCCTCTCCATTGTATTTTGTACCATCAGAAGCCAATGTTTTGTTGTACCTATGTGCATTTTTCGGTGATATGCATAGTGCTTCTATTTTATGGATACTTTTTTTTTATATGTGTTATAATAAAGATTAGTGTCTTTTTACATGAAATTATTGTTGTGCATTTTTCTTTGGGGGGTAATGTGTGCTTGTGCACAACTGTCTAATATTTGATTATGTTTTTGTTGGTGATAATGTGGTTATGATTCTAAAATGCTCTAAATGAAAAGCATGTTGCAGGGGAACTGGCTGTGACAATTTAGGAGACTAATTTTTAAGAAAAATAAGCAGGGAAAACAGCCCCCCAAATACTTTTAATAAGGCCAAAAGCTATTTTTCTAAGTCAGCACATCAAATCAATGGTGTGCATGTGCACCGAATAAACATGTATCCATATATATATATATATATATATATATATATAAAACAAACTCGCCACTGCTGCACCATTTAGGCATACCCAATTGACAGCAATACTTCCTCAATCTGTCAGTTGACTATCCCAATAGTGGTGCTCACTGGACAATTGCTGACAGTTCATAGATAACTTTTCCACAAAAGAATAAAATCAGGGCACTCACCACTGTGGATGCTTTAATCTTTACTAACAAAACGAACATCCGTGCATGTACTGTAAGACGGACGCGGACAAACAGTCACAGGGGTTGTCTTTCTGGGTTGCCATTTTGCACTCTGCGTCGCCCAGTAAGATTTCCCCTGTGATCGTTAGTCCATGTCCATCCTACATGCATTGATGTTTGTTTTGTAAGTTTTAGTGGGAAAGTTACATGTGCACCAAAATGTCATGCAATGCACAAATAAATTGTGTAAATGTAAAGTTTTTAATACCCCACTGCAAAGCACAGTTGGAGATTTGTTCTACTACAGCACTTTTTAGAAAAGCCCTTACAAACACTTCATGTAAAAAGGCACAACATTTTGGCACAATTAAAGGGGTTATCCAGGAAAAAACTTTTTTTTTATATATCAACTGGCTCCAGAAAGTTAAACAGATTTGTAATAATCTGTATAATTATCATAATCATCCAATTATATCATATCATAATAATCCAATAATTATCAGGTGCTGAAGTTGAGTTGTTCTTTTCTGTCTGGTAACAGTGCTCTCTGCTGACATCTCTGCTTGTCTCAGGAACTGCACAGATTAGAAGAGGTTTGCTATGGGGATTTGCTTCTACTCTGGACAGTTCCCGAGACAGGTATCATCAGAGAGCACTTAGACAGAAAAGAACAACTCAACTTCAGCAGCTCATAAATACTGAAAAAAATAAGACTTTTTAATAGAAGTAATTTACAAATATTTATACCCCTCTTTCTTTGTACCTAATTTACAAATATGTTTGACTTTCTGGAGCCAGTTGATATATATAAAAAAAAGTTTTTTTTCCTGGATAACCCCTTTAAGTCATTGCGCAATTTTCCCCTATGAGCAGAATCTACACATTTAAAAAAATAAATGAGAAAATGTGCACTTTTTTGTACCCACTTGTAGTTTTGGAATACTTGGCTACGTTTTGAAATACTTATCTTAATTCTGCGATGTGTAAGTGGTCGTATGCCCCATGAAATCTTTCCACTTACAGTAGTTAAAGTTCTCGATATATATAATTAGAAGATTCTTCCAATGGTCAATAGGCACAAATTGAAAAAAAGAAAATGCATGCCACCCAAACAGAAGTAAAAATGACTCTTATGGTTTCCAGCAGGGAGGTATAGATATGGACATGTTTACCGTGTAGGCTGAGAACGTTTCCATTTCCATTGTGAACAGAAGCTTAGGGCCCTGTTACTCTTGGTGACTGTCAGCCTGTTTGATGCAGGGATTAGCAAATCACATGGTTTCGACCTGTCAAAACATTCTCGGTAGTCTGCTGCACATCACTTCTGTAAAAAAGTGGATGTGCTGTCAACGAATGATAGAAGTAAAGGTCCACATATTTGATCCAGTGATAATTTGTGTGGCTCTGCACACCTGATAACTGAGCTGTAAATAAGGCACCTTAACCCCTTAAGGAGCTTTGACGTACGTGTACGTCATGACAACCTGGTACTTAAGGACCCATGACGTACGCGTACGTCATGGAGAATTCCTGCGCCTGCCGCGTGCCAGGTGGGGATCAGACCGGGATGCCTGCTGAAATCATTCAGCAGGCATCCCGTGCAAACGCCCAAGGGAGTCATCAGATCCCCCCATATCAGCGATCGCGGCAAATCGCAAGTGAATTCACACTTGCGATGTGCGCGATTCCGGGTCATTACGGGTCTATAGTGACCCGGAATATAAGGGGGATTGCGGTTGTCTAAGACACCCATGATCCCCCTGAAAGCATAGGAGTGAGGTGGCAGGGGTGCCACCCCTCCTATCCCTGCTATTGGTTGTCTAGACGCGACCACCAATAGCAGATCGGGGGCGTGCGGGATAACTTTCGTTTTCCCCGTCCTGCCCACCCACAATAGACGGGGCAGAACAGGGAACGAAAGGAGACCGGCGCCGAAGATCCACTTACCGATCCGGGCAGGCGACGGAGATCGGCGGGCGGCGATGACGTGCGGCTGGATCCGACGGAAGCCGGTGAGTTGCCTAGCAACATCTGGAGGGTACAGTTTGAGACCATTATACAGTGGTCCCTAAACTGTAGCCCTCCAGATGTTGCAAAACTACAACTCCCAGCATGAACAGACAGCAGTTTGGGCATGCTGGAATATGTAGTTTTGCAACAGCTGGAGGGCTACAGTTTGAGACCACTATATAGTGGTCCCTAAACTGTAGCCCTCCAGATCTTTCAAAACTACAACTCCTAGCATGCCCAAACAACTGTTTGCTGTCTGGGCATGCTGGAATTTGTAGTTTTGCAACAGCTGGAGGACCACAGTTTGGAGATCACTTAGCAGTGTTCTCTAAAACTGAAGCCCTCCAGATGTTGCAAAACTGCAAATCCCAGCATACACAGACAGCAAACAGCTGTCTCGGCATGCTGGGGGTTGTAGTTGCGTATCTCCAGCTATTGCATAACTACATCTCCCAGCATGCCCTTCGGCGATCAGTACATGCCGGGAGTTGTAGTTTTGCAACAGCTGGAGGCACACTGGTTGGAGAATACTGAGTTAGGTAACAGAACCTAACTGAAGGTTTTCCAACCAGTGTGTCTCCAGCTGTCTCAAAAGTACAACTCCCAGCATGCACGGTCTGTCAGTACATGCTGGGAGTTGTAGTTTTGAAACAGCTGGAGGTTTGCACCCCCCCCCCCCCCCATGTGAACGTACAGGGTACATTCACACGGGCAGGTTTACAGTAAGTTTCCTGCTTCAAGTTTGGGCTGCGGCAAATTTTTCAAGGCAGCGCAAACTCCTAGCAGGAAACTCAACGTAACACGCCAGTGCGAATGTGCCCTAAAAACACTACACTAACACATAATAAAGGGTAAAACACTACATATACACCCCTTATACTGTCCCCCCCAATAAAAGTGAAAAAACGTATTGTATGGCAGTGTTTCCAAAACGGAGCCTCCAGCTGTTGCAAAACAACAACTCCCAGCATTTCCGGACAGCCACTGACTGTCCAGGCATGCTGGGAATTTAGCAACAGCTGGAGGCACCCTGTTCAGGAATCACTGGCGTAGAATACCCCTATGTTCACCCCTATGCGATCCCTAATTTAGTCCTCAAATGCGCATGGCGCTCTCTCACTTCGGAGCCCTGTCGTATTTCAAGGAAACAGTTTAGGGCCACATATGGGGTATCTCCGTACTCGGGAGAAATTGCACTACAAATTTTGGGGGGCTTTTTCTCCTTTTACCCCTTATGAAAAGGAAAAGTTGGGGCTACACCAGCTTGTTAGTGTAAAAAAAGAAAAAATGTTACACTAGCATGCTGGTGTTGCCCCATACTTTTTATTTTCACAAGCGTTAAAAGGAAAAAAAGACCCTCAAAATTTGTAACGCAATTTCTCCTGAGTACGGAAATACCCCATATGTGGGCGTAAAATCCTCCGCAGACGCACAACAAGGCTCAGGATTGAGAGCGCACCATGTACATTTGAGGCCTAAATTGGTGATTTGCACAGGGGTGGCCGATTTTACAGCGGTTCTGACATAAACGCAAAAAAATTAATACCGATATGTGACCCCATTTTGGAAACTACACCCCTCACGTAATGTAATAAGGGGTACAGTGAGCATTTACGCCCCACAGGTGTCTGGCAGATTTTTGGAACAGTGGTTTGTGAAAATGAAAAATGTAATTTTTAATTTGCACAGCCCACTGTTCCAAAGATCTGTCAAACGCCAGTGGGGTGTAAATACTCACTGCACCCCTTATTAAATTCTGTGAGGGGTGTAGTTAACAAAATAGGGTCACATGTGGGGGGGGGTGTCCACTGTTCTGGCACCACGGGGGGCTTTGTAAACGCACATGGCCCCTGACTTCCATTCCAAACAATTTTTTTCCCAAAAGCTCAATGGCGCTCCTTCTCTTCTGAGCATTGTAGTGCGCCAGCAGAGCACTTGACGTCCACACATGGGGTATTTCTATACTCAGAAGAGATGGGGTTTCAAATTTTGGGGGGCATTTTGTCCCATTACCCCTTGTAAAAATGTTAAATTTGAGGGAAAAGTAGCATTTTAGTGAAAAAATAATAATTTACACATCCAACTTTCACGAAAAGTCGTCAAACACCTGTGGGGTGTTAAGGCTCACTGGACCCCTTGTTACGTGCCTTAAAGGGTGTAGTTTCCAAAATAGTATGCCATGGTTTTTTTTTTTGCTGTTCTGGCTCCATAGGGGCTTCTGAAATGTGATATGCCCCCCCAAAAACCATTTCAGAAAAACTCACTCTCCAAAATCCCACTGTCGCTCCTTCCCTTTTGAGCCCTCTACTGCGCCCGCTGAACACTTGACGTACACATTTTCTTAGAAATTGGGTTACACATTTTAGGAAGATTTCTCTCCTTTTACCCCTTGTAAAAATTCAATAACTGGGTCTAAAAGAACATGCCAGTGTAAAAAATGAAGATTTAGAATTTTCTCCTTCAATTTGCTGCTATTCCTGTGAAACACCTAAAGGGTTAACAAACCTTTTGAATACTTTGAGGGGTGCAGTTTTCATAATGGGGTCATTTGTGGGGTATTTCTAATAAGAAGGCCCTTCAAATCCACTTCAAAACAGAACTGGTCCCTGAAAAATTTTGATTTTGAAAATTTTGTGAAAAAATGGAAAATTGATGCTGAACTTTGAAGCCCTCTGGTGTCTTCCAAAAGTAAAAACATGTCAATTTTATGATGCAAACACAAAGTAGACATATTGTATATGTGAATCAATATATCATTTATTTGGGATATTCAATTTCCTTATAAGCAGAGAGCTTCAAAGTAAAAAAAAACATTTTCAATTTTTTCATCAAATTTTGGAATTTTTCACCAAGAAATGATGCAAATCGACAACATTTTACCACTAACATAGTTTTTTCGTGACATATTCTACTCTATCTCGGAATCAGAATGAAAGGTAAAAGCATCCCAGAGTTATTAATGTTTAAAGTGACAGTGGTCAGATGGGCAAAAAATGGCCGTGTCCTACAGTGAAAATTGGCTGGGTCCTTAAGGGGTTAAAGGGGTACTCCGGTGCTTACACATCTTATCCCCTATCCAAAGGATAGGGGATAAGATACCTGATCGCGGGGGTCCCGCCCCTGGGGACCCCCGGGATCTTGCACGTGGCTCCCCGTTTGTAATCAGTCCCTGGAGTGTGTTCGCTCCGGCTCTGATTACCGGCAACCACATGGACCCCGTGTGACGTCACGCTCCGCCCCTCAATACAAGCCTACGCGAGGGGGCGTGACAGCTATGCAGGGACTGATTACAATCGAACGGGGTGCCGCGTGCAAGATCCCGGGGGTCCCCAGCGGCGGGACTCCTGCGATCAGGAATCTTATCTTTTGGATAGGGGATAAGATGTGTAAGCACCGGAGTACCCCTTTAAACATTAGACAGCAGTCTGTTCATGTTATACTACCCTTATCCAACCAATAGATAATAATCATAAACCCTTAGTCTCCTCTAACGTCTCCAGCTGTGAGTGTAGAACTAGGTCAGGACAAGAAGTTTCTTATAGCAAGCACATACGGCATCTCACATGAGTTTGTCCATCTTCACATTTTGTCAGTATTTATTATATATTTTCATGTGACACTACTGAAGAAATGACCCTCTGCTACAATGTAAAGTTTACACTTGGTCAAACTGCCACACTGCGTTTTTTTTATAAACTCACTTGGTGTTTTGGGGTTTGGCAATTTTCTCCCTCCTCTTGGGGGTTAATGCTAGCTCTTTTATGGGCTCACAACAAGCCCCAGCTTAGTGAAGGATTCAGTCTATAAGACGGCTTTCGCTACTAAGCCTGTAAAGTAAATTTAAAAAAACATAACACATTTTTCAAAAAACTTATTTTAAAGAACACTCCCTCACAGCCCTTGTTAAAGGGGTACTACGGTGGAAAACTTTTTTTTTTTCTAAATGAACTGGTGCCAGAAAGTTAAACAGATTTGTAAATTACTTCTATTACAAATACTTATTCCTTTTAGTAGCTGTATGCTGCAAAGGAAATTCTTTACTTTTTTAATTTCTTTTTTGTGTTGTCCACAGTGCTCTCTGCTGACACCTCTGTCCATGTCAAGAACTGTCCAGAGTAGCATAGGTTTGCTATGGGAATTTTCTTCCTGCTCTGGACAGTTCCTGATACGGGCATCAGGTGTCAGCAGAGAGCACTGTGGACAAGACAAAAATAAATAAATAAAGATTGTCCTCTGTTTCAAACAGCTGCTAAAAAGTACTGAATGGATTAAGATTTTTAATAGAAGTCATTTACAAATCTGTTTAACTTTCATGTACATATAACTTTAATCACAATGCTGGAACTTGTAGTCCAAAAATAGGATTTTAAATCCAAACGAGGGGTGCTTAGCTCTATTATTTGTGACACAAATAATAATAAGAACAAAATTCAGCCTACGTGTCCAGGCTGTATATTTATTTTTCAGAACAAGAAAAAGATATACACAATAAACAATATGAAGGAATATACAAATATCCCAACTTTGTCATATTGGCTTTTTTATGTTTACATGCACAGAAAGCAACCCGCTATGTAAGCAAATGTTGTTTTTGTTCTGGTTACTAGGGCTGCATTCAAGCATATGGACAGATATATACTGCTAATCTATACACACACATATATATATATTTATGTAGAAATCCAAGGAAAGAAGGCAAAAAGCGTCACTCCAACGTTTAAAAGTGAAAAAATAGTGCTTTTTATTCACCCATCACATCTGCAACGTTTCAACCCTCTCAGTGGGGTCTTTTTCAAGCATACAACAGTGTACATGTGCTACATATTTATAAGGTCATCAATTTACAATGACAAGCCCACAACTGGGTGGATACAGTGACCATCATAAAACAGTGTAAACAATACAAATAACTCATCATCAAACAATCATTACAAGTGTTACATTATTAAAGTGCATATAGGCATGAATTACAGTCAAATTCTCAAAACTTACACTGTGAATCTATATAAATTATTAATTAGGGGGAGTTACCTTCCGTCCATATTGTCTACCATTCACCACAATCGCGTGTTCCCCAGCCGTTTGTAAACAATGCTGGTGTGCAAGGATGGAAGTGCACAAGTCACATGATGCATTACATCATGCGGTCATGTGACTCGGGAGCCTCTCATTCCCGAGTCTGCGCATAGAGTTCCTTACTGCGCAGTTCTCAAAGAATCAAGTCATACCTGCGGGTGCGGCCCCCGTGCACATGATCCCGCGGGCCACGCAAGTCACGTGACCCACGGGATCACATGACACAAGGACCACCCACCACAGGCGTCTACATCCCTGTAAATTCCCAAGCGGCCATCTTGTCTCAGGGCAAAAGAAAGGGCAAACTATATTCTCAATTTGAACTGGACAATTCCATCCATCACTATATTTCCCACAGGAAGTTGATTATTTCTTATTATAACATACACAGGGGGGCTGGCCAGTAACACAATCACTATGTAGCATGTCTCTCGCATACTCCCCATATATAATGGAGAATAATGCAATGAGGCAACGGACTATGGATGGTCAGTGTCTCAAGAGTGTATATAACATCTCCTAACCCACCTAGACCCCATAGGTCCTCTCTACAATCCATCAAGGCCCACCACCCCCACCCCCATACATACACCTCCTGTGGTAAAGAAAGTTTTTTCTTTTATTTCTTACAAAGATGGCATATAATGGAAAAAATAAAAAAGAGGAAAAAAGGCTCCACAAAGTACACATTAACCGAACCATGCACATACATCACAAGAAAAAATACTAATAATCATAAAGTGCACATTTTTCGTCCAAGCCGACCAGAGCCAACAAGATGGAATCCACGCCGGTGAATGTTCATGGACGTTCAAGGTAAGTACCTAAAAACAGACGAATATCAAAAATTATTTATATATTACAATACAGAACTATATACAAAATGTACAGATCCACAATCAATAAATAAATAAATATTTATAAATTGACTCACTAATTCATGCTACATATAGTGTAAGTGATATGCATCGTGTAGCATAAATAAAGTGTAAGTGATATCCCAGGTGTAAAAAATAAAAATATATATATATACTATAGAGGATTGGACAAATATATACAGAAGTATAAAAGTACAAAAACTACAAAATTTACAAAAAGACTCTAAGGGGAGGTCTATATTCAAGCCATATGGCTGTAAAGTGTTCAGCTTTTTTATCCACATTACCTCCCTTTACTTCAGGGCCTTCTCTCTATCTCCCCCTCTCTTGGACAGCGGAATTGAATCTATAATACTAAATTTCAACTCATCAATATATATATATAATCCACACTCCAGGAAACAGCACCATTCACCAGGTCCGGTTTATTTGCAGACTTTGAAAACTTATAGCATCAGAGCATATACACATGCGACGTTTCGGCTAGTGAGCCTTTTTCAAGGCTCACTAGCCTAAATGTCGCATTTGTATATGCTCTGATGCAATACGTTTTTAAAGTCTGCAACTAAACCGGACCTGGTGAATGGTGCTGTTTCCTGGAGTGTAGATTATGGATTCAACCCGGTATTTGGCAAGTGGGTGGATTACTTGCACCTCACTGGTGATTGTCCTGTGCTGATTCTTCTACATTGGACTATATATAGATATATGTATAACACCTTTCCTGGTTGCTGATATAGGGCTTATAACGTAGCAAAACTGAAAAACTAGTCTTAAAATAGGCACTGCATATCTTGTGCTGCTTTACCAAAAGAAGGGACTCTTTTCCAATCATTAAAGGGGTTATCCAGGAAAAAAAATTTTTTTTATCTATATCAACTGGCTCCAGAAAGTTTTGTAAATTACTGGAGATGAAACAGATTTGTAAATTACTTCTATTAAAAAATCATAATCCTTTCAGTACTTATGAGCTGCTGAAGTTGAGTTGTTCTTTTCTGTCTAAGTGCTCTCTGATGACACGTGTCTCGGGAGCTGTCCAGAGTTGAAGCAAATTCCCATAACAAACCTATTCTGCTCTGTGCAGTTCCTGATACAAGCAGAGATGTCAGCAAAGAGCACTGTTGCCAGACAGAAAAGATCAACTCAACTTCAGCAGCTGATAATTATTGGAAGGATTAAGATTTTTTTTATAGAAGTAATTTACAAATCTGTTTAACTTTCTGAAGCCAGTTGATCTAAAAAAATAAATAAATAAAAAAAAAAAGTTTTTCCTGGAATACCCCTTTAAAAGCCTTTGGTACCTAAAAAAATCACTTAATTTATAACAAACTTTGCATGAATTCATAATACAACCAAATATACAAAAAACAACTTTGTAATAACCAGTGTTTTTATTAGAAAAATACATCTTTCTTCACATATTAGGCTCCTCCTTTTCTCCCTCCATCTTTCTTCCAAAACTCATGAATCACTCTGAGTGACTAGACCAGTGATTCCCAACCGCGGTGCCGCGGCACACGTGTGTGCCGTTCAGCACTGCCCGTGGTGCTGCGGGATTTTGCCGTGATTTTTTTATTTTTTACTATTGTTTTTTTTTAAATGTCCCTCCCCGGCCTGATGGCGGAGGGGGGGAGTCTGCGTGCGCACTGCGCGCACAGCGTCCCCCTGCATCTCCTGTGTTCCCCTCCTTACCCCTCTGTTCCCTGTGTCCCCCGCGTCCCCCTCCTTCACTCTCCGTCTCCTGCGTCCCCCTCCGTCCCCCTCTCCCTTGTGGCGCAGTGAGCCGGAAATGGTGCCCTGGGGCGGAACGAGCTGCACCTGCGCCGGACTCCAGTGCCTCCTGTGGAACTGCAAGCTGCGCGGGCCGGCTTGCTTATGGTACCGTACCCTTTCCACCCCTCTGTTCACCTTCTCAACCCTGTCTAAATCCCCCCACCGTCACCCAAGTACACCCTCTACCCCTCCCCCCCCGTCACTCATGTCCACCCCCCCCCCTGTCAGCCATGTCTGCCTTGTCTACCTCCCTGTCCATCTCTATCACCCATGTCCACCCCCCCCTGTCACCCATGTATTCCCTCCGTCACCCATGTAATCCCTCCGTCACCCATGTCCACCCCCCCCAGTCACCCATGTCCACCCCCCCCAGTCACCCATGTCCACCCCCCCCTGTCACCCATGCCCGTCCCCCTGTCAGCCATGTCCGCCTGGTCCACCTCCCTGTCCACCCCCCTGTCACCCATGTCCACCCCCCCCTGTCACCCATGTAATCCCTCCCTGTCACCCATGTAATCCCTCCCTGTCACCCATGTCCACCCCCCCTGTCACCCATGTCCACCCCCCCTGTCACCCATGTAATCCCTCCCTGTCACCCATGTCCACCCCCCCAGTCACCCATGTCCACCCCCCCAGTCACCCATGTCCACCCCCCCTGGCCATCTCTGTCACCCATATCCACCCCCCCTGTCACCCATGTCCACCCTCCCTGTCACCCATGTCCACCCTCCCTGTCACCCATGTAATCCCTCCCTGTCACCCATGTAATCCCTCCCTGTCACCCATGTCCACCCCCCCTGTAACCCATGTCCACCCCCCCCTGTCACCCATGTCCACCCCCCCTGTCACCCATGTCCACCCCCCCCTGTCAGCCATGTCTGCCTTGTCCACCTCCCTGTCCATCTCTATCACCCATGTCCACCCCCCCCTGTCACCCATGTAATCCCTCCCTGTCACCCATGTCCACCCCCCCAGTCACCCATGTCCACCCCCCCTGGCCATCTCTATCACCCATGTCCACCCCCCCGTCACCCATGTCCACCCCCCCTGTCACCCATGTCCACCCCCCCTGTCACCCATGTCCACCCCCCCTGTCACCCATGTCCACCACCCCCTGTCACCCATGTAATCCCTCCCTGTCACCCATGTCCGCCTTGTCCACCTCCCTGTCCATCTCTATCACCCATGTCCACCCCCCCTGTCACCCATGTCCACCCCCCTGTCACCCATGTCCACCCCCTCAGTCACCCATGTCCACCCCCTCAGTCACCCATGTCCACCCCCCCGTCAGCCATGTCCGCCTTGTCCACCTCCCTGTCCATCTCTATCACCCATGTCCACCCCCCCCGTCACCCATGTCCACCCCCCCGTCACCCATGTCCACCCCCCCGTCACCCATGTCCACCCCCCCCGTCACCCATGTCCACCCCCCCCGTCACCCATGTCCACCCCCCCCCACCCATGTCCACCCCCCCCCCCCGTCACCCATGTCCACCCCCCCGTCACCCATGTCCACCCCCCGTCACCCATGTCCACCCTCCCCGTCACCCATGTCCACCCTCCCCGTCACCCATGTCCACCCTCCCCGTCACCCATGTCCACCCTCCCCGTCACCCATGTCCACCCTTCCCGTCACCCATGCCCACCCTTCCCTGTCACTCATGTCCACCCTTGCCTGTCACTCATGTCCACCCTTGCCTGTCACCCATGTTCACCTTCCTGTCACCCATGTCAACCCCCCATCACTCATGTCCACCCTCCTGTCATCCATGTCTGCCTTGTCCACTCCCCTGTCCATCCCTGTCACTCATGTTTACCACCCTGTCTACCCCCGTAGTCTACTCTGTCACCCATGTCCACCCTCCTGTTCACCCATCTGTCCCTTTGTTACCCCAGTCCACCCCTCTCTGTCACTCCTGTCCCTCTTTTACCCCCTTGTCCACCCCTCTGACCCCCTGTCTCCCCTGTCCACCCTCCTGTCACCCATGTCCACCCCCTGTCCTCCCCTATGCCCCCGTCACCCATGTTCACACTTCTACACCCATCTATCACCCTTGTACACCTCTCTACACCCCTCTGTACACTCCTCTACACCCCTCTGTCACCCATGTACACTCCTCTATACCCCTCTGTCACCCATGTACACTCCTCTACACCCCTCTGTCACCCATGTACACTCCTCTGTACCCCTCTGTCACCCATGTACACTCCTCTGTACCCCTCTGTCACCCATGTACACTCCTCTGTACCCCTCTGTCACCCATGTACACTCCTCTGTACCCCTCTGTCACCCATGTACACTCCTCTACACCCCTCTTTCACCCATGTACACCCATCTATCACCCATGTACACTCCTCTACACCCCTCTGTCACCCATGTACACTCCTCTACACCCCTCTGTCACCCATGTACAACCATCTATCACTCATGTACACTCCTCTACACCCCTCTGTCACCCATGTACACTCCTCTACACCCCTCTGTCACCCATGTACACCCATCTATCACCCATGTACACTCCTCTACACCCCTTTGTCACCCATGTACACTCCTCTACACCCCTCTGTCACCCATGTACACCCATCTATCACCCATGTACACTCCTCTACACCCCTTTGTCACCCATGTACACTCCTCTACACCCCTGTCACCCATGTACACTCCTCTACACCCCTGTCACCCATGTACGCTCCTATACACCCCTTTGTACATTCCTCTACACCCCTTTCACCCATGTACGCTCCTCTACACCCCTGTCACCCATGTACACTCCTCTACATCCCTGTCACCCATGTACACTTTTCTACACCCCTCTGTCACCCATGTACACTCCTCTACACCCGTCACCCATGTACACTCTTCTGCACCCCTCTGTCACCCATGTACACTCCTCTATACCCCTCTGTCACCCATGTACACTCCTCTATACCTCTCTGTCACTCATGTACACTCCTCTACACCCCTCTTTCACCCATGTACACCCATCTGTCACCCATGTACACTCCTCTACACCCCTCTTTCACCCATGTACACCCATCTGTCACCCATGTACACTCCTCTACACCCTTCTGTCGCTCCTCTACACCCATCTGTCACCCATGTACACTCCTCTACACCCATCTGTCACCCATGTACACCCATCTGTCACCCATGTACGCTCTTCTACACCCCTGTCACCCATGTATGCTCCTCTATACCCCTTTCACCCATGTATGCTCCTCTATACCCCTGTCACCCATGTATGCTCCTCTATACCCCTGTCACCCATGTATGCTCCTCTATACCCCTGTCACCCATGTATGCTCCTCTATACCCCTGTCACCCATGTATGCTCCTCTATACCCCTGTCACCCATGTACGCTCCTCTACACCCCTGTCACCCATGTACGCTCCTCTACACCACTGTCACCCATGTACGCTCCTCTACAACCCTCTGTACACTCCTCTACACCCCTCTGTCACCCATGTCCACCCCTCTACACCCCTCTGTCACCCATGTCCACTCTTCTATACCCCTCTGTCACCCATGTAAAAAAAAAAGAAAAAAAAAGTTTGGCGCCTAATAGGTTTGTTTTGCAGGTTTAACGGTGAAGAATTGTGTGTGGAAGAAATCGTGATGATGGCCCAGACCAGATGGAGAAGAGAAGGCAATGATGCAAATTAGAAGACGTCATTGGTGAGTTGCTGTATAAAGCAGCACTTTAAACTACATACCCACTGATAAATAGATTTATTTATTTATTTTTTTTCTTGCTCGTCAACCTCGGTAGCGGTGCCCTGTGGAAAAAAAAATTTCCGAGGTGTGCCCCGACCCGAAAAAGGTTGGGAAACACTGGACTAGACAGACTATAAACTTACTAAAGGATCAGATTAAGTGCTGCCCATAAGTCTGTGGAAATGGGAGGGTGACAGAGGTGTAATTTATAGATTCTGGACCCCGATGCAAAATCTGCAACAGGGCCCCATGTGCCAATTATAGTACTAATATCTTATTGGGCAGATGTGCTTTGGGGCCAGCTTAGGCACCAGGGCCCTGGTGCAACTGCTACTTCTGTAGCCCTTATAGCTACGCCCATGGAGGGGGAGATGGAGTTAGCTGCAAAGTGAGACAAAAGCAGAGAGAGACATAGAAGCCTCAGCAACTCAGAATAAGTGGTGTTGATGCCTCTGAGGGTGTACTCTAGATGTAATGGAGCAATAAGTGTTAACAAACTGTTATACCCAGTAGGTTTTTTACAGTATATGGGCAAAGCTCCCTTCCATTTCCCATTCCACTCCAGGATGTGAAAGCTGAACTTAGTTGCTAGAGGGGACCAGGTCACTACTCCAAAATGGGTCCTGGTTTGGGTAAGGCTAAGCCCAGTAGACTATAAGGAACCAATACAAGGCATTAAAATAAGGACAAGCATTAAAATTTGTGTCTAAAAAAACAAATTATGGATTAAACATAAAAGTTTTTGCATCTATACTTTAGCCTTCATTGTATCAATTTGTGTTGCTTTTTTTATGGGAAGAACAGCTTACTCTGCTCAACTACTATGCTTGGCAATAAAAGGACATGTACATGAGAGATCGCAGTAAATAGTGGCGTCTCCAGATTTCAAGTTTTGGGGGCACACTGGGGGCCAGGACAAAAGGAAGGGGAGCAATTATGACAATGTACATTTATACACTGCCTTTCTCCTTATATACCAGTAGATAAGGAGGGATATTATCACCATTCATATTACCATCATACTGTTACTGACCAAATCCTGTATACTAAGACCAATATTACCAATAATACCACTATACAAGGAGAAAATATTCCCTCACAACGTGACCATATAGTGGTAGATATAAGCTCTACACAGGCTCTGTAGACCATATCAGTCATTACATACAGTTATATCAGGTGACGTCATCTCTAATTGGAGCTGTTCACTTTCCTTTTTCTTCTCTATCTGGCCCAGACTGTCACACTGAGTCCAGTCACAACTCGTCTCCACAGAACCTGGCAGACAAACATTTTAGGCTACAAACTTTTCCAGCACCTACAGTGCTCCAAACAGTAGTTATAACCCCTTGGTTTCTTACACAGTAGAGTGAATAGATATTTGGGTTGGGAAAGAGTAGGTAGATTCCTCATCCCAATACAGTAACCCCCCGACATGCGATGGCCCCGACATATGATCAAATCGACATACGATGGCCTCTTAGAGGCCATCGCATGTCGATGTCAGCATCAACATACGATGCTTTTATATGTCGGGGACATCGCATTAACTGCTATCCGACAGCGCAAAATGCTTAAGCTGCTGTCGGATAGCAGTTTAAGCATCCCGGATAGGTTCACTTACCTATCCCCGCTGCTCCGGGTCCACTTCGCGATCCTCCGGCGTCTTCTGCATCTTCTCCGGGGTCCGGGCCTCGCTTTCCTGCGTCGTTATTACGTCGTGCACACGCCGTGCCGGCGCACCAACGTAATAACGCCACCAGAAAGCGAGGCCCGAACACCGGATAAGTTTCTAAAGACACCGGAGGATCCTGAAGAAGATGCCGGAGCAGCGGGACAGCATTGGAAGCCCCTGGGACAGCATCGGGAGCGGTGAGGACGCGGTCCGGAGCGGCGGGGACAGGTGAGTATTAAATGCACTTTTTACATTGCACGAATCCCTCAACATACGATGGATTCGACAAACAATGGGTCGTTTGGAACGAATTACCATTGTATGTTAAGGGACCACTGTAATGGTTTCCCCCACTATGGAAGTGTCCCAAATAGGTAGGTGCCACCTGAAAGTAGGTTTCCGTGTAGATAGCTGCCTTTTGTAGGTAGTTACCCACTTTAGGTAGTAGTAGCAGTAGTAGCCCCCTTTAGGTAGTAAAAGCAGTAGCCCACTTTAGGTAGTAAAATCAGTAGCCCCCTTTAAGAAGTAGTGGCAGTTACCCCCTTTAGGTAGTAACAGCATTAGTGCCCTTTGGTTAGTAGTAGCAGTAGCCCCCTTTAGGTAGAAAAAGCAGTAGCTTCCTTTAGGTAGTAAGACCAGTAGCCCCTTTAGGTAAGTAGACCCCTATAGGTAGTAGTTGCAGTTGCCCCCTTTAGGTATTAGTATCAGCAGCCCTGTCATGAAAGGGGGAGCCAGGGAGTTAGTAAGCCCTAACTATCCCTAAAACCACTGGCCCTTTCTATTGCCCATCCGCCCTATGCGACAGATCGACAACCACGAAGACAGTCCTTATACTGCGCTAAACTGCATGGGAGTCAAGTCAAACAAAACAAACGGAACAGTACATGTCAGGGAACAAGTCAGGAACATAACAAGAATGCTACAAAGCCAAAACAGATACATACAAGGCAGGATGTGACATACTAAACATACTAAGTATGCTTCCTCCATCTATTCTCTGTGCACCCGGCTCAGAGCGTCTGCATTATGCTAGAGGCTGAGAGCTCGCTGGAGCAGGCATGCACAGCTGGGAGGCATCATGAGTGAGCGCTGGCTTAGAGAACTACCCACACACATGGAGAATAGATGTAGGGTGCATGCATTGTATGTCAATTACACAGTGGTCCCAGCGCTAATGTAAAAGGGATAGGTATGGCAGCCACGGGCCATTTGTAAACCCCTGGCCACGCCTATCAGACTGGTGATAACTTCAAGAAAAACTTTTTTAAGGATAATCAAGACTACTATAAATCAGCCAAAGGTATTGCTACATTAAACTTCTCAGCAGCTTTTACATACTGGGCTTAGTTTGAGGGGAACAATGCTCATGACAGTTGCACTTTACATAGGCCCTGTCAGACTCAAAAACTTTAACACAATGTTGTAAATCTTGGCAAAACATTAACCTTTCTAATATACTACATTAAAAAATGAATCTCTTTTTTATAGAACTTAGCACAGCAGACTCAGGGAGGAAGTGAATGCATGGTGAGTGATGGCGGGTTCAGTACTTGCCTCGGACATGCCCCTTCCTGAGCAGTGGATGTCAGAATGAGTGAGCAGCAAAACAGTCCCCTTTGGGTAGTAGTAGCAGTAGTCCCCTTTAGGTAGAAAAAGCAGTAGCTTACTTTAGGTAGCAAGACCAGTAGCCCCCTTTAGGTAAGTAGAACCCTATAGGTAGTAGTTTCAGTTGCCCCTTTAGGTAGTAGTATCAGCGGCCCTGTCATGAAAGAGGACGGCAGAGAGTTAGTAAGCCCTGACTATCCCTAAAACCACTGACCCTCTCTATTGCCCATCCGCCCTATGCGACGGATCGACAACCATGAAGACAGTCCTTATACTGCGCTAAACTGCATGGTAGTCAAGTCAAACAAAACAAACGGAACAGTACATGTCGGGGAAAAAGTCAGGAACATAACAAGAATTCTACAAAGCAACAAACAGATAGATATAAGGCAGGATGTACCATACTAAACAGGTCAGGATAACAAGAGAACTAGTTCCACTAGACAAAAAGACACCCCACTCCATAAAAGGAGTGGACAGCAATAAGAACTCCAAATGGACCCCTTGCTAGCAGCGCACTCAATGGATACCAGCCAAGGAGGAAACATAAATAAAAATATATGAAACACTGGCACAGACACAGACATACTCCTAGATGGATTAAAACAAAGCCCTGAACAGAATTGTATCCTAGGAGATCCAGGATCCAACAAGGTCAAACAGGACTGATATAAAGGCATAATATGAACATGGACAAAACTCAGGCAAAACAGAATACAGTCTGAACACGTGTCTAAACAAGGAACACTAAATATATGCAATGCAAGAGTACCAAAACCCGACAAGGTACTAAACAAAGCAGGATAAAATCCAGATATCAATAACACAGACCGGACAGATAACCATGGTCAAACTCAGGAAATGTGGTCAGACAGACAAAAGTACATAAAGAAACATGGTCAGAGTAACAGGTGAAATTACCAGCAAAGAGCAGCACCTGAAGAGGCCTTATGTAACCTCCCAGTGCTGAAGGGCTGGAAGCATTATCTCTGAGAGAAGTAAACACAGAAACTGTTCAGACATAAACAGCATGTCTGAACAGGACCCAAAGAAGAAAATACCAAAAGACAAATAAACGGACATTACAAGCCTCCTTTAGGGAAAAAAACATACTCACCAGGCTCTAACATGGTCCATGGCCTCTTCTGCCTCCGGTCTATGCTCCGGTGCATGATGATGACCCAGCGCTAATGTAAAAGGGATAGGTATCCCTTTTAGGATAATCAAGACTACTATAAATAAGCCAAAGGTATTGCTACATTAAACTTCTCAGCAGCTTTCACATACTGGACTTAGTTTGAGGGGAACATGACAGTTGCGCTTTAAATAGACACTGTCAGACTCAAAAACATTTACACAATGTTTTACATCTTGGCAAAACATTAACCTTTCTAATATACTAGACAAGCTTTCGGGATTCCTCCCTTTATCAAGTCCAAAGCAAATCTAAGCTCACAAGCAGAAGACACAGGTTACATCTCACAAATATGCAGGGGTTAAGACAATAGATGTAGAGAATTCACACTAAGATAGGTCCAGCCATGGCAGGGGTCCTCAAACTTTATAAACAGGGGGCCACTTCACGGTCCCTCAGACCGTTGTAGGGCCGGACTATAGGTTAGCAATATAAATCCCCCACATTAGGTTGTAGTTCCCCCACATTAGGGTTGACAGTATAGTTCCCCCACATTAGGTTGTAGTTCCCCACATTTAGTTGGCAGTATAGTTCCCCCACATTAGGTTGTTGTTCCCCCACATTTAGTTGGCAGTATAGTTCCCCCACATTAGGTGCAGTATAGTTCCCCCACATTAGGTTGGCAGTATAGTTCCCCCACATTAGGTTGGAAGTATAGATCCCCCACATTAGGTTGTAGTTCCCCCACATAAGGGGGGTTGGCAGTATAGTTCCCCCACATTAGGTTGTAGTTCCACCACATTTAGTTGGCAGTATAGTTCCCCCACATAAGGTTGGCAGTATAGTTCCCCACATTAGGTGCAGTATAGTTCCCCCACATTAGGTTGTGGTTCCCCCACATTAGGTGCTGTATAGTTCCCCCCACATTAGGTTGGCAGTATAGTTCCCCCCACATTAGGTTGTAGTTCCCCCACATTTAGTTTCAGTATAGTTCCCCCACATTATGTGCAGTATAGTCACATTAGGTGCAGTATAGTTCCCCCACAGACATACAGCTTTCAGCCATACAGTGTATGGCTGGAGGCTGTATGCCTATGTACTGCCCCACTTCAGTGCTCCGACCACCGCTCCTCTGGTCCCGGGACTTACTGCTATGGCCGGACCGGAGGAGCGGTGGTCGGAGCACTGAAGCTGACGTGCCGCTGGTAACACTTACCAAGCTGTCCAGCACACGTCCTGCTTGCTGCTCCACTCCTCCGCGCTCCGTTGCTATGGGCGCATGCACGGGACGTCATTGACGTCCCTGCGTGCGCTACTTCCTGGCGGTCCTTGCGTTTTTAAAAATAAACGCCGGTCCGCCGAAAGCTCATCCCTGTGTCCCGAAAACATCTTTCGGTACACAGGGATGTCCTTAGGCAGCAGCGGGCCAGATAAATGTCTTGGCGGGCCGCATGTGGCCCGCGCGCTGTAGTTTGAGGACCCCTGAGCTATAGGAACAAGAATTGTCCAGCTAATGGAATGTAGACTACATAGATAAGGTTGAGAAAAAGGGGGAGGGATAGAGCAGGGGGGAGACTGTTAATTAAGTAGAACATAGTGAGATGCAAAAGAGAAGACAATCCAGCACAATTCTTGGTACCAGAAAGTTAAACAGATTTGTAAATGACTTCTACTTAAAAATCTTAATTATTCCAGAACTTATCAGCTGCTGTATACTACAGAGGAAGTTCTTTTCTTTTTGAACTTCTTTTCTGTCTGACCACAGTGCTCTCTGCTGACACCTCTGTCCATTTTAGGAACTGTCCAGAGTAGGAGCAAATCCCCATAGCAAAACCTTTCCTGCTCTGGACAGTTCCTGTCCAGAGGTGTCAGCCGAGAGCACTGTGGTCAGCCAGAAAAGAAATTCAAAAAAGAGAAAAACTTCCTCTGTAGTATACAGCAGCTGATAAGTACTGGAAGTATTAAGATTTTTTAATAGAAGTAATTTACTAATCTGTTTAACTTTCTGGCACCAGTTGCTTTAAAAAAATGTTTTCCAGTGGAGTACCCCTTTAAGTGCAGCACAGAGGACATCAGGAGAACGTCAAACCCGCTGAGAGCCCCTGCACCTTAGCCTGCTGGCCAGGTAAGAAAAACAACAGGTGAAGGAGGGAAGGGGAAAAGTGATATGGCACAAGGGGTAAGGGGGGTAATTTGGCGCAGGGGGAATAAAGTGGCACAGAGGGATAAAGGGGGAATGAAATGGCACGGGGGGATGAAATGGCACAGGGTTGTGGTAAACAGGGGGAGATGAATTTGTAATAAGAGAGAATGAAATGGCACAGAGGGGAATCAAGGGAAAATTATGTGGCACAGGGGGTGATAAAGAGGGGGATAATTTGGCACAGGGGGAATAAAGTGGCTCAGAAGGGGGGAGGGGTTGAATGATGCAGCCGACGGATTTATGGAAGCAGGAGACCACTGCTTAAACAGCGGTCTTCTGCTTCCATGTGGGGGCGAGGGCCCCCTGGGAGCCTGGGCCCCTTACAGGGATAATGGCTGTACCCCCTCACAGTGGCCCTAAGTACAAGGTATGGCTGGCACGTAAGCCTGATTGTCCCCTATTGGGAGTGTTTTGTCCCCAAATGGGTGTGTTTTGTTCACTATTGGGAGTGTTTTGTCCCCTATTGGGTGTGTCCGCATCCACTATTGGGAGTGTCCTTTATTCGGAGGGTGCAAATACATTAAGTCTTATGGGGAATAAAAAAACTGTCCGCCATTGAGAGATGTCCCCTATTTGGAGGTGGCCGCTAAGGGAGATTTTACTGTATTAGAATAGTTTGGACAATTACACACACAGCAATTCCAAATATGTGTATTTATTTTTTTTGTAAGATGGGAAAAAAGGTGACTTTGACTTTTATTAGAAAAGGGCGCTTTAAAATAATTTAGAAACTTTTTTAATTTTTTTATTGTATAGGGGACTTTTACATGCATTCACTGTTCAATGCTATGCTATTGCAAAGCATTGAACAGTGAGACCGTCTCTCCACTAATACAGCACGGCTCTTTCAGGCTGTATAACTGGAGAGCCGATTCGGCAGCCAGAGGTAGGTAAGGGGACCCTCCATCAACATCACGTCTCGGGGGGTCCGATAAGCTGCACTGTGCTACCGGCAATAGTCACTTTAGACGCGTGATCGGCAATGATCATATCGTTCAAAAGGTTCAAAGGCCCTTCATTTGCAGTGAGAATCCGGCTACTGTTAGCCGTCCCTTACCACTTATGAAGCGAACGCAGCTTCTGTGCTTCATTGGCATTTAAAGATACAAGGCATACTGGTACACCCTGGTACGTTAAGTCCCAGATGGAAAGAGCATACCTGTATGCTTTGTGTCATCTAGGGGGTTAAAGCCAGATAGTGAAATGTATTCTTTTTTCTAATCTGATTCTATGTTCTGATTTTACTTTTGTTTAATTTTGTTTTAGTATAGTATTCTGGTGGAAGCCATCTTGCCTGAGCTGCTTTTAACAGCATTTACAGATCTGCTTTTCAGCAAGTTCCACGGACAGAGGCCTATTTATTTGTATGGGAGAGATTTCTCGGCATATTTTGTAATATGTGCAGAGGAAGTTGGGCTGAGCTCTGATCATCAACTATTGTGGTAATGGTGTCCCCTTCCTTTGTAATCCTGTCTGTGATGATAAGGAGGACCCTGTTGGGAAGTACATAAGTGTCAGCCGACTGTGAGGCCTAGTTGCCAGAATGAAAATGAGTGAACACATCACCAAAATATGTTAAACATAAATTGGGTGTCAGGGGCATCGCTCCAGCCATACATTGCAGCCGTGAGCGCTCCCCCCTCCCTAACTTCACTGGCTCCGGGACTCGCGGTGCGGATTGCACCCACACACGTGTCCCGGGCGTTACTAGGGGCAACACTCCGGCCGTGTTATCCGGCCGTAAGCACACCCTTTCTGTCTATACTGTTGACTCCGGGACTCACTATGCGGAGCGCTCCCGCATGCGAGCCCCGGGCATTCCCTTACCTCCCTCCTTCCCCGGCCTCTCTGCTGTCTTGCCTCGCCGATGCGCGCATCCCTTGTCCTTAGGGCACACGTGCCGGCATTGCTAAATTTAAAGGGCCAGTACGCCCTTAATTGATGTCCTGCTGGGTGGACCCTATATTAGTCCTTCTTGCCTTGTGCCTAAGAGAAAGCGTTACTGTAGTGTGTGCCATATTGTGTTTCTGACCTCTCGCAGGTGACCTGACGTTGCTCCTTTGCTGCCTGCTTGCACCATCTTTTTCTCCCAATACTCCCGCTGAAAACCAGCGGCTTCCAACGGACCCCATTGACTATAATGGGGTCCATTGGGACCCGCTGTTACCCGTTGTGCCCCATCAAAATAAAGGCAGTTAAACTAAAAGAAAAAAAGAGAGTTTGACGGCCTTTTTTTTGTCGCAGCCCAAGTGTGAATGTAGCTTAATAAGTGCAATCTGTGTTAAATTTGGCAAATGGGGGCAGTCATGCCTTCGCCACACAAAGTCATGTATGTCCCCTCTGCCCCAAAGCTCTGCCCACTCAATGAAAGTGAAAATTAGCAAAAATGTCGCATCATTCCTTGTTCAAAAATAATGTGACGTTTTGCTAATTTTTGCCGCAATTATAATGATAAATGCCCCTCAAAAACTTGATTTAGACAATAGATATTTTTCTGATGACTCCTTACAGTGATAAAGGTGAAGATGATCAATATTCCAACATACATTATATTATGAATATTACAAAACTAACATTTATTTCAAGATTACGAAAGGTTCTGTGATTAAACTCAGACTGAAAAGAAGATAGATCTTTGTTTTATTAGAATCGCTCCTGTTAAACCACCGTTCCAATAAGCATCACAGTTCTTCACAATTGTACAAATTAAAGTTAAGGTGCTAATACATACATGATAACTCTTCTACAGTTTTCTCTCTCAACCCCCCCCATACAAATGGCTTGGCTAAGTGCTCATATTTTCTGAATGAAGGAAGTGGGTGAGTAAGACTTTTCTGGCAGCAGCTTACCTCCACTAGAACAATACGATTGGGCAGTTAAAATTCATGCCCGATCTTCCTCGTTCCACCTATTCGGTGAGTCGGGGGGCCATTATACACAATAGGTGGTTGGCTAGTATAGGGGTCTCTGTACAAAACTGATAACTGGACTGTAGGTGATTTTGCATTTGTTAAGTATTTTATTTTGTATTATTTTGTGCTCCTTTTTTTTTTTTAACTATGTAATAGATTTTCTATAAAAAATATAAACTAAATGCTAAATACATGGTTTACAGTCTGGTGGATCTTCAGTGGCTTCACAACAGCTTCTGAAGTGGGTCACACAAGAACTGGTGTTAGTGGTACTTTGGCACAAGTATCATATCATGATAATGAAGTCCCCTAAGCACTTACTAGTGTCAACACCTTAGTACCAGCATTCTGGTGTCTAGCTATATGTATAGGCCACATGTTGACCAACACATACACACACTACAGCGGTCCCTCAACATATGATGGTAATCCGTTCCAAACAGACCATCATTTGTTGAAACCATCGCATGTTGAGGGATCTGTGCAATGTAAAGTATAGGACAGTGGTCTACAACCTGCGGACCTCCAGGTGTTGCAAAACTACAACACCCAGCATGCCCGGACAGCCGTTGGCTGTCCGGGCATGCTGGGTGTTGTATTTTTGCAACATCTGTAGGTCCGCAGGTTGTAGACCACTGTTAGAGGAAGTTGTACTCACCTGTCCCTGCTGCTCCGGACCGTCACCGCTGCCCGGGATGTCACCATCCATCGCTGTCGGCGCACGTTCCCGACGCTCCGGCAAGGCCTCTGCTTCCCCGGCATCCGCGCTCTCCGTCGCCGCCATCACGTCGCTACGCACGCCACTCCTATTGGATGATGGGACGGCGTGGGCAGCGATGTGATGACGACGATGGAGAGCGCCGACGATGCAGAGGATCCCGAAGAGGACGCGCCGGAGCCCCGAGGACAGGTAGAAGACATCACCGGAGCTCACGGGGCACCGTAAACGGCTATCCGGCGGCAGCTGAAACAGTCTGCGCTGCCGGATAGCCGTTTATGCGATGGCCCCGACATAAAAAAGCATCGTATGTTGATGCCTCTGAGAGACCATCGCATGTTGAAATTATCATATGTCGGGGCCATCGTAGGTCGAGGGGTCACTGTATTTAACAATGCTTTAGAAACCTTTTGAGCAATTTCAGAAAATAAACCTATAATGTCATTTATTATTAAAACCGGTTTCACATTTTTTTTAAACTTACGATTAAGAGTTTCATAAATTTTCATAAACATTTTGTGTAACAAAAAGAGTTTTTGACAAGTCAGTTGTTAGTGAAGGTCGTGGTTGGGGAGGGGGCCTCACTTCTGCCGTGGGGCACAGGAAGCTGAATCTAGATCACTGCGGTAATCTCAATGCTGTGTAGGCTTTTAGCCATAAAAAGTACCCAGGCGGTGAAGGAGTTAAAGGGTTGCGGAGATGAGCAGTGTGTGAACACTTCCCCTGGGTTGTATATAGAGAGAGGAAGGAGTGGTTTGTCACAGCTTATCTCTGGACACTTACAGGAGATATAGAGAAATGAAAGCTCAGTGCAGGGTCAGGGCAGAACCGTTTTTATTGTCAACATGTTTTTTTTTTAACCTCATTCTATATATTTCTATGCATAGTAATGTAGATGGAGAAGGATGATTATTTATTTTTAACTTTAAAGATGGTGCAGCCAGATTTTACTTTAAATTGTACTTGTTTATTTTAATAACATTGTGGCATCTCAGAAGTTTGTGAGGTGTCCCGGTACCGTACAGTATACCGTACCTTGTATGGTGGTCCCCAAAGCCAGAGTTACTCCGCTCCGGTAGGGTCCTCCTGGGGGGGATAGCCCCTAGTCACCTCTTCCTTCTTTAATTTTGTGATGTTTGTGTGTGTATATATTTAATTGTGTATATAGGCCCACATTTATCATTGTCTTTAGACTGTTTTTTTGTGTCTAAAAAAAGGGGCAAAAAAGGCGCAAGCAGGGGTTTTTGCGCCTTTTTTTGCCCCTTTTTGTTTACACATTTCTGCTGATTTTGAGTTGCAATCCACTGATTTTGAGTTGCAATCCACTGATTTTGGCAATAGACATGATATGGAAGGGATTTATCATTGCCCCTTGTTGTAAAAAGGAGCAAAAAAAGGCGCAAAGCCACTGAAAAGTCTCTAAAACTACTCCAGCCCAGACATGGTGTAGCTTTTTGGTGTATGTGTAGACAGAAATTTCTGAAAATGTGACCTGCACAAAATTTATCAAAGCTCTTTTACCTTTTAATAAATGTGGTGCTCCTACACATTATCAGCACACAAGAAAAAAGGTGTAAAAAAAATGCTTCACTTGCACTACAATGATAAATGTGGGCTATAGTGTTGCAGGACCTTCGGTCATGTGACTAATGTTAATTCTCTTAGGGTATGTTAAAGGACCTTCCTAGGTCACGTGTGCGGTCACATGTTTAGACCATAATCCCTTGTGTAAAGTAAATGACAGATGGTATGGACCAATGAGCTCAAGGCCAGCCCCTGCCCATATAAGGGAGCTGCCAGCCAATCCTCGCTCTCTTGGGTTCCGGACTAGCAGAGAGAAGAGATCCGTGCAACTTTCAAAGACAAGACCAGGCCGAAACCTGATAATACCGCAACTTACCAAATCGTGAGTTACAATACAACTCCCCGCTAAAGTCTGCGTGACTGCTGGACCTAAACTAAATCCCCTAAATCCAGCGGAACATCGCATCTAAATCTCCTGAGCTTAAGACTCACAAGGTCCCAACCAACTGTCAGGATCCCAATAGACTCTTCTTGTACAAAGACTTTTCCTGTTTAATTTTGCATAAAACCTGCAGTAAAAGTTCCGACAGTTTTCTGAAACCTCTGGTTGTGGACAATCATTTATTATCCCTCCCTATCGCTCTTAGGACGGGTGGCGATAGGACAAGTATATACAGAGGAGCCCACACCCTGGCGTCACGAGTGTTAAGGGTAAACCAAATAATCTTTAGTCACTGCACAGCTACACCCCATATACCCTACACCCCCACAAGCTTACCACATTTGCATAAGTCAGGGTCCAGGTACTGAAACCCCCATAGACTAAAGGGGCAGAAGCACACGGCTGCAGGAGCTGTGTCCCTTCATCTTTGTTCTGCACAGCTAAAGCTATTCAGCTATACAGAGTTACAATGCAAGTCTATGGGGCTTCCAGCAATTCTATGTACCCCTCACTTTGGCCCCACAGGACAGTGATGAAGGAGCACTGTGCATCTAGCCACGCTCATCGTCCCCCTCATTCTAGCGATCTATGGGGGTCCCTTACAATGTCAGAATTTTTATTGAAATTTTATTGAAATACATTTTTAAAGCTTATAGTAAAATATTGAAAAAGCTGCATACACAGCATTTTGTTTTTGTGTTTATGATTGCATGCTTTAGTTAGGCCATTTTCCCTGGTCTTTTTTTTTTTCATAGGATTTAAAAGATTTCTAATAAAAATAAATATACAGAATAAACCATGGGCATCCGAGGCGTAACTTGTAGCTTTTGGGCCCAATGCAAAATCTGCAACAGGGCCCCTGTATGACAATTATAATACTGGTCTCTTATGGGGAAGATGTGCTTTGGGGCCCCCTTAGGCACCAGGCCCCCGGTGCGACTGCTACCTCTGCTACCTCTATAGCTACGCCCCTGATTGGCATCAAAACCCTGCATTAATGCAGATAGAAACACAGGGAAAACATGGCATTTTAAATATCTTAAAAGGAGTGTGTGAAAGGAGTATGTAGAAGGAGGTGTGACATGTATGTAGTCCCAGAAATGACAGCTGAGGATGACATACTGTACATAGATACAAGAATTGGTGATAGCTCTGGTTTCAAAATTAAGAGAAAGGAAATGGAAAAAACCCCAAGTGGTTGTTAAAAATTCCAATAAAAAGTCAGAAGCTATAGAATACCAGAAATAACCATAAGAAGACAGTCTGGTACTTGGGAGCAGGAGGAGTAACATGCACATCAACATCCAAATACTAAATACTGTCAGATGAAGAAAACTAAGGTTCACGTGACCGTTCTCTCCTGTCTCGCTATTCTCCTGTCATTGCAGTTACATGGACCATACTAACAAACGGATGCAAACTGATGCAAAAGGGTGCCATTAAGTGGCATCCTGTTGCATCCGTTTTTAATATGTTTATTGTCGTTTTCCTTTTTGTCTGGCTGCTTCCTGGTTGCTCACACCTCTTCTGAGCATGCTCAGAAATAATAACGGATCAAAAACTTATTGGAAAAAACGGGTGCAAACAGTGACATCAAAGTCTCATCCATTTTCAATCTGTTACCAATAAACTTCAATGTTACATTTATAATAATAATGAATGAATTCATAATTCATGAATTTATAATAATAATAAATTCAAATAGAGAAAACAGACATGGCCGCACATCCACAACATGCACAATGATCTAATGCTTCTCAGCAACATTTATTAAACTAACAGGCCATTAGTGTACTTTATGATCAATAAGTGCAAGCCCACTAGCCACGTCATGGCCACCTTTAAGTAGTGGATCCCTAACGTCCCTAGCATAAAATGGCGTAGCACTGGGCGGCGACCACCGCCGCCGCAACACCAGTGCCCACAGGGGGAACAACCCACTGGCAGAGCAGCCCCAATGCCACTCAAACCAGTCCCGGGGCCACGCCTCCCATAGACACGGTGCCACGGCAGCAATGGACGTGTGACCTTGCTCACACTGGTGTGGTGTTGCCGCGGCACCGTATCTGTGGAGAGGCGTGGCCTTGGGACTTGTTTGAGTGGCATTGGGGCTGCTCTGCCAGTGGGTCGTTTCCCCTGTGGGCACTGGTGTTGTGGTGGTTGCTGCCCAGTGGTACGCCATTTTATGCTAGGGACGTTAGGGACCCACTACTTACAGGTGGCCATGATGTGGCTAGTGGGCTTGCACTTCATGATCATAAAGTACACTAACGACCTGTTAGTTTAATAAATGTTGCTGAGAAGCATTAGATCATTGTGCATGTTGTGGATGTGCGACCATGTCTTTTTTCTCTATTTGAATTCACATTGTGTTTTCTATCTCCCTCTCTTTTTTTGTTGTTTTTACTTGGTCTGCACTCTGCCCCTCCCCCTCCCCCTCAGCCCTATATAAATTAGCAGGAAGCTGCACAGGGCCCCTTCCTTCCTGGCAGCCTCCCAGTCTGACTGGGAGCACATGGTAAGTGAGCCTTTACACCTTGTTCTCACTGGTGTGGTACTGTGCGGTGTCTGTTGCTGCTACAGTACCGTGTCTATGGGGAGGTGCGGCCCTTGGACTGGTTTGAGTGGCATTGGGGCCTCTCTGCCAGTGGGTTGTTCCCCCTGTGGGCACTGGTGTTGCGGTGGTGGTGGTCGCCGCCCAGTGCTACGCCACTTTATGCTAGGGATTTAGGGACCCACTAATTACAGGTGGCCTTGTCGTGGCTAGTGGGCTTGCACTTCATGATCATAAAGTACACTAATGACCTGTTAGTTTAATAAATGTTGCTCAGAAGCATTAGATCATTGTGCATGTTGTGGATGTGCGACCATGTCTGTTTTCTCTATTTGAGTTAAATTTATAATAGCCGTTTTTTTTCCTTTTTTTTTTTTTTTTTTTTTATGGGAAAAAGAAATACTGCATGCAATGTCTTTTTGCCATCAAAAATAATGGATTAGGAACCAAACAGGTGCAAACGGCTTGCAACGGATTGTAAAAAGTCCCATTGACATCAATAGGATTCATATAAAGCTGTTTGCAAGCCGTTTGAACATATCAAGAATGGATTTAATAACAGGCATGAGAATACGGGTACAGACGGTAATGTGAACAAGCCCTAAAAAGATACAGAGCATATATACTGAAGCCCGCCGGAAGGTGATACTCCATGTTATATTAAAAGATAAAACAAAGCTAAAGTCTGTAGCAGAAAGTTGTTGGCACATTGAGGGGAAATGAGAATTCTGCTCCTTGTCAGACTGGAGCAGTTATGGTCCTATGACATTGCATACATATTTTCTGAAGTGTAATTTCATCCGTGTGATGTGTGAATGTGTCAGTCCCAGAGTGATTGAGTGCAATGGATACTAGTGTTTTACGGTTTGGAAAGTCCCAAGTGCCACAATACAGATTTATCATTTGTTTTCTGCAGCATCTCGTCTGTATCGCTGGCTGTATTTTTCATCAAACTGTCTAGGTTACTGTTCAGTTCTGAGATAATAAGACAGAAAGTGGAATTTGTGAGCAGTAGAAGGGGTGGTAAATTACTGAGGAGCTGAGGATGACATCTGTGTAGCTTGTTCTTGTAGGAACCCTGTAATTTGTGTACTGGAGAACAATTGCGTTGGCGTACAGTAATCTGTGGGTAAGATGCATTCCTCGCTGAAAAATCATTGTTGGTTTCCATAAATGATGATTTATCTTCCTTTTCTCTGCAGTTATAACATTCTGTTTACAACTTTTATCATACACCGAAAATAAAAATGTCCCTTTAAGGATGGATTCACAAACAGCTTATAGGGTCTTTTTTTGTGACTTTTTTTTTAATGTCAAAAACATAACAGTGAGATGTTTGCTATCAGTCAAAAGGCAGGTTTGGCATTTAAAGGGGTATTCTAAACAAAGACATCTTATCCCCTATACAAAGGATAGAGATAAGATGTCTGTTTGCGGGGGGCCTGCTGATGGGACCCCCCGCGATCTCCATGCAGCACCCACATTCTATGCAGCAGGCCCCCCGCGATCAGACATCTTATCTCCTATATTTTGGATAGGGGATAAGATGTCTTTGGCCGGAACACCCCTTTACATTTATAACATCAGATTCCCTGCTTGGTGTGATGTATACCAAGCAGAATAGAGTGTTGTGGGAAATACTTTATTCGTTAATTATAAAAATTGCCAAGTGAGGTTAATGCACCTTAGAAGTTTTTGCCATGTGAAACTTCAGCTCCCAGTATGAACTGAGCAGTGGTAAGAGTATGCTGGGAGTTTTTGTTATGGCCATAAATGCTTCAGACCTACAGGCAGAATAGACAATGCTATCAGTGACTTACAGGTGACGTCTTCTTCGTCATTCTTTTTCTAATCTGCTTTATACATCTTTAAGCTTCTTCTTGTCTCTGCACAGTTTGATACTCAAACATCTTTGGCTCATCAGTTGTGCAGCAAATCATTAACCTCTATATTAAGACAAACTCCTTAAAGTGCCACACACTGTACACTGTATGCCGTATTTTTCGCCGTATAAGACGCACCTTTTCTTCCCCAAAACTGGGGGGATAAAATTGGTGCGTCTTATACGACAAATACACCCCTATCGCGGCGTTCCCTGCGGCCATCAACGGCCGGGACCCGCGGCTAATACAGGACATCACTGATCGCGGTGATGCCCTGTATTAACCCTTCAGACGCGGCGATCAAAGCTGACCACCGCGTCTGAAGGGAAAGTGACACTAACCCGGCTGTTCAGTCGGGCTGTTCGGGACCGCCGCGATTAAACCGCGGCGGTCCCGAACAGCCCGACTGAATAGCCGGGTTAGTGCTTACAGGACACCGGGAGGGACCTTACCTGCCTCCTCGGTGTCTTGTCCGTTCAGGGATCCCCTGTATGTCCGGCGCTCTCCTTCCTCGTCATCACGTCGTCGCGTACGTGCGTCGGCGTGCTTAACAATGTGATGGCGGCGACGGAGAGCAAGGATACCCGGCCAGCAGCAGAGACGTTCCGGAGTGACGGGGACACGGCGACAGCGATGGAGCAACATCCAGGGCAGCGGGGACACGTGAGTATTACCTCCTATGCAGTGGTCTTCAATCTGCGGACCTCCAGATGTTGCAAAACTACAACTCCCAGCATGCCCGGACAGCCAACGGCTTTAAGATTTTGCACCTATAAATTGGGTGCGTCTTATACGCCGGTGCGTCCTATAGGGCGAAAAATACGGTAATACTGACACACTGTGCCCCCTCAATGTAATACTGTTACACATTGCACTCCTTAACCCCTTAAGGACCAGGCCATTTTATACCTTAAGGACCGGAGCGTTTTTTGCAATTCTGACCACTGTCACTTTAAACATTAATAACTCTGGAATGCTTTTAGTTATCATTCTGATTCCGAGATTGTTTTTTCGTGACATATTCTACTTTAACTTAGTGGTAAAATTTTATGGTAACTTGCATCCTTTCTTGGTGAAAAATCCCAAAATTTGATGAAAAAAATGAAAATTTTGAATTTTTCTAACTTTGAAGCTCTCTGCTTGTAAGGAAAATGGATATTCAAAATAAAATATTTTTGGGTTCACATATACAATATGTCTACTTTATGTTTGCATCATAAAATTTATGAGTTTTTACTTTTGGAAGACACCAGAGGGCTTCAAAGTTCAGCAGCAATTTTGAAATTTTTCACAAAATTTTCAAACTCGCTATTTTTCATGGACCAGTTCAGGTTTGAAGTGGATTTGAAGGGTCTTCATATTAGAAATACCCCATAAATGACCCCATTATAAAAACTACACCCCCCAAAGTATTCAAAATGACATCAATAAGTGTATTAACCCTTTAGGTGTTTCACAGGAATAGCAGAAAAGTGAAGGAGAAAATTCACAATCTTCATTTTTTACACTCGCATGTTCTTGTAGACCCAATTTTTGAATTTTTGCAAGGGGTAAAAAGGAGAACATTTTTACTTGTATTTGAAACCCAATTTCTCTTGAGTAAGCACATACCTCATATGTCTATGTTAATTGTTCGGCGGGCGCAGTAGAGGGCTCAGAAGGGAAGGAGCGTCAAATGGTTTTTGGGGGGCATGTCACCTTTAGGAAGCCCCTATGGTGCCAGGACAGCAAAAAAAAAACCCACATGGCATACCATTTTGGAAACTAGACCCCTCAGGGAACGTAACAAGGGGTAAAGTGAACCTTAATACCCCACAGGTGATTCACGACTTTTGCATATGTAAAAAAAAAAAAAAAAATGTTTTACCTAAAATGCTTGGTTTCCCAAAAATGTTACATTTTTAAAAAGGATAATAGCAGAAAATACCCTCCAAAATTTGAAGCCCAATTTCTCCCGATTCAGAAAACACCCCATATGGGGGTGAAAAGTGCTCTGCTGGCGCACAACAGGTCTCAGAAGAGAAGGAGTCACATTTGGCTTTTTGAAAGCAAATTTTGCTCTGGGGGCATGCCGCATTTAGGAAGCCCCTATGGTGCCAGAACCGCAAAAAAAAAAACCCACATGGCATACCATTTTGGAAACCAGACCCCTCGGGGAACGTAAAAAGGGGTAAAGTGAACCTTAATACCCTACAGGTGTTTCACGACTTTTGCATGTGTTAAAAAAAAAAAAAAAATTTACCTAAAATTCTTGGTTTCCCAAAATTTTTACATTTTTAAAAAGGGTAATAGCAGAAAATACCCCCCAAAATTTGAAGCCCAATTTCTCCCGATTCAGAAAACACCCCATATGGGGGTGAGAAGTGCTCTGCTGGCGCACTACAGGTCTCAGAAGAGAAGGAGTCACATTTGGCTTTTTGAAAGCAAATTTTGCTCTGGGGGCATGCCGCATTTAGGAAGCCCCTATGGTGCCAGGACAGCAAAAAAAAAACACATGGCATACCATTTTGGAAACTAGATCCCTCGGGGAACGTAACAAGGGGTAATGTGAACCTTAATACCCCACAGGTGATTCACAACTTTTGCATATGTAAAAAAAAAAAAATTTTTTACCTAAAATGTTGGTTTCCCAAAATTTTTTGATTTTTAAAAAGGGTAATAGCAGAAAATACCCCCCATAATTTGTAACACAATTTCTCCCGAGTACGGCAATACCCCATATGTGACCCTAAACTGTTGCCTTGAAATACGACAGGGCTCCAAAGTGAGAGCGCCATGCGCATTTGAGGCCTAAATTAGGGATTGCATAGGGGTGGACATAGGGGTATTCTACGCCAGTGATTCCCAAATAGGGTGCCTCCAGCTGTTGTAAAAGTCCCAGCATGCCTGGACAGTCAGTGGCTATCTGGTAATACTGGGAGTAGTTGTTTTGCAACAGCTGGAGGCTCCGTTTTGGAAACAGTGGCGTACCAGATGTTTTTCATTTTTATTGGGGAGGGGGGCTGTGTAGGGGTATGTGTATATGTAGTGTTTTTTACTTTTTATTTTATTGTGTGTTAGTGTAGTGTAGTGTTTTTAGGGTACAGTCGCACGGGCGGGGGTTCACAGTAGTTTCTCGCTGGCAGTTTGAGCAGCGGCAGAAAATTTGCCTCAGCTCAAACTTGCAGCCGGATACTTACTGTAATCCTCCGCCCATGTGAGTGTGCCCTGTACGTTCACATTGGGGGGGGGGGGGAAACATCCAGCTGTTGCAAAACTACAACTCCCAGCATGTACGGTCTATCAGTGCATGCTGGGAGTTGTAGTTTTGCAACAGCTGGAGGCTCCGTTTTGGAAACTGTGGCGTACCAGACATTTTTCATTTTTATTGTAGGGGTATGTGTATATGTAGTGTTTTTTTTACTTTTTATTTTATTGTGTGTTAGTGTAGTGTTTTTAGGGTACAGTCGCACGGGCGGGGGTTCACAGTAGTTTCTCGCTGGCAGCTTGAGCTGCAGCAGAAAATTTGCTGCAGCTCAAACTTGCAGCCGGATACTTACTGTAATCCTCCGCCCATGTGAGTGTACCCTGTACATTCACATTGGGGGGGGGGACATCCAGCTGTTGCAAAACTACAACTCCCAGCATGTACGGTCTATCAGTGCATGCTGGGAGTTGTAGTTTTGCAACAGCTGGAGACACACAGGTTGTGAAACACCGAGTTTGACAACAAACTCAGTGTTTTGCAACCAGTGTGCCTTCAGCTGTTGCAAAAGCTACAACCCCCAGCATGTACGGACAGCGGAAGGGCATGCTGGGTGTTGTAGTTATGCAACAGCCGGAGGCATACTACTTTGGCTGGGGATGCTGGGGATTGTAGTTATGCAACAGCTGGAGACACACTGGTTTGCTACTTAACTCAGTGTGCCTTCAGCTGTTGCAAAACTACAACTCTCAGCAGTCACCGACAGCCAACGGGCATGCTGGGAGTTGTAGTTATGCAACCAGCAGATGCACCACTACAACTCCCAGCATGCCCTTAAGCTGTTTGTGCAAGCTGGGAGTTGTAGTTACACAACAGCTGAAGGTACACTTTTCCATAGAAAGAATGTGCCTCCAGCTGTTGCAAAACCATAAGTCCCAGCATGCCCATAAGTGCATGCTGGGAGTTGTGGTGGTCTGCCTCCTCCTGTTGCATAACTACAGCTCCCAGCATGCCCTTGTTGCATGCTGGGAGCTGTTGCTAAGCAACAGCAGGAGGCTGTCACTCACCTCCTGCTGCTGCTTGATCGCCGCACAGGTCAGTCCCGCCGCCGCCGTCGCTCCTGGGGCCCCGATCCCAACATTAACGCCGGGGATCGGGGTCCCCAGCACCAGGGGTGCACGTCCCGCACCCGCTCACGTCCTCCGGAAGAAGGGCGGAGCGGGTGCGGGAGTGACACCCGCAGCAGGCGCCCTGATTCGTCGGCCGGTAATCCGGCCGACGAATCAGGGCGATCGTGAGGTGGCACCAGTGCCACCTCACCCCTGCAGGCTCTGGCTGTTCGGGGCCGTCTCTGACGGCCCCGATCAGCCAGTAATTCCGGGTCACCAGGTCACTGGAGACCCGATTGACCCGGAATCGCCGCAGATCGCTGGACTGAATTGTCCAGCGATCTGCGGCCATCGCCGACATGGGGGGGCATAATGACCCCCCTGGGCGATATGCCGCGATGCCTGCTGAACGATTTCAGCAGGCATCGGGCACCGGCTCCCCTCCGGCTAGCGGCAGGGGGCCGGGAAAGGACAGGACGTACTCCTACGTCCTCGGTCCTTAAGGACTCGGAAATGGGGGCGTAGGAGTACGTCCATTGTCCTTAAGGGGTTAAATAAAATACTGTAAGGCTAAGTTTGGACTTGTTTTTTTCTGGCCCAAAAAAACGCAAGAAAAAAAGCCAGAAAAAACACTACAGCATTTTCCTGTGTTTGACATTTTTCTTGTGTTTTTTATGGTGTTTTTTGCCTTTGAGGGGAAATTGCTTTTTTGGCCCCATTGACTTTTTTTCAAAATATTTTGGGTACCAAAAAAAAATTAAAAAAAAGGATGCAGTAGTGAAATAAAAAATATAAATTAAGTTAAATACATTTTTTTCCAACTACATTTTTATAAATTTTTAAACAGGGATCAATTTATGTGCGCGGGCAGGGAACTAAAAATGTAGCCGGCAATAAAAATAAATGTAGAAAGGCACCATTTAAATGTAAAAATCATATATCTTTTATAATGAATTTTGTTAACATTTTTATTAGTTTTGTCTTTTAATAATGTGTTTAATAAAGTGTGTGTGTGTTTTTTACTTTTTTTCCTATATTTTTTAAATTCTTTAGGTAGTACTACTACTCCCAGCATGGAACACACTGTTCCATGATGGGAGTAGTAGTTCCTGTACTAGTAGACAGATCGCCCCGGGTGTCACTCCTGATGCAATCGATGCAATCGTCCATAATATAGCAGAGATGCGGAGCTACTAATACAATTAGTAGCGACTGTCCTTGGAAAAGTTCACATAGCAGAATGTCTGTGTGGAATTCCGCCGGATTATTCTGCTCGGATATTCCGCTGCAGCAAAGTCCCATTGATTTCAATGGGATTCTGCTGCACTGTGCAAATGGTGGAATTTCTGCAGCAGATGTTCCTGCTGCAGGAATCCCAATTCCAGCATCCGCCGAATGAATAGTCATGTCTATTCATTCCCCGGATTCCACTTGGAAATGCATTGCCGTCTATGAGCCAGCACATTTCTGAACGATCCTAGTGCCTGCCGGAACTATCGTATGTGCAGAATGGGTATTGAGATTTGCCTGCTACTGTTTTCTGCCATTGATTTTTCGGGTGCAAATCTACAGTAAAAATGGGATTTGGGTAAATTTATCGCAATTCTTTAAAGGGGTACTCCACTGCCCCAACGTTCAGAACATTTTGTTCCGAGCGCTGGGTGCCGGCTGCAGGGGTTGTGATGTCACAGCCACACCCCTTGTGATGTCAAGGCCATGCCCCCTCAATGCAAGTCTACGGGAGGGGGCGTGGCAGCTGCCCCCTCCCATTGACTTGCATTGAGGGGGTGTGGCCGTGGCATTACAACCCCTGCAGCCGGCACCCAGCGTTTGGAACTAAATGTTCCGAACTGTGGAGCAGTGGAGTACCCCTTTAAGCAATTCATTTATTGCCATCAGATACATGTTGATCAAGATATGTAAGTATATGATGTATAGTTATGTTTCATTTCTACTTGCCAATCCTTTGCTCCCTTGGGAAATACATAATGCCACAATTATATCTCCCCATCCTTATGGAAAAATACACGGCCTCCTTGGCTGATGTGCATATTTATATAGGTTAGAGATGGCTATTGGTTGAACAAGTTATATTTTGTTCCTACAAGGTATTTTTTATCGATTTGTACTGCAGATTATCACTTTCCATGCTGAAGATTTGCCATCATTTTGAATACAGATTTAGCCCCATTTGGTTGGGTAGCCCGGAAGCAGTTTCGGTGGGGCAAGGAATTTTTTTAATCTGCATTGAAAAATCCACAATGTATAAACAATGGGACACATTATTTTACAAAGTTATTTTTTTTTCATTTTTCTGGAAATCTTCTGCTGCTGCTTTTGAGCCAAATTGAGAAGTGGATCCATAAGGGAGAAGAAGTGTAAGTTCTTCCTTTATATATCCTATTCTTTTTGAATACACTTCTGGCTTTGGCTCAAAACCTACAGTGGCAGTTTTCCAAAAAACACCAGAAAAAACCTGTGTGCAAAGCTAGCCTTATGTAGATTTCAACACAAAATCTGCATCGGAATCCACATGGAATTTCTCCAGTGTGAACATAGCCTTTAGGGTACGTTCACACGAACGGATTTACAGCGTATTTTACGCTGCGGATCCGCTGGTGAAGGCCCCGCTCTATGCTGTCTTTACATGTGCATGCTTGTAGCTGCAATACGGCGTACTTGCACATCGCGGCCACTCTCCCTGCTCTGAACTAAGCAGAGAGCTCCCGCGATGTGCGAGTATACTGCGATTCGCACATCGCAGTGTGTCTGCTCATAGCGGTGTATGTAAAGACAGCATAGAGCGGGCCTTCACCAGCGGATTCGCAGCGAAATCCGCTGCAAAAATCCACTTGTGTGAACGTACCCTAAAGGGGTATGTTCACATTGGACATAAAGCAACTGCTGCCAGAATATCCATGTCAGGAACTGTCCAGAGCATGAACAAATCCCATAGCAAACATATGCTGCTCTGGACAATTCCTGACATGGAAAGAGGTGTCAGTAGAGAGCACTGTGTTCAGACAGAAAAGAACTTCACAACTTCCTCTGTAGTATACAGCAGCTGATAAGTACTGGAAGGAATAAGATTTTTAAATAGAGGTGATTTACAAATCGGTTTAACTTTATGTCACCAGTTGATTAAAAAAAAAAAAAAATTCCACTGGAGTACCCCTTTAAGCTGCTATCAGATCCTATGGTGATCTAAGTCCCCTTTCACATATATCTGGCATCCCACGGCACTTCCCTATAGCACTGTAGAATAAGCATAGGATGATAGAACTGATCCCATTTCATGTTCCTGTGTTACCCTCTCTGTCCTGTACAATTAAAGGGGTATTCCAGGCCAAAACTTTTTTTTATATATCAACTGGCTCCGGAAAGTTAAACAAATTTGTAAATTACTTCTATTAAAAAATCTTAATCCTTCCAATAGTTATTAGCTTCTGAAGTTGAGTTGTTGTTTTCTGTCTAACTGCTCTCTGATGACTCACGTCCCGGGAGCTGTGCAGTTCCTATGGGGATATTCTCCCATCATGCACAGCTCCCGGGACGTGACATCATCATTGAGCAGTTAGACAGAAAACTTCAGAAGCTAATAACTATTGGAAGGATTAAGATTTTTTAATAGAAGTAATATACAAATCTGTTTAACTTTCCGGAGCCAGTTGATATATATAAAAAAGTTTTTGCCTGGAATACTCCTTTAATATCTGCCGGATGCTATACAACTGATGCATCTGAAGCTTTTGTCATCAGTTGTGGCGAGTTTTAGTCTGCATTCACTGAGCCAGATGCCGAATATACAGTATATGAACCCAACCTAAGTCTGGCCACTTTATTAGGTAAACCTGTTTAATTGCATGTTAACACAAATAGCTAATCAGCCAATTACTTGGCAGCAACTCAATGCATTTAGGAATGTAGACATGGTCAGGACAACTTGAAGTTCCAACCAGGCATCAGAATGGGGAAGAAAGAGGATTTCAGTGATTTTGAAAGTGGCATGGTTGTTGATATCACTGACCTAATTATTTCAGGAACTGATGAGCTAATAAAAGTTTTACACACAGCCATCTCTTGGATTTATAGACACTGGTCAAAAAAGAGAACATATCCTGTACGCTGCAGTTGTGTGGAAGAAAATGCCTTGTAGATGGCAAAGATCAGAGGAGAATGGGCAGACTGGTTTGAGATTACAGAAAAGTAACAGTAAGTCAAATAACCAATCTTTACAACCAAGGTATGCAGAATACCATCTCTGGCACATTATGTTCAACCTTGCGGCAGATAGCCTACAGCAGAAGAAGACCACGCTGTGTGCCACTCCTGTCAGCTTGGACAATCAAAGAAGGTTTCCTGATCTGATGAGTCCCAATTGCAGATGGCAGGGACAGAATTTGGTGTAAACAACATGAATGCATGGATCCATACTGTCTTGTATCAATGGTTCAGGCTGCTGCTGGTGATGGTGTAATGGTGTTTTTTTGTTACACTTTGGGCCCCTTTAGTACCAGTTGAGCATTGTGAAGACGTGACAGCCTACCTGAGTACTGTTGCTAACCATGTCCATCCCTTTATGACGACAGTGGTCATGAACCGTGTCACAAAGCTCACAGCATCTCATACATGACAATGAGTTCCAGAGGTGTAGCTTTTAGCTTCTGGGCCCCAATGCAAAATCTGCAACAGGGTCCAATATGCCAATCAATTCTGGTCTTTTATGGGCAGATGTGTTTTGGGGCCCCCTTAGGCACCAGGGCCCCCGGTGCTACCTCTGCAGCTACGCCTCTGATGAGTTCACTGTGCTCCCACTCCAAGTATACATTGCTGCAGTGGATTTTCACTTAGCGTGATGCAGGATTTACAGTGGTTTAGGCCTCCATGTGGAATTCCCAATGATAGGTAAAAAGCCTCTTGTATTTTTCTGCACATGGATTTTATTCCTATTTTCATATAGCACAGATTCCCATTGAAAACAAAGGAACACACATTGTGGGTAAGCGTCTCACTGATTTCCCAGTGAAGAATGCACAGATTTCCCATGTAGAAATCGGTCACTTGAAAAATGCCCTAAATAAAAAGAGCAACTTCTATACAGAGCTTCTCTTTAAAGTTGCATCATTTCTGAGTATGCGGCCTAAATGTCACAACTATGCTCTTGCATCCTCACAATGTCAGGGTTTCAACATGGGTAAAGTTAATAAACATGTTAAAGATGAAAATTACCTAAGAGGGTTTCACTGGGAGAAAGGAAATGACAAATGAAGAAAGACCAAAGAAACATAGAAGGCTGGCCACAGCAACAAATCAGATGTTAGATGTCACAGTAAACCTACATAAATATACATAGGAACTGCAAGAAAACCATTCACCTTCTGCATGCTACAGTTTTAAGAAAATAACTGTTATAAAGGAACATGTTCTCTATTTCTACCTTGTGTTTTTGTCAGTTTCAGAGGAAATGATAAGATCACTCGTATGACCTATTTAGCCTATTTGGCCGTAAATGTTGGCACCCCTGAAATGTTTCTAGAAAATGAAGTATTTCTCACAGAAAAGGATTGCAGTAACACATGTTTTCCTATACACATGTTTATTCCATTTGTGTATTGGAACTGAACCAAAAAAGGGAGAAAAAAACAAACAAATTGGACATAATGTCCCACTAAACTCCAAAAATGGGCTGGACAAAATTATTGGCCCCCTTAAGTTAATATTTGGTTGCACACCCTTTGGAGAAAATAACTAAAATCAGTCGCATCCTATAACCATCAATAAGCTTCTTACACCTCTCAGCCGGAATGTTGGACCACTCTTCCTTTGCAAATTGCTCCAGGTCTCTCTTATTGGAAGTGAACCTTTTACCAACAGCAATTTTAAGATCTCTCCACAGGTGTTCAATGGGATTTAGATCTGGACTCATTGCTGCCACTTCAGAACTCTCCTGCGCTTTGTTGCCATCCATTTCTGGGTGGTTTTTGATGTATGTTTGGGGTCATTGTCCTGCTGGAAGACCCAAGATCTCGGATGCAAACCCAGCTTTTTGACACTGGACTGTACAGTGTGACCCAAATCCTTTGGTAATCCTCAGATTTCATGATGCCTTGCACACATTTGTGGTGACCCACGGTGATGGCGGGACCACGGGGTGTAGGTGGATGGGGCAAGATGGTATTAACCCCAGGGGCAAGGTGTTATTAACCCCTAATGTTCGTGACACCAGAGTGGTTTTTGGGTACTGGAACCACACAAACGGTATCTCCAATATTCCAATGGCTAGGCAGTAAAAGGAGAGTCCAACCAAGTTATGTTTTAACTGAGGCTTTACTGAGTAAAGACAGATGTTATTATCTTCAAAGCTAGGCCAGAATCCCAGAGAGTCGACCAGTAACACGGATAGGGCCCTGCAGCTTGCTGGGTGTTGTAGTTATTATAATAGACTTTAGTTCAGCCACGCAGACTAGAATAGACATGATCAGTGTTTTGACTTTAGTAGAGACAGCAGACATAGATGAGATGACTTACTGACAACGTGGCTGGTGTGCAGGCTTTGTAGCCTCCAGGTGTGCTGGACACAAGGTCTGTGATGTCTGTGCTTTTCTGTCCTCGGCAGAGGGAGAATTGTAATGGCCGCCCTCTTATATAGAGGGGGGCTGAGCCAAAGACCATTGGTCAAGCTGCGGGTCATAGGTTAAGCTGGTGCTCTCTGGGTAACATCATGTGACAACATAACATGTGACATTCCACAGGTCCTTCAGACATTTCACAGTTCCTTTTGACTAGATATACATTAATCCCTTAAGGACCATTTTCACTTTAAGGACCCGGCCATTTTTTGCACATTTGACCACTGTCACTTTAAGCATTAATAACTCTGGGATGCTTTTACTTTTCATTCTGATTCCGAGAAAGTGGTAAACTTTCTTTTAAATCAGATCGTTTTTATTAAACTTATTTTTCATTTCAAACAAGAGTACAACACAGAAACAAACCATGCGAGTCACATTCTACAGAGGCCGCACAATCGGCAGAGCGTCCCAACCAAGTGAAGAAATTGCAATAGCGATAGTAGTCATCCTGAGACTTCAGTAGCATTATACATATTATAGTGATATCAAATTCTGCACATGTGACTCACATAAAAAATAAAAATAAAAAAAGGGGGGGGGGGGCAAATTAAAAAGGGAAGAAAACAAAAAAGGGGAATAAAAAATACTGAAGCACAAAAACCAAACAAAGAGAGGAATGTATCCCCATAAACAGTGCAGTCAAAAATAGCAGAGAGCAGTCTCTTGATGTACCCCCCGACCAGTGAACCAAGATAAGGAGCTATAAAAGTATGGCACGGAATAACAGGTAGGTATCAATAAGGACAATGTCGGGAGGCACCAGTCAGTTTAAGAGAAACAGCAACACATTACGGAATAGACAATACAGGTAAGGAGACAATCCCATGAAGCCAGACTACAAAAAGAGAGATAAGAAGAGAGGCCAGAAGTAAGAAGGAAGAGACCTACACCACACAGAGGAGAGGGAGTCGGATGCACATCTATAGCCTCAGGTACGCCAATGTACGAGTAAACCCCAAATAATAAACCCTGGGAAAGGAGCAACCCTGGCATAAAGGAACCTAACTATTACCAGCGGAGGAGAAGGCCTGCATGGGGCCCCTACACAACCGTAGAAGGAGCTGGGAGGGCAGTCCCGCAGTGTCTAGCCATGGTCCCCAGATCCGCTCAAACTTAGCCATGGCATTCCTCTTCAAATATACCCCCCGTTCAAGTCTAATAATGGTATTCATCCTGTTCAGGAACTCCTGCTGTGTCGGAGGGGCTGGGTGCGTCCAGTGTGATGCAATCAGTTTGCGCGCCTGGTACAAGATACGCTGCACACCCAAGAGGGAACTGCCATCCTTCTGAGTGCCAGCTATGCACCCCAACACACAAGCAGCAGGAGTCCAGGGGACAGTCACTGAGTAGGCCCTAAATATGATTGCCACTACACCCCTCCAAAACTCCTCCAACTCTCTGCACACCCAGAACATATGAAGGAGATCCGCATTGTCAGCGGAGCATCGGGGACAGGAAGCATCAGCACGCCAACCTATTTTAAAGAGAAACGCTGGCATCCGGTAGACCCTATGTATAAGGAATAGTTGAGAGAGACGAAGCGGCTCACTCAAGGACAAGAGAGGCACAGTTTCCAGCAACTCACTCCACTGCTCATCAGAAATGGGTCCAACCTCCCCCACCCAACGATCCCTGACCGTCAGAGGAAAGGCGTCAAGATGTTTGTCAAGTAGCGTGCGATATGCCATAGAGATAGCACCCCTCTGGTCACCCACCCTCCCTGTATCCTGCAGCAGGCCATGCGAAGACAAGGTCAAAGGCGTCACCCTCCTCTGTTGATTTATAGCATGGCGCAATTGTAAGTATTGATAGAAAGTCCCGTGTGGGAGAGCAAACCTAGTCTGCAGATCCAGAAAAGATACAATAGAGTCATCACCCATCACATCAGACAGAGTATGAACACCAGCCTCTCTCCACGGGGTAAATCCCTCCAACCGAAAAATTTCCGAAAGGCGTGGATTCCTCCAGAGGGAAGTAAATGGGGTTAATCCCTGAACCTGCAATAGCGACTTAACAGCTTCCCACACTCTCACCATTAACACCAGCGTAGGAGAACCGCGAATCGGCCCTCCAGATGTGCCCACCTCAAGAGCCCCCAGGGGAGGAGAGAACCCAGTAATCCACACCACCAACACATTTACCAGAGATACCACAGCCATCAGCAACCCCCCACCCCTTAAAATGCTGCAACTGAGCTGCCAAAAAGTAAATATATGGGTTAGGTACAGCCAATCCCCCGTCCAATTTGCTGCGCTGAAGAATCTCAAGTTTAATACGGACACAACTTCTATTCCAAATGAAAGACCGAAAAATTCTATTTATACGTTTAAAATATTCTGCCGGTATCCATACAGGTGAATTATGAAGGACATAAAGTAACTGGGGCATCAGTATCATCTTGATCAGGTTACAGCGCCCAACAACCGACAAGGGCAGACGGGACCATGCATCAACCTTCTTCTGGAACCGAAGAAGGAGAGGCAATAGATTGTCGGTAATATAATCGTGAATGCGTGCCGTAACCTGAATTCCAAGGTATTTAAATCTGGATACCACTTGTAGTGGGGTGGGAGGTAACAAAGCTGCCGGAGGCAGAGAGGACAGAAATAGAACCACAGATGTCAGGATTCGGCAGGCTGGAGGTGGATCCTCTGTGTCAGAGAGGGATTGGCATGGACCGTACCGGTGGACCGGTTCCAAGTTGCTACTGGTATTCACCAGAGCCCGCCGCAAAGCGGGATGGTCTTGCTGCGGCGGTAGCAACCAGGTCGTGTCCACCGGTAGCGGCTCAACCTCACTGACTGCTGAGAGTGGCGTGGGACAGGAGGACTAGACAGAGGTGAGGTCAGACGTAGCAGAATGTCAGGGCAGGCGGCAAGGTTCGTAGTCAAGGGCAACGGCAGAAGGTCTGGTAACACTGGTAAGGCAAACACAGAAACGCTTTCACTAGGCACCCCGGCAATGCTGGGAAGGGGAAGTGAGGTTTTATAGGCATGGAGCAGATGGGAGCTAATTACACTGATTGGGCCAGGCACCAATTAGTGGTGCACTGGCCCTTTAAATCTTAGAGAGCCGGCGCATGCGCTCCCTAGAGAGCGGAGCCGCGCGCGCCAGCACGTGACAGGTAAGCAGATTGGAATGCGACCCGCGAGAGGGCGCGTCCCGCTATGCGAATCCCATCCCCGCCGGCAGTGACAGTGCAGCGCTCCCGGTCAGCGGGTCTGACCGGGGCGCTGCAGAGAGGAGAACGCCGCAAGCGCTCCGGGGAGGAGCAGGGACCCGGAGCGCTTGGCGTAACAACAGACTTGTCCCAGTTGATAGACAACCCTGAATATCTGCCAAAAGTAGCAATGATAGACATAATGGAATCTATGGAGGAAGCATAATTCTTAGTAAAAAGCAATAAATCATCAGCGTATAGCGAGACACGTTCCTCACCATCACGCCGCGGGAACCCCTCAATATCCGCCGAGGACCGCAACAGGGACGCTGAGGGCTCAATCGCTATGGCAAAGAGTAAGGGAGACAGGGGGCATCCCTGTCTCGTCCCCTGACCGAGGCCGAAGGCACCCGAAAGACGACCATTAGCCCTCACTCTGGAACTGGGACCCGAATACAGTAATTGCACCCAGCGCAGAAACTGGGAACCAAATCCCATTCTGCGCATGACGGCCCAAAGAAACTCCCACTCGACGCTGTCAAAAGCCTTTGCAGCATTGATTGAGATGACCGCTGCCCCCGCGTTCTCCCCCCCTCTAGCTTGAAGATTGAGATGTAATCTACGTAGATTATGGGAGGTAGACCTATGGGGCATAAACCCAGACTGATCCGGGTGGACCAGCAATTTAACATCAGCCGTCAGCAAGGATATCGGGCGATAGGAATCAGGGTATCTAGCATCCTTACCTGGTTTGGGTAGAACAACTATGATCGCCTCCCTCATTCCCTCATCCCAGACTCCAATGCACTCTCAAACACCTTCAGCAGCTGGGGGAGCAAAACCTCACTATGCAATTTAAAAAACTCCCCCGGCAAGCCATCCTCCCCCGGAGCCTTCTCATTAGCCAAGGACTGGAGCGCCTGCTCCAGATCCTCAACCGTGAGGGGCGCATTCAGAAAATCAGTCTGTTCTGGTGTGAGGGTGGGTAGAGAGACAGCAGCAAGATAATCCTTAAGGTCAGTAGAAGAGACAGAGGAGAATCTGCTAGTCTACAGATTTTTGTAATAGGAGTGGAGGCAAGTTAAAATATCACTGTCATCAGTCATGGAGGTCCCCGTCCCGTCTAACAGTTCTGTAATGTATGCAGGTCCCGACTGTGCATGGACAATAGTGGCCAAGAGATGACCTGCACTCTCCCCGTCCTGAAAGAAGGATTGTTTAGTAAAGTGCCTTTTGTTGTCAGCAACCTGAAGGAGGTGATCCTTCAGCAAGGTCTGTGCCTCCCTCCAGTGTGACTCATTCACAGTTGAAGGATCCGCTACATATCATGCCTCAGTCTCCAGCACCCTACTCTGATAGGAGACAGTAAGCTCTCTAGATTTGGTTTTATGTCGGCTTATACGCTGAATATATAGACCCCAAACATATGCTTTAAGCGTCTCCCAAACTACAGGGGTGGGAGCAGACTCCAAGTTAAGGGTAAAAAAGTCAGTAATAGCCTGGTCCATGTCGCCCCCCCATCCACCAAACGTAACCAAAATGGGTGCAAGCGCCATAAACGTGTATTACATCGGCGGGAGTCACCCCAAGACAACCTAAGATGTATTGGGGAGTGATCAGAAACTTCGAGGCAAGTACTCCACATCCCTAGTAAGAGGCAATAGGGAACAGGTACCCAAGGCCAAGTCTATGCGGGACAGGGCTCTGTGAGAACTAGTATAGCAGGAAAAATTACGAACAATAAGATTATGAATTCTCCACAGGTCACAGATGCCCACCTCCCCCCAGGAGACGAGCAAGGGGTGAAGAATCAGGAGCAGCAGCATCAGGCATAACCCGATGGCGGTCCAAACTGGGAGACAGAACAGGGTTAAAATCCCCCATGAGCAAGGTGGGCACCTGCGGCAGGGCAGAGAGAATAGAGAAAACCTTCCAGAGTACAGTGCTAGAATATGGAGGAGGAATATACACAGCGACTATGATGAACTGCTCTCTAAAAATAGTGCAATGTAAACATATGTACCGGCCCTCAGGATCTATGTTTGAGGCAAAGCAAGCAAACGGAACAGCCCTGTGTATAGTATAGAGACCCCTCTAGTGTGAGTGGAAAAGGTGGAGTGAAACGCCTGAGAAATCCAAGAGTGACGAATTACACCTACGGTGTCCTGAGTCTCCATCAGGCAAAAAATGCCCGGATGAAAATCCCTCATCTGTTGAAAAATAGCACATCGCTTATTGGCATCCCCCAGACCTCTCACATTCCATGAAAGAAAGTGTACCTGGCTAGCCATTGGGACGAACATACATATAGAAAGTCAACTCACGGCCCCTCCCCAGAAACACACGTATGGATACAAGAAATTGTACGGGAAAGCGGACACCAAGAGACTGCACACTAAAAAAGAAAAAAACAACATGAGTATGAAGCAACACAATGAACATCATACAATGAGCCATACATTGAAAAAACTGGAAAAGAAGAAAAGAAAAAAGAAAGGAAAATAAAAGACATTGTCTCCAGCACGGGAGACCTTCGGGGGTCCATTGTAATAGCGCCAGCAGGGAGCACACGAGCCATCAAGGTCATGGCAGCCCCGAGCTACCTGCAAAAGGGAAAAGTATAATAATGGCCAGTCCTGGTGATATAGGATATCAGGCAGTCCTCCAGAACAGGAGAAAACACAGCAGCAACCGGAATAGGGGGGGGGGGGGGGGGAGCACTAGTAGTCTCACGCAGCAGAGGAGACAGAATCATATATGAGCACATAGTGCCCCCTGCCAGAAACATCAGCAAACCAACAAATCAGGGGAGAGTAACAGCAACGCGTCCCCAAAATCCACATGTAGAGCAAATATATCAGCACATCAGGTGTTGTCTGGGTTCCTGCGGAGCCGCGCTTCGTTAGAGTCCAGCCACTGTACAGCCAACTTGGGGGACTCGAACATGTGGGTTGTCCCCAGCGCCACCATTTAGCCAGGTAAAGCATGGAGTAAGCTATGTTAAGAGCTCTTAGTCTGCGTTTAATGTCCAGAAACTGAGCACGCCATTTCTGCACTTCATTGGAAAAGTCAGGGAAGATGGAGACACGTGCACCATTGATGGTGAGGTCAGGATGGTCACAGGCAGCGCGTAATACAGTATCCCTGTCCTTGAAATGCAACATTTTCATCAATACAGGGCACGGAAGGGCACCCTATGGGTAAGCTCAATTGCAAATAACGGAGACAGAGTGTCCTTCCCAAACTTTTCTGTAAGCCAGGTCTCAAAGAACTCAGCAGCAGACTTGCCCTCAGCTCGCTCAGGGACACCAATAAATCTCAGATTGTTCCGGCGGAGCCGGTTCTCCAGATCATCGGATTTAGCAATTAACAGGGAGACATTATGGATCACACGGCCAAGGTCTCTTTGTACACCAGGGAACTTATCTTCCACCTCCCCCAATCTGTCTTCCAGGGCCGTAATTCTCTCATTTGTACACCTTAAGTCCTGTCTAATAAAGGAGACCTCTTCCTTAATGGAGCCAGTATCCGCCCCCAGAGCCAGAACTGCAGTATAGATATCCCTCATGGTGGGCTCAGCAGTAGGGGCGAGCGGGACGCCCTGCAGATGTTGTGGCCTGCATCCCCGCTGCTACCCCACCACTAACCTGAGCAGGCTGCCTGGTAAAGGCAGCCTGTGAAGCAGCAGTACAGTCCTGTACCCCCCATCTGAGGAGGCCTCCCAGTCCACGGCAGCAGCTGCCCCGAGATCGCGTCGCGCAGCAGAGGGTGTGCATGCAAAGCGCTCCAAGAGGAGGTGAGGAGGCGCCATCTTGTGAGCACGGCGTAGCCAGGTCCGAGGCCGCGTTCTCCTTATTTCGGCCGGTGGGGACCATAATCGTGTCGGGAGGAGAGTCTGCTGCCAGCAGCAGACCACAGGAGGCAATAGGAGAAAGGATGGACCCGAATCCAGGCGGCCACAGGATATTATGCAGGAGGTAAGTGCAGGAGCTCCTAAGCACACGTCCGCTCACTTCGCCAGCTAGCCACGCCCCTCTAGTGGTTAACTTTCATCGATACTTGCATGATTTCTTGGTGAAAAATTCAAAAATTTGATGAAAAAATTGAAAATTTAGAATTTTTTTTACTTTGAAGCTTTCTGCTTACAAGGAAAATGGATATTCCAAATAAATTATATATTGATTCACATATACAATATGTTTACTTTATGTTTGCATCATAAAGTTGTCATGTTTTTACTTTTGGAAGACAGAGGGCTTCAAAGTGCAGCAGCAATTTTTCACAAAATTTTCAAAATTGAAATTTTTCAGGGACCATTTTAGTTTTGAAGTGGATTTGAAGGGCCCTTTTATTAGAAATACCCCATAAATGACCCTATTCTAGAAACTGCACCCCTCAAAGTATTCAAAATGACATTCAAAAAGTTTGTTAACCCTTTAGGTGTTTCACAGGAATAGCAGCAAACTGAAGAAGAAAATTCAAAATCTTCATTTTTTACACTGGCATGTTCTTGTAGACCCAGTTTTTGAATTTTTACAAGGGGTAAAAGGAGAGAACTCTTCCTAAAATTTGTAACCCAATTTCTCTCGAGTAAGGAAATACCTCGTATGTCAAGTGCTCTGTGGGTGCACTAGAGGGCTCAGAAGGGAAGGAGCAGCACTGGGATTTTGGAGAGTGAGTTTTTCTGAAATGGTTTTTGGGGGGCATGTCACATTTAAGAAGCCCCTATGGAGCCAGAACAGCAAACCCCCTCCCCCCACATGGCATACTATTTTGGAAACTACACCCCTCAAGGAACGTAACAAGGGGTACAGGGAGCCTTAACACCCCACAGGTGTTTGAAGACTTTTCCTTAAATTTGGTTGTGTACATTTTTTTTTTTTTACTAAAATGCTAGTTTTCCCCCAAATTAATTTTTTTTACAAGTGGTAATAGGAGAAAATGCCCCCCAAAATTTGTAACCCCATCTCTTCTGAGTATGGACATACCCCATGTGTGGACGTCAAGTGCTCTGCTGGCCTACTACAATGTTCAGAAGAGAAGAAGTCACATTTGGCTTTTGGAAAGCAAATTTTGCTGAAATGGTTTTGGGGGGGCATGTCACATTTAGGAAGCCCCTATGGTGCCAGAATTGCAAAAAAAATATAAAAATAAAACACATGGCATACTATTTTGGAAACTACACCCCTCAAGGAACGTAACAAGGGGTACAGTGAGCCTGAACACCCCACAGGTGTTTGACAACTTTCCGCTAAAGTTGAATGTGTACATGCAAAATTTGATTTTTTTTTCACTAAAATGCTGGTGTTACCCCAAATTTTTCATTTTCACAAGGTGTAATAGGAGAAAAAGCCTCCCAAAATTTGTAACCCCATTTCTTCTGAGCATGGAAATACCCCATATGTGGATGTAAAATGCTCTGCGGGCGAACTACAATGCTCAGAAGGGAAGGAGCGCCATTGAACTTTTGGAGATAGAATTTGATTGGAACAGAAGTCGGTGGCCATGTGCATTTACAACCCCCCCCCCCCCCGTGGTGCCAGAACAGTGGACCCCCCCAACATGTGACCCCATTTTGGAAACTAAACCCTTCACAGAATTTAAAAAGGGGTGCAGTGAGCATTTTCACCCCACTGGCGTTTGACAGATCTTTGGAACCGTGGGCTGTGCAAATTAAAATTTTTAATTTTAATTTTCACGGACCACTGTTCCAAAAATCTGTCAGACACCTGTGGGGTGTAAATGCTCACTTTACCCCTTATTAAATTCTGTGGCCTTCAATTTCTGACACATTCTCTCTCCAAAATCCCAATTGCGCTCCTTCTCTTCTGAGCATTGTAGTGCGCCCGCAGAGCACTTTACATCCACAAATGGGGTATGTTCTTACTCAGAAGAAATGGGGTTACAAATTTTGGGGGCTTTTTTCCTATTCTCCCTTGTGAAAATGAAAAATTTAGGGTAACACCAGTATTTTAGTGACATTTTTTTTTTTTCATTTTCACATTCAAATTTAACGAAAATTCGTCAAACACCTGTGGGGTGTTAAGGCTCACTATACCCTTTGTTACATTCCACGAGGGGTGTAGTTTCTAAAATGGGGTCACACGTCGGTATTTATTGTTTTGCGTTTATGTCAGAACCACTGCAAAATCAGTCACCCCTGTGCAAATCACCACTTTAGACCTCAAATGTACATGGTGCGCTCTCACTCCTGAGCCTTGTTGTGCGCCCACAGATCACTTCACACCCACATATGGGGTATTTCCGTGTTCAGGAGAAATTGCATTATAAATTTTGGTGGTCTTTTTTTTCCTTTTACCACTTGTGAAAATTAAAAGTATGGGGCAACACCAGCATGTTAGTGTAAATTTTTTTCTTTTTTTACACTAACATGCTGGTGTATACCCCAACTTTACCTTTTCATAAGGGGTAAAAGGAGAAAAGCCCCCCAAAATTTGGGGGCGGGGTGCTATGTAGGGGTATATGAAGTGCTTTACTTTTTATTTGGTGTAGGTGTAGTGTAGTGTTTTTAGGGTACATTCACACGTCGGGTTTACAGTGAGTTTCTCGCTGGGAGTTTGAGCTGCAGAAAACTTGCAGCAGAAAACAAATTTGAAGCAGAAAACTCGCTGTAAACCCGCCAGTGTGAATGTATCCTGTACATTCACATGGGTGGGGGGGGGGGGGAACCTCCAGCTGTTGCAAAACTACAACTCCCAGCATGCACTGACGGACCATACATGCTAGAGTTGTAGTTATGCACTACAGTTAGGCACACTGGTTGCGTAACACTGAGAGTTTGTTACTTAAGTCAGTGTTTTGCAACTAGTGTGCCTCCAGCTGTTGCAAAACTAGAACTCCCAGCATGTACAGTCTCTCAGTGCATGCTGGGATTTGTATTTTTGACACAGCTGGAGGCACACTGGTTGCAAAACACTGAGTTAGGACACAAACTCTGTTTCACAACCAATGTGTATCCAGCTGTTGCAAAACTGCCACCGGGACCGCCGCCGCCGCTCCTGAGGGGACCCCGCTGGACCAGGGAAAGGTAGGAGACCCCCGCCGGCCCCAATCTCCACCCCAATCACCACCCAGCAGGACAGTGATTGATCGGTCGTTCCAACCGATCAATCATGTGATCGTGAGGTGGCACCCGGGCTGGGTAAGGGTGAATGGGGCTGTCTTGGACCGGACAGCCCCATTAACTCTTTTTTTCCGGGTCACCAGAGACCCGATTGACCAGGGATAGCTGCAAATCACCGATCTGAATTGACTGGCGATATGCGGCGATCGCCGACATGTGGGGGGGGGGATTCTCTTTTTTATGTCTCTGTGTCAGCACTGGGGTCCTCCTGGGTCTCCTGCCATAGTGTTTCATTTCATTTTAATGTTGTCAAATAGTTCGCACTGACACCGATGCTCCTTATGCCTGCAGGACAGCTTGAATATCTTTGGAACTTGTTTGGGGCTGATTATCCACCATCCGGACTATCCTGCGTTGACACCTTTCATCAATTTTTCTCTTCCGTCCACGCCCAGGGAGATGAGCTACAGTGCCATGGGTTGAAAACTTCTTGATAATGTTGGACAAAGGCAAATCTAGATCTCTGGAGATGGACTTGTAACCTTGAGATTGTTGATATTTTTCCACAATATTGGTTCTCAAGTCCTCAGACAGTTCTCTTCTCCTCTTTCTGTTGTCCATGCTTAGTGTGGCACACACAGACACACAATGCAAAGACTAAGTCAACTTCTCTCCTTGTTATCTGCTTTCAGGTGTGACTTTTATATTGTCCACACCTGTTACTTTCCCCAGGTGAGTTTAAAGGTGCATCACATTCTTGAAACAATCTTATTTTTCCACAATTTTGAAAGGGTGCCAATAATTTTGTACAGCCCATGTTTGGACTTTGGTGTGACATTATGTCCAATTAGCTTTTTTTCCCCTCCTTTTATGGTTTAGTTCCAATACACACAAAGGTAATAAACATGTGTATGGCAAAACATGTGTTACTGCAATCCTTTTCTGTGAGAACGACTTCATTTTCTTGAAAAAATTCAGGGGTGCCAACATTTACGGCCATGACTGTATACGCCGTTGTGAAAACCAGAATTGACATATTTTTCCCAGTTAAAACCAGTTTTTACAGATCACCTTTGTTGAAACACCAGTTTTTACTGAATGTCTTCATCCAAACTAGAATATTTAATGAACACCTTCGTGCAAATTGGAATATTAACTGAAGCCTTCGTACAAACTAGAATTTACTGCTAATCAAAAATGAATGTCAGTTAAAAATGGTTTAAAGTAGAGAAAACTAGCTTTAATGAAGAAAGTGAGGCACATGATAATGCAAAGGTATTAGATGACTCAGAGGAGGTATTAGCTGGTATACGGTATATTGTTGAATTTGTTTTAATGCCTTTATGACCCTGCTAGTTTTGGCCTTTATGACCCAGCCCCTTTTTTCAAATCTGACATGTGTCTCTTTATGGGGTAATAACTGTGGAATGCTTTTACTGAGCATAGCGATTCTGAGGTAGTTTTTTCATTACATATTGTACTTTTTAATACTACTTTAAAATAGTAATTATTGTTGATACATGCAGCGGTTTTCAAATTTTTCTAGATTTCAAATTCTATACTTGTAAGAGAAACAGCCATGCTAAATAAATCTAATTATTAGAGATATCCCAATACCATTTTTTTAAGACCGAGTAAAAGTAAAGATACTTTTTTTTACGTACCACCGATACCAATTACTGATACCATTTTTAAATGTCATGCAACAGTTTTTTTATGGGGAAAAAGAGGGTGTTTTCATGTTGTTTTTATTAGGGTGGACCTTCCCTGGGTAGGGCTGTACAGAAGGTCCCGGTGACTGTGCCACGGGTAAAACAGTGTGAAAGGGGTAGAATAGATTAAAAGCATGCAGTACCCTAAAGCCAGCACTCAGAATAGACCCACTTCCAGAGAGGGGGGACTAAGCCCCAGAGCCTGAGCCAGAGTGCACCCTTCCTCCCTTCCTGATTACACTTGTCTGTGAGATCCCCAGAGAGACCCCCAGAGGGACTTGTAAAAATCCCAGAGGCCTGGTTCTCTGCAGGCAGACAATGTGTCCAGGCCAGAGTGAACCTTTCCTAAGTAGGCCTGTGTGGAAGAGGTAGGGTAGATTGAAAGAATGCAGTACCCAAAAGTCAGCTCTCCGAATGGTCCTACTTCTAGAGAGGGCATTCGGCAGCCAGTGCTCCAGCCAGAATGCACCTTTCCCAGGTAGGCATGTGCGGAAGGTCCAAGGTGAGACCTCCAGAGGGACTTTTAAAAATCCCAGAGGCCTGATTCTCTGCAGAGGGACAAGGCAGGCCCAGTGCCTGAGCTGTTCCCCAGTCGCCGTCACCCTTGGGTGTATGCAGCCGGGGTCCCTCGGGGGGGGAGCAGGATTAGGGAAGGAGGACAGGGCCCCCCGCACTTGTCAAACGGGGTGGACTGTGCTCAGTGAACCCCGACCACATCGCACTGCCATGGCAGGAAACTCTTGTGGAGGTCCACAGCGGTTCTGATGTGCAAAGTGGTCAACCTGCATGAGTGTGCTTAGCAAAGGGATAGGCGGGTGTGTGGAGGCAGCATAGTTGGCCCACCATGAGTCAGGCGTCGTCGGTCAACCAATAAGTATCCTTCTCAAGCACCACGTGTAAACTAGATGAACTTTGACCTCTGTGGAAGCGACACATGGAAGCTAGATAACTTTGACCTTTGTGGAAACAGTTTGAGTAATTTTGTTAAAACTAGTTTTCTTTACTTTAAACCAGTTTTAACTGACATTCGTTTTTTGATTAGCAGTCAATTTTAGTTTTTACAAAGGCATTCAGTCAAAACTAGTTTTCACTAGGGAAAAACCAGTTTTGCCTAGAAACTAGTTTTAACTGTAACATGTATATATATATATATATATATATATATATATATATATATATATATATTATTCCCTTCCTCCTCTAAAAAGGAAGGTTCGCAGGTAGCACTGCCACCACAGCAAAAAGTATAAAAACTAAGAGATGTCTTTACCTGATAGAACAGGAAAGGTAGTATTGTTTATAAGAATAGTTCCAGCATTTTCCATAGCACTGTACAAAAACTAATGAGAACAGAAAAAACACAGGTGTTTACACCAGCACTGCTGCTATTGAATTCAACACAGAAGCACAGAAGAATTTTTTTTAAAATTGAAGTAGACTATAGAAAACGCGTTTCAGCACACCCCAATGCCTTCCTCAAGACCACTGGGTACTACCTCCCGCAGATCATGAATATGTGCACCTTTGTGTGCTCACGCTTCTGTGTGCTGCCACAGAGGTGCACATGTTCATGATCTATGTTAGGGGATACTACCCAGTTGACCCAAGGCAAGCATCGGGGAGCGCCGAAATGTGTTGTCCAAATTCCACTTCAATAAACACTTTTCTATCGGGCTTCCTCTGTGTTGACTTTTTTCTGTTCCTACTTGGTATTGCTCTGTTGATCCTGCCACCTATGGCTTCAGGACAGGGTTAGCAAGCTGCTAATATTTGAAAGCTCCAAATAGGCTTGTGCTTATCAGGTTAGTTGATACCTGTGGTGAGGTGGCGGTCAATTAAAATACCCACACTACTATGCAAGGGAGAGTCCCCTTTTCTATTTTTTCTCTTCCCAAATCCTATAACACTGTACAGTATGCAATATTGTACAGCTGACAAATAATGAAAACAAGTACTGTAACGTCAGCAAATCTGAGACTAGAGGGAGGGATCCTGACTGCAAGAGCTTACAATCTAATCCAATTGTTTTGCATAGTGGTTATCCAGACATCTGCAGAAAGCATTCATAGGTTATAATGTATTTAAAAAATCCCTCATATTCTTATTCCTGTTAAGCTGGATCTGCATTCTGCCAGCCATAGTAATAGATGCCCTTGTCTATAGTTGAATTGGAATTAGAAGCAGCTTTTTCCTGATGTTGCTGCTGTTAATATGGTTATTACAATCTAGCGGTGATTAATTATGCTGCAGTATTTCAGTCATCTTGTGTATTTCATTATGCACAATTTTGTGTCAATCTATGAATTATTATAGACTTCTTACAAAATATCATTTTCCATAGAGTCATTTTCAGTCACAAGTAAACTGATTAAGTGGCAACGTTCAATTAGATCATCTCAATATAAATGCTTAGTGTTATGGGAAGAAATACTGAAGAACTGCTTAGCAAAGCATTGTCAAATATTTCATTAACTCAAGTGACATCTACTGGTCAAACATGGAATAACATAATAAATACCAGTATATATGTAAAACAAAATAGAGAAACAGCTGTACATCCACAATTTGTATTTTGGTCTACTTGCTTCTCAGCATAATATCAATAACAGGTTGTTAGTATACATTTTGATCAAAATGTACAAACCCACTAGCCATGTCGAGGCCACCTAGTCAGAGTGGGTGCCTAACCTAACACTGGTGTAGCGTTGGGCGGCAACCACTGCCTCCAAGCCCACAGGGGGAATGACCCAGTGGCCAGGCAGCCCCACTGCACTAGGCCCCCTGGCTCTGGGCCACACCACCCCACAGACAAAGCATTACAGCAACAACGGCAGCCACAGAGTACCACACCAGTGTGAAACCTACCATGTGCTCCATGCCAGAGGGCTGGGAGAATGCTAGGAGGAATCCCATATGCAGTCTCCTGCTAATCAAAAACACCTGGGTCGAATGGGTGGAGTGGAGTGCTGGCTATGAAAGAGGGGACAGACTACACATGGTAGGTGTTCATGCTGATGTGGTACTCTGTGGCAGCCATTGTTGCTGTGATGCTTTGTCTGTGGGATGGTGTGGCCCGGGGGCTTGGTAGGGCTGCCTGGCCACTGGGTCATTCCCTTTGTGGGCTTGGTGTTGCAGAGGCGGTGGTCACCGCCCAGCACTACGCCAGTGTTAAGTTACGGACCCACTCTGACTAGGTGGCCTTGACGTGGTGAGTGGGCTTGTACTTTTTGATCAAAATGTATACTAACAACCTGTTATGGAAATTATACTAAGAAGCAAGTAGATCAAAATGCAAATGGTGGATATGATGCTATGTTTCTGTTTCTCTATTTTTGTTTACATTTGCAGTCTGTCCCCTCTTTCATAGCCAGCACTCCACTCCACCCATTCGGTCCAGGCATTTTTAATTAGCAGGAGACTGCATATGGGTTTCCTCCTAACATTCTCCCAGCCCTCTGACAGGGAGCACATGGTAGGTGTTCACACTGGTGTGGTGCTCTGTGGCAGCCATTTTTACTGTAATGCTTTCTCTCTGGGGTGGTGTGGCCCAGAGTGAGGGGCTTGGTCAGGCAGTAGGGGGGCTGCCTGACCACTGGGTCATTCTCCCTGTGGGTTTGGTATCATGGGGGCAGTGGTCACCACCCAGCGCTAAGCTAGTGGTAGGGACCCACTCTGACTAGGTGGCATTGACGTAGGGAGTGGGCTTGTACTTTTTAATCAAAATGTATACTAACAACCTGTTAGTTATTGAAATTATGCAGGTAGATCAAAATACAATTTGGATGTGCGGCTATGTTTCTATTTCTCTATTTTTGTTTTACATAATAAATACCAGTATGAAATAGGAGCAATAAGGCTATGTTCACACCTCGGAATGTGTGCTTAGAAGATTTCTGGATGGGCATTCAGCAGGCACCAACAGATCATGAAGGCGCTAGGACCGCCGAGAAATGTACTGTCATAGACGGCTATGCATTTCCGAGAGTATTCCGCAAAAAGTATTGTCATGTCAATTCTTTCTGCGGAGACCGGAATCAAAAATTATGCAGCAGATGTTTCCACCAGTGTGCACAGTGCAGCAGAATGGCATTGAAAACAATGGGACTCTGCTGCAACAGGATTTCCGAGATGAAATTTTCCACCGGATTTCACTTGGAAATTCTGCCGAATGAAGATAGCCAACAACTGGGCAGCACAGAGGAGAATAAGAAACCCACACAGTGAGTATCCTGAGTTAACCGACAAACCTCCTTTCCTTTAAATGCTGTGATCAGCATTGATCTCCATATTCCCTCACATTGCTGTGGGCAATGTTAAGGGAATATGGTGGCAATGGGAAGGGGCCTGCTATATGGGGGCACAAAGTGGGCACTTTTACTGTGTGGAGCAATACATATGAATAGTTTGTATAGAGGTGAGAATTGTGCTGGAACGAGGAGTCTTAAATGTTTGTCTGGCAGATTCTGCGAAGATGTGTCGTGGCTGGAGAATTCTTCATGATGGTCTGGGCCAGAAGAAGAAGAAAAAGAAAAGTGACTGACTACATCTATATGGTAACTGTAAGTGAGAGTATTGATCTCAGTGACAGTATAGTGCAAAAAAAATAAAGGGTTCCACCAAGGGCGGGGCCAAGGGGCGGCAAAATTAGGTTTTGCCTGAGGTGGCAAAGATCCTTTCACCCTGACTGATTTAAACTTTGAAAATGTCTGTGCGACATGTCAATAGTTACAGTAATTTTAATGACAGTAGTGCTTCAATGGAGAAACAACATTTTTACTTAATTGATGAAGACTAACAAAATATGAAGATGTATCTGAAGGAGTTTAGGAAACATAGGGGTTATGCTGTGAATTGCACTGCGTTACAAAGGTTTCATGAATGAACACAGGGTTACCTACCTAGTGACCAGACAGATGATGGTCATGACAGTGTGCAGTCCATGTGATGCACTCATGACTTAGCACTTTTGAAAAAGACAAAAGTTATGAATAGGCCAGTGTATAATTTGTAAATAATTTACAATGTGTATTATGTGTAAATACATGCATGCCCGCTGCTGAGACAACCCTCCGGCCCTAAGACATCTTATCCCCTATCCAAAGGATCCAATCCAATCTGCCGCTGGGGACCCCCGCAATCTTGCATTCGGCACCCACCTCTTTGAGCTGCACTGCCAGCTCACAAACTGCCGGGTGCCAACCACGGGGCTGGAGTAATGTGACGCCACGACTCCGCCCCGTGTGACGTCACACCCCTTCCCATAGACTTGCATAGCGGGGGCGTGACGTCTCACAGGGGCGGAGTTGTGACATCACGTTACTCTGGCCCCGTGGTCGGCACCTGGCAGTTTGAGAGCTGGCACCGTGGTGTGCAGCTCAAAGAGGTGGGTGCTGAATGCAAGATTGCGGGGGTCCCCAGTCAGACATCTTATCCCCTATCCTTTGGATAGGGGATAAGATGTCTTAGGGTGTACTCCTGATGAAAAAAACTGATGGGTTTTGAAACGCGTTGCGTGCACTTTATCTCAAAATAAATTAGTGTGTAACAATATCTTGGATTCATCCTACCTCCGTCAGTGATAGCGCAATCCACCTTCCGTTTCCTCTCTCTTGCTTGTCTTCATTGTTTTCACGCTCTGTGCTGAGTGTGGGAAGCCGCTGCAGTCTCTTGGATTTATACACCCTTTCGAGCGTTGTGCCTCTCCAGCACAACGGAATCAGGTGAGCGTGTTTTCTGTCCGATTACCTCCACTTTGATTCCACATTGATTCCACACAGGGAGCGCTCCGTGTCCTTTTGATTTTAAACTGATTCAAGTATTACAGTGATTTTTTTTTAGATTCATACATTTTGCTTTCTTTTGATATGGAAATTTTTGTGTTGGGCAACATTAACTTAAAATAAATAGGAAACAGCAGTAAGAAATGCTATTCAATGCAAGAATATAATAGAAAAGTGACCACAGCTTTATTCTGTTGTTATCTGAGAGCTAGACTGAGTATGTATGAACTTTTAACCTTATGAACATTAACAGACGGCAGTAATGAACTATTCATACACAGCTAACAAATGTCTTAAAAATAGTGAAGAACTTAAACATAAAAAGGGGAAAATCTGTCAATGTGTATATTCCAGTTTTCTGGCATACTTATACTGGAAGAAATATGCAGTTCTGCCCCAATATCCAAATTTATGAAGCCCACATGTGTCAGAAAAAGTAGACGGGGCAGAACATGATTTGTCAAGTCCACTAGACATCTTATCCCCTATTCAAAAGGGACCACCGCAATCTCGGCTGCGGCACCCCAGACATCCGGTGCACGTAGCGAACTTCGCTTTGTGCCGGATGACTGGCAATGAGGGGGCGGAGGTTCGTGACCGTCACACCCCCTCCTATAGACTTGCATTGAGGGGGCATGGCCGTGACATCATAAGTCTCCGGTGCTGCACCCGACGCTCTAAACGAATGCCGGGTGCAGCAGGGAGATAGTGGGGGGTCCCCAGCGGCAGGACCCTCACGATCAGACATCTTATCCCCTATCCTTTGGATAGGGCATAAGATGTCTAGGGGCAGACAGTGGCGTTGCGACCCGGGTGCAGCACTCCCCCCCCCCCCCCGCGTTCACCTGCACTCTGCGGTGCGCCCGTCCGTCAGCACCCCCCCCCCCGGCCTTCATCGCCGCTGTGCGCCCGTCCGTCAGCACCACCGCATGGGACATCAGTGACGTCACTCGCAGGGCGCCCGGAGAGAAGGATCGCTGTGCTGGATGGGTGAGTGTGTGTGTCTGTCTCTCTGTCTGTCTCTGTCTCTGTCTGTGTGTATCTGTCTGTGTGTGACTGTCTGTGTCTGACTGTGTGTGTGTATGTGACTGTGTGTGACTGTGTGACTCTGTGTGTGTGACTCTGTGTGTGTGACTCTGTGTGTGTGTGACTCTGTGTGTGTGTCTGTGAGTGTGTGTCTCTCTGACTGTGTGCGTGTGTGTGTCTCTCTGTGTTGTATGTGTTTTATGTTGTATGTTTTATGTGTTGTATGTTTTTTTGTGGGGGGGTCTAACGTGGGGAGACTTTGACCCATTGTGGGGAACCTGCAAGGGAACCTGCGGCCTAATGTGGGGAAACTACTACTAAATGTGGGGAGTCTATGCTACCTAATGTGGGGAGTCTATGCTACCTAATGTGGGGAAACTGCTACCTAATGTGGGGAATCTGTGCTACCAAATGGGGGGAGTCTATGCTACCTAATGTGGGGAATCTGTGCTACCAAATGTGGGGAATCTATGCTACCTAATGTGGGGAAACTGCTACCTAATGTGGGGAATCTGTGCTACCTAATGTGGGGAAATTGCTACCTAATGTGGGGTAACTGGTACCTACCTAATGTGGGGGAACTGCTGCCTACCTAAAGTGGGGGAACTGCTGCCTACCTAATGCTCCCCCCTGGCAGTAGCACCCTCATCATCCATCAGCAACCCCCCCCCCCAGCAGTAGCACCTCTATCAGCAGATCCTGATGGTGGATGATGGCGGTGCTCCTGCCAGGAGGATGATCCTGCCGATGGATGATGGGGGTGATACTGCCAGGGGGGATGGCCAGAAGCACTCTCATCATCCTCCAGCAACACCCCCCCAGTAGTAGCACCCCCATCATCCACTAGCAACACCACCAATACCCCCCTCCCGTGGTAATAGCATCAGCTAACGGATGTTGAGGGGTGTTACTGCAGTTGTGGTATTATATTCAGAGGGTGCACTGTATGGCAACATTATATTCAGAGGGCGCAGTTTGTGGTAGTATTATATTCAGAGGGCGCAGTGGGTGTTAGTATTATATTCAGAGGGTACAGTGTGTGGCGGTATTATATTCAGGGGTACAGTATGTGGCAGATTTATATTCAGAGTGTACAGTATGTGTTGGTATTATGTTCAGAATGTACAGTGTGTGGTAGTATTATATTCAGTGGGTATGGTGTATGGAAGGTTTATAATCAGAGTGTAGTGTATAGTAGTATTATATTTAGAGGATACAGTGTCTGGCAGGTTTATAATAATACTTGTTTTCATATAGAGGATGAGAATGCGCTGACATAGTGAGGAGACATCTGGGCGTCACATTCTGCAGAGAGAATTTTTAGCTGGAACAAGTCCTGGCGGTATGTACCATCTGAATTAAATAAGGGAAGACTATAGAGAAGACGTCACCTGTAGTCACTGATGTCATTGTACATTCTCCTCTCTATATCCTATCAGAGCTTTAGTCGCTTGTCAGTTCTACAGTTATGGTGAGTGAAACTACAACTTCCAGCATAACCTCACCACTGCTCAAAGGGGTACTCTACTGGAAAACATTTTTTTTTATCAACTGGTGCTACAAAGTTAAACAGATTTGTAAATTACTTGTATTTAAAAATCTTAATCCTTCCAGTAATTATTAGCTGCTGTATAAGCGATTCACAGGAAGTTCTTTTCTTTTTTCATTTCTTTTCTGTCTGACCACAGTGCTCTGTGCTGACACCTTTGTCCATGTCAAGAACTGTCCATAGTAGGAGCAAATCCCCATAGCAAACCTATCCTGCTCTGGACAGTTCCTGACATGGACAGAGGTGTCAGCAAAGAGCACTGTGGTCAGACTGGAAAGAACTACACAACTTCCTGTGGAGCATACACCAGCTTATAAGTACTGTAAGGATTAAGATCTTAATAGAAGTAATTTAAAAATCTGTTTAACTTTCTGGCACCAGTTGATATAAAAGAAAATGTTTTCCAGTGGAGTACCCCTTTAAGTAATTCTGGGAGCTGTATATTTAAATGGTGAAAACTTCTTTAACACTTTCCTATTTTGTGGCAACTGGTATATCTGATTATTATACTGGAATTTCTCACAATGCGCTACAACAGTGGTGTCTGTCACAACAGGCTAAAAACTTACTGGGGGGAGGGGGTAGGTATGGGGTGACACCATTTTCTACAGCACCGGGTGACACCAACCCTAGCAACGCCACTGGGGGCGGAGTACCTCTTTAAGACATCAGGAGATTTAGAAACATTTAGGGCCAATAGCTATGAAATATAAAACATGCCTCCTTAGTTTACTTTACTGGGTGCAAAGAATTCTGTTAGTGTCCCTGACAACAAAGTCTCCGCTATAGTCAGGTTCTATTATCTCACTGACTTTTTCCTCTGCAGATGCCTCCTGATGTCACACAACAGTCTGCAGTAACCAAGTAGAACCAGCAATATAAGGGGAGACTAAAGACACATTACCTACAGTGGTGAGGAGCTGGCTGCCTCTATAAAGAGAAACACCATCTCACATAGACAGGAGGTGGAAAGTTAATAGGGTAGTTAGTATTGTGATATGATGAGACAGTGACAGCAGGAGGAAGCTTAGTGTTTTTGTCACATATTACTGAAATGCTTATTCGGATCTTTTTCTAAAATATGGGCTGTTTTTCTGAAAGTCTGTGAGACTGAAGAAACTAGCCAAGTGCTGTACTCAGCAGTCACATAGAGTTTGAATGGAGTGGCATTGCACATGCCCAAGCACACTTAATTCAAACAAGGTCACTCTGGAATCGTTCTTATGATCGGTAGGGTTCCCAGAATTAAGGCCTCTCTCTACCTAGCAAACACTTATCACCTACCCAGTGGTTCGGTGATAAGTTGTAATCTTAAGATAACTACTTAAATGAACAGGATGTAAGATGCATATACTTTTTTTTTTCTTGTATTAACCCCGTTAATCTGCGTTTTCTGTTTTTGCACTTTCGTTTTTCCTCCTTACCTTTAAAAAATCATAACCATTTCAATTTTGCACCTAAAAATCCAAATGATAGATTATATTTTGCACCACCAATTCTACATTGTAATGACATCAGTCACTTTACCCAAAAATCTACGCAGCAAGCAAAAAAATAAATTCATTGTGCGAAAAAATTTAAGAAAAAAACACCATTTTGTAATTCTGGGGGCTTCCATTTCTACGCCGTAAATTTTTTGGTAAAAATGACACTTTATCTTTATTCTGTAGGTCCATACGATTAAAATTATATCCTACTTATATAGGTTTGGTTTTGTCGTACTTTTGGAAAAAATCATAACTGCATGCACGAAAATGAATACATTTAAAATTGTCCTCTTCTGACCCCTATAACTTTTTTTTTTTTCGCATACGGGGTGGTATGAGAGTGGTATATTTTTTTGCGCCGTGATCTGAAGTTTTAATCGGTACCATTTTTGTTTTGATCGGAATTTTTGATCGCTTTTTATTCCTTTTTTTTATGGTAAGAAAAGTGACCAAAAATATGCTATTTTGGACTTTGGATGGCGTACGCCATTGACCGTGCGGTTTAATTTATGATATATTTTTATAGAATACAGATAAAGCGTCATTTTTAATAAAAAAAGTTATAGGGGTCAGAAGTTTAAAATATTAGATTTATTAATTTTCGTGCATGTAGTTATGATTTTTCCCAAAAGTACGACCAAATCAAACCTATATAAGTAGGATGGACCTACAGAATAAAGATAAAGTGTCATTTTTACCAAAAAATGTACTGCGTAGAAACGGAAGCCCCCAAAATTTACAAAATGGTATTTTCTCTTCAATTTCGTCGCACCTCGCACAATGATTTCTTTTCCTGTTTCGCTGTAGATTTTTGGGTAAAATGACTGATGTCATTACAAAGTAGAATAGGTGGTGCAAAAAATAAGCCATCATATGGATTTTTAGGTGCAAAATTAAAAGGATTATGATATTTAAAAGGTAAAGAGGAAAAAATAAAAGTGCAAAAACAGAAAAACACTTGGTCCTTAAAGGAGTAGTCCAGTGGTGAAAAACTTATCCCCTATCCTAATGATAGGGGATAAGTTTGAGATCGCGGGGGGTCCGACCGCTGGGGCCCCCTGCGATCTCTCTGTACGGGGGCCAGGCTCTCCGGCCAGATAGCGGGTGTCGACCTCCACACGAAGCGGCGGCCGACACGCCCCCTCAATACATCTCTATGGCAGAGCCGGAGATTGCCGAAGGCAGCGCTTCGGCTCTGCCATAGAGTGTTATTGAGGGGGCGTGTCGGCCGCCGCTTCGTGCGGAGGTCGACATGCCCCCTTCCCGCGGGCTGTCGGGGCTCCGTACAGGAGATCGCAGGGGGCCCCAGCTGTCGGACCCCTCGCGATCTGCAACTTATCCCCTATCCTTAGGATAGGGGATAAGTTGTTCACCACTGGGTCACCACTGGACTACTCCTTTAAGGGGTTAAAGTGTCCATAGAGTATATTAGATACAGTAAATATGTAAATATGGATAACCAACATTGAATGAATAAATGGATAAAAATAAAAATAAAATAAAAATGAAAATGAATGTGAAAATAAATATACAAATAAAAATAAAAACAATAATAAAAATAAAACTGAGAATGGATTAGTAAACAAACAATACATAAAATAAAACATAAATAATCAAAACAAAGAATCAGAAAAAAGTCAGAAAAAGGTGTTGTCTCGCAGAGGTTTTCTGACTTTTTTCTGATTCTTTTGTTCTGATTATTTATGTATTATTTTATGTATTGTTTATGTTGTGATTACATTTCTATTTCCATGTTTACTAATCCATTCTCAGTTTTATTTTTATTAGTATTATTGTTTTTATTTTTATATGTATATTTATTTTCACATTCATTTTAATTTTTTTTAAATTTGCTAAAACATTTTTTTCATTTTTATTTTATTTTTTTATCAAAAAATGTTTTCCCCCTTATTCATTCAATGTTGGTTATCCATATTTACATCTGTATCTAATATACTCTATGGACACTTTAAGTTCATCACTTTTGTTGAATATTTTTATATGCATGGGATTTTCTATTATATTATATCTGTTAGATAGACTTTTAAACCTTTGCCCCTCTAATTTAAAACTATGTCCTCTTGTGGTAGTTTTTCTTCTTTTAAATATGCTCTCCTCCTTTACCATGTTGATTCCCTTTATGTATTTAAAAGTCTCTATCATATCCTCTCTGTCTCTTCTTTCTTCCAAGCTATACATGTTAAGGTCCTTTAACCTTTCCTGGTACGTTTTATCCTGCAATCCATGTACTAGTTTAGTATCTTCTTTGAACTCTCTCTAGAGTATCTATATCCTTCTGGAGATACGGCCTCCAGTACTGCGCACAATACTCCAAGTGAGGTCTCACCAGTGTTCTGTACAGCGGCATGAGCACTTCAATCTTTCAACTGCTTATACCTCTCCCTATACATCCAAGCATTCTGCTAGCGTTTCCTGCTGCTCTATTACATTGTCTTCCTACCTTTAAGTCTTCTGAAATAATTACTCCTAAATCCCTCTCCTCAGATACTGAGGTCAGGACTGTGTCAAATAATCTATATTCTGCCTGAGGGTTTTTACGCCCCAGGTGCATTATCTTGCACTTTTCCACATTAAATTTCAGTTGCCAGAGTTCTGACCATTGTTCTAGTTTTCCTAAATCCTTTTCCATTTGGCGGATCTTGCACTTATCCACATTAAATTTCAGTTGCCAGAGTTCTGACCATTCTTCTAGTTTGCCTAAATCTTTTTCCATTTGGTGGATCCCTCCAGGAACATCAACACTGTTACATATCTTTGTGTCAAATCTTTGTGTCACCAATGACGTCAGATGCCAACCAAAGCCACGAGGTCCGAATCCCGCTCTCTTACAGCGCTTGCCAGCACCAATCAGCTTGGACCTTATCTACACCATAATACATCTCGCTGGTAAATATATACCTTTACTGGTGTTATCTTTTTATGGCCTTGAGCTCCTATATTCTAACTATTCAAGTGTGCGGACTGTGACTACAAATGCTATAACGAACTAGTTAATGCCGAATTAGCAAATGTCGGATTATTGAATGTTTTGCAGTGGTGCGATTATTGTAATGTTTTTATCATTAAGATCTAATTACCTTCTCACAAGGGCCCTGTACAAAATGTAAGCACGGTTCATTCATTTTATTACACCAAAAAAGCTAATTGGACATAGTGTCACACCAAACTCCAAAAATGGTCTGGACAAAATTATTGGCACCCTTAACTTAATATTTTGTTTCACACCCTTTAGAAAAAATAACTGAAATCAGTCACTTTCTATAACCATCAATAAGCTTCTTACACCTCTCAGCCAGAATGTTGGACCACTCTTCCTTTGCCAACTGCTCCAGGTCTCTCTTATTGGAAGGGCGCCTTTTCCCAACAACAATTTTAAGATCTCTCCACAGGTGTTCAATGGGATTTAGATCTGGACTCATTGCTGCCACTTCAGAACTCTCCTGCGCTTTGTTGCCATCCATTTCTGGGTGCTTTTTGATGTATGTTTGGGGTCATTGTCCTGCTGGAAGATCAAAGATCTCAGATGCAAACCCAGCTTTCTGACACTGGGCTGTACATTGTGACCCAAATCTTTGGTAATCCTCAGATTTCATGATGCCGTACACACATTCAAGGCACCCAGTGCCAGACGCAGCAAAACAACCCCAAAACATCATTGAACCTCCACCATATTTCACTGTAGGTACTGTGTTCTTTTCTTTGTAGGCCTCATTCTGTTTTCAGTAAACAGTAAAATGATATGCTTTACCAAAAAGCTCTATCTTGGTCTTATCTTTCCACAAGACGTTTTCCCAGAAGGATTTTGGCAAAATGTAGTCTTGCTTTTTTATGTATCTGTGTGAGCAGTGGGGTTCTCCTGGGTCTCCTGCCATAGCGTTTCATTTAATTTAACCCCTTAAGGACCAATGCAAATAAACCTGTATGCCCCTGAAAGACCAGGCCTGTTTTTTCAAATCGGGGATGTCTGTCTTTATTAGAGAATAACTCTGGTAACGTTTTGCCAATCACGATAATTCTGACATTGTTTTTTTGTCACAAGCTGTCCTTCATGTACATAGTAAAAGTAAGCCGATATCATTTGTAGTTTTTTTTTACAATGCAAAAAATCATGAAATTTTGACAAAAAATTACGATTTTTTGCTATTTTAACACTAATTGGTTGCATATATTTATACTTACTGACCAAATAGTTCATGAAACTTATACTTTCAGATGTCTACTTTATTTTGACATCATTTTTTAGTTTTTAATTAACATTTTAAATTAGTTAGAACCCTAACAATTTAACTTGAAATTTTGAAAATTTTGAAAATTTCAAAAGTAAATCTTTTTTTATGTGCTATGCAAGGTTTGCAGAAATTAAAAGGTAGTAGAACATAGGAACACCCCCCCCCCCAAATGACCCCATTTTAAAAACTAGACCCCTCAAGGTATTCGCTAGGGGGTACAGTGAGTATTTTAACACCATAGTTTTTTGGCAGGAATTATTACAAAGTCAGTGTTAAAAATTCGAAAATTGCAATTTTTCACAAATGCATCATTTGGGGGGGCATATTTTTTGTACATCACTTCTGATATTGAAAGAAATGCACCCTATATTTTATTTAGCTGCTTGTCCCATGTTCGGAAATACCTCCGCTTTGGCCATATATGGTTCCTTGGCCGCGTGGTAGGACTCAGAAGGAGAGGAGCGCCATTTGGCTTTCAGGGCAGAACAGTACCCCCACCCCCACAAGTGACCCCATTTATATACCGCACACCTACAAGTTATTGGCTGGTCGGCTGGCAGTATAACGCGTCTGTCTATGACAGTTAAGGCTCCTGATGGATATATCCGCAATGTTGTGGGAATAAGCACCCGCTCATGGCGAATATATCCATAACTGCTGCGGCTGGGTAGCTCAGTTTGTCCGCTCATGACTGCTGGCGGAAAATCCGCCGCAATGAGTGGACGCACAAAGCTACCCAGCCGCAGCAGCGAGCTCATTACCGTGACTGCTGCATAATGTGTAGGATCACGTGGTGGACATCCGCAGCATATTACATGCTGCGGATGTCCGCCAATGCGATCCTACACATTATGCTTTTTTTTTTATTAGATTCATTTAATAAATGTATTTTTAATATATATATATATATTTTTTACACTTTTATTACATTTTTATTTATTTTTACACTTTTATTTTATTTATTTATTTATTTTTACACTTTTTAATGCTTTGGAATACTTAGTATTCCAAAGCATTGCAGTTATATGCTGCCTGCCAGTTTTCACTAGCAGGCAGCATATTTCACTGACAGGCAATACCCAGGGCAGACCTGGGGGTCTTTGTAGGACCCCCGGCAGCCCAGGTATGCAGCAGCACCCCCCTCCCTCTGTCAGAACTCCTTACAGCACGCGGTCACTTCTGACCGCGGCTGTAGGGGTTAAACTGTCAGGAGTGAAGTGAACTTCACTCCCGGCAGTGCGGCCACACACAGCACCCCGCGATCGCGCTGCGGGGTGCTGCAGAGGAGACAGAGGGAGCCCCCTCCCTCTGTCAGAACTCCTTACAGCGCGCGGTCACTTCTGACCGCGGCTGTAAGGGTTAAACTGCCGGGAGTGAAGTGAACTTCACTTCTGGCAGTGCGGCAGGCCCCGGCCAGCCGCGTATTACACGCAGCACCCCGCGATCACGATGCGGGGTGCTGCAGAGGAGACAGAGGGAGCCCCCTCCCTCTGTCATAACTCTTACAGCCCGCGGTCACTTCCGACCGCGGCTGTAAGGGTTAAAACTGCCGGCAGGGTTAAAACTGGCAGTGCAGCAGGGTCCCGGCTGTGTGATACAGCCGAGTCCCTGCCGCAATCTCGTGGGTGCACTGGGCAGCACCCACGAGAATAATGGACGAGTATAGACGTCCAGGTGCGGGAACGCCCGCCAACCTGGACGTCTATACTCGTCCATGGTCGTTATCGGGTTAAATGTCAATGGATAGTTTGTGCTGACACTGATGCTCCCTGAGCCTGCAGGATAGCTTGAATATCTTTGGAACTTGTTTGGGGCTGCTTATCCACCATCTGGACTATCCTTCGTTGACACCTTTCATCAATTTTCTTTTCTGTCCTAGCCCAGGGAGATTAGCTACAGTGCCATGGGTTGCAAACTTCTTGATAATGTTGCGCACTGTGGACAAAGGCAAATCTAGATCTCTGGAGATGGACTTGTAACCTTGAGATTGTTGATATTTTCCCACAAATTTGGTTCTCAAGTCCTCAGACAGTTCTCTTCTCCTCTTTCTGTTTGTCCATGCTTAGTGTGGCACACACACAGACAAACAATGCAAAGACTAAGTGAACTTCTCTCCTTTTTATCTGCTTTCAGGTGTGATTTTTATATTGCTCACACTTATTACTTACCCCAGGTGAGTTTAAAGGAGCATCACATGCTTGAAACAATCTTGTTTTTCTACAATTTTGAAAGGGTGCCAATAATTTTGTCCAGCCCATTTTTGGAGTTTGGTGTGATATTACATCCAATTTGCTTTTTTTCCTCCCTTTTTTGGTTAGTTCCAATACACACAAAGGGAAAAACATGTGTATAACAAAACTTGTGTTACTGCAATCCTTTTCTGTGAGAAATACTTAATTTTCTAGAAAAATTTCAGGGGTGCCAACATTTACGGCCATGACAGTATACACATCATACATATACAGTGGTCCCTCAACATACGATGGTAATTCGTTCCAAACGACCCATCGTTTGTCGAATCCATCGTATGTTGAGGGATCCGTGCAATGTAAAGTATAGGAAGCTGTACTTACCTGTCCTCGCAGCTCCGCACCAGGTCCTCACCTCTCCCGCTGCTGTTCCAGGGACTCCCGATGCTGTCCCGCTGCTCCGGTGTCTTCTTCGCGATCCTCCGATGTCTTGCGCATCTTCTGCAGGGTCCGAGCCTCGCTTTCTGGTGACGTTATTACGCTGCTGCGCCGGCGCGGCGCGCGTAGTGACGTAATAACGACGCCGGAAAGCAAGGCCCGGACCCTGGAGAAGATGCCAAGACACCGGAGGATCGCAAAGTGGACCCGGAGCAGCGGGGATAGGTAAGCGAACCTGCCAGGGATGCTTAAACTGCTATCCGACAGCAGCTTAAGCATTTTGCGCTGTCGGATAGCAGTTAATGCGATGGCCCCGACATATAAAAGCATCGTATGTCGATGCTGACATCGACATGCGATGGCCTCTGAGAGGCCATCGTATGTCGATTTTATCATATGTCGGGGCTATCGTAGGTCGGGGGGTTACTGTACACATAAAATATTTATACATACACACATCATACATGCATGCATATCATATATAGATATACACCCCCCTCTCATCCTCGGCATCCTCATGACTCCTCATCACCCCCACCCCCTCCGCCGCACCAAATGCTTGATCTCCTCAACATGAGTGGCCTACAAGAGAATTTCACACAGTAGTTCTATCCTTCTTTTATTTTGTTCTGGGAATGTTACGCCACTGCCTACAAAAGACCGAAAACAAAAACAATTACAAGCTTTATTAATATCAATCAAAACATGACAATATAGAATAGACCTTCCATTAAAATAAACCACCCTTAAAAAACATCAACCCCAAAGCACCAAGATGGGGCGCACCCACAGGAAAAATCTCTTTCAGCATAGAGCAGACCTTATGGTAATACCATGCATACATGCTGCTGTACAAATGTTTATAAAAATCGTATCTCACCTGGCTGAGGTTTCTGGGCATAAGATAGTGAGCGGTTCCTGCAGGATTGAAACGTCATCAGATGTAATCACTCAACAAAGAACCTCAGCACTACTGGGCTCACGCACCTCGTGCGGATGGAAGCTAACGCCGGACCAAGATCCTAACACTGTGCTATGGGTTGTGCTCAATGTATATGCAGATAGTCCATTCAAAGTATGCTCCCAAGATGCTGCCCAGCGAGACACCCCTGCACGAGCGTCTGTCTCCACTTGATGTAAGAGATCCGAAATAAAGCATACACTGAAGCATTACAGAGTGGTGAGTGCACTGTGTTTTCTAACCTTGGGAGCATATGACATCAGAAGTAAGGTGCAGCAAAGATCAGAAGATGATTGGAGATGACTTTTTTTTATTTTGAAAGCACCCGCTCTCAATTTTGAAACATTTCTTATGCCTGGAAAATATCTTCACCACTTCAGGACCAAGAGACATTGATCTGTTTATAAACAAAGGGCTATGTAGATACAGGTCAAGCACAACCTGATTAACGTGCAAGGAAAACAGGCAAGTCCATATAGGAAAGCACTAGTGTAGCAAAAGACTTAATAGCAAATATGGAGGTGCTTAAATCCCAGATATGAAAAAGTCAAAGTCCAAACATAAATGAAGAAGATATTCGGGAGGCACTCACCAGTATAGTGAAACAGCAATTCTTTCTTATTTGTGCATTTAAAGTCATATTACAGGAAAGAGGACTGGTGTCCTCTCTCCTGTAAGCTGCTTTTAAATGCATGAATAATAAAGAATTGCCGTTCCATTATACTGGTGAGTGCCTCCCGAATATCTTCTTCATTTATGTTTATAAATAATGCATTGAAATAGTAAACAGTTTGTATTGTTTTTGCACATATTGTCCGTTCTCATAATACCAAACTGAAGCCACCATCTTTCGGTCCAGGCTTTCGAGGTATACACTTGATATCACTGTTATCTGCACATAAGAAGATAGTGGGAAATGTTCTATTTTCAACTCAGGCCCTAGAAATAGCTGAGACTTGCAGCATTATATTCATTTCACTTTTATGCTGTTATTTCATTGAAAAAAAAAGGATACTGTTTGCTTTACAAATAAGATAAGAGCGGCGAGAGCACAATGCTGCAACAATCTTAAACAAACACAAAAAAATTCTTCACATGTAAAGGGAACTTATTAAACTTGAAAAAAATATAACTGCAGGGCAGAGGGGAAAAAGGTTGATGAATAATAAGAGACGTGTAGAAGTTGAAACGATAACAGTTGCTATGTAAGCTTATCTGCCTGAGGAGAGGGGCTCGGAACAATGTGCGCCCTTAACACAGTAAAGGGCAGCTGCTCCATCCACCAATAGGATTGTCAGATGCTGTGACACGCCCCAGCCACGCCCATTCAACCTCTTATCCTTTTGCAGTTTGATCAGGACTAAATGAAGAAGGTTGGCAGTAACCTCTTCACTGCCAGAGGGGTCAGCAAGTAGAAGAGAAAAGAATCAACACAAAAAGACGACCTATCAATGATGCATGTTCAGCTTTTGTTGGCCCCCGGTAAATCTGATGAGATCTTTCAGAAAGGGCAGCAAAATGCTGAAGGCTCACATAACATTACAAAATGAAAAAGGTGTGTAAGTCCCTTGATGCTTACTGTGGTAACTCATATACACATACAGCTGAAATAGCAGAACTCTGCTGGCAGACGATCTGCGAAAATGATAGGGGAACATCGTATAGCATATGAAAGCCTGTCTGCCTGTAAAGAAAAACAAACTTCACTTTTTTCTTATACAAGGAGCTTTTATCATTAAAAATTGTTATATCATACATTCCCAATCATTGACCATAACATTAAAGGGGTACTCCAGGGAAGTTAGGAAAAATAAAAATGCCCCAAAGCCACCACAATACCTGTTCTGTGTCCCCTGTAGTTATCCATGTGGTTTTGGCAGCTGCTTTGGCCCCTGTTATCTTCTAAATATTCTTTTTCCTTGCTTGCAGCACAGACTACAACTCCCAGAAGTCAGTGCAGCTCTGTGTAATGGCTGCCAGCCAATTGCTTTCAATATCTGTGTGCATGCTCACACTGCAGCTCACACACACTGTACATGTTTTTTCTTTCGGACTTACCTTCCCCCAGCAATAAATCATGCTATGCTCTGAATGGAAGCAGTCAGTGATTAGATCTATAGCAGGCAAAGAGCAGCATTATGTGCTGAGGAGACTGAAAATCTTCACTGGGCTTTTCTTCCTGCACACAGGGAGAGGGAGGGGCAGGGGAGATGTGGCTGAGAAGACAGAGCCCTAAACCAAACAGAAATAATGTGATGTTGTCTTGAAGGGTGGGGGCTAGGTCTCACTGAGGGGTTTGCAGAAAGACAAGCAGGATCTGATAATGACATCTTTCTTTCACTCCCTGCATGTAAGTGACAGCTGAAGAGGGAAACTTCTCTATATAGCTAATGAATGATATTTAGACAAATACATAAGTTGGTGAGAGGAAAAGGAGAACCCCTTTAATATCACATGGGTACAGTGCAGCCAAAATTAACTCATCCCCTATCCTTAAACCCCTTAAGGAGCGAGCATTTTTCCATTTTTGCACTTTAGTTTTTTCCTCCTTACCTTTTAAAAATCATAACCCTTTCAATTTTGCACCTAGAAATCCATATGATGGATTATTTTTTGCACCATTAATTCTACTTTGTAATGACATCAGTCATTTTACCCAAAAATCTATGGTGAAACAAAAAAAAAAAATAATAATAATTGTGTGACAAAATTGAAGAAAAAACACAGAAAATGGTAAAAATGACACATTCTCTTTATTCTGTAGGTCCATACGATTAAAATGATACCCTACTTATATAGGTTTGATTTTGTCATACTTCTGGGAAAAATCATAAAATTAATTTGTTTAAAATTGTCATATTCTGACCCCTATAACTTTTTTATTCTTCGGTGTTCGGTGCAGTATGAGAGCTCATTTTTTGCGTCATGATCATTTTAGCGGTACCATTTTTGTATTGATCGGACTTTTAATCGCTTTTTATAAATTTTTTCATTAAATAAAAAGTGACCAAAAATACGCTATTTTGGACTCTGGAATTTTTTTTTTTACACTTTTACTCCTCTTAGGGGACTTTTAGGAGGAATCATTAGATTCCTCATACAGATCAATGTGGTTTTATAGAACCACATTGATCTGTGTGCTCTGCGCTTGATTGATAAAGCCTGGTCCTGCCGGGCTTTATCATTCACAGTGCAGCAGTCGGCACGAAAGGAGAGGTAAGTCCTCCAGCAACCTCAGAAGTGGATCGTCCGCCAACTGGACCACCAGCGATGGTTTAAATGTCCCTTTAGATGCCGCTGTCAACTTTGACAGCGGCGATCGAAAGGGTTAATAGCCAGCCGCGGTAATCGCCGCATGTCGACTATTTACGCCGGCCCCCAGCTACAGGAATCAGCGGGGGGGGGGGGGGGGGGGCGGCCGGTATGACGCGGGCTCGAGTCGGGAGCCCACGTCATACACCGCTTTCCATCTCAGGACGAGCCAGCTCGTCCTTAAGACGGCAACCGGTTAAAGGGGTACTCTGTTACTAGACATCTTATCTTGCAACTTTAGGGGCACTTTTCAGTACAATTGGCATGCTATCTATATTCCATAGGTCCATACAATTACAACAATACCCAATTTATATAGGTTTTGTTATATATTACTACTTTAAATATAAAAAAAGAAAATTTTGAACCCCTATAACACTTAATATTCTGTATACTGGAAAGTATGATGGTAATTTTTGCACCAGGATCTGTAGTTTTTATTAGTACCATTTTTGTTTAGACTTTTTTATGGTTTTTCTTGATTTATGGATTTTTTTTTCTCAGATATATGAAGTGAGCATTGAGCGTTACTTGCCTTCCATGTTTTGAGTGGCTCGACCCTTTTTTAGTAATTTCATGGTCCCTCCAGATTCAGCATTCCTCCAGTCCGTGTATGACTGTTGTGTCGAGCCTTTCCCAGAATCCTGTTTGGCTTTACAACAGCTGATCACAGGGGGCTTGGCTTCTTCTTGTCTTCCCTGACAAGCCAGCCCCTTGATGACGTGTGGGGACCAGTTGTACATGCTACCACGCTGGCGTTCAATGCTTCCCCCCGCTGTCACGTGATCTCAGCAATCCGCAGACTGCAGGGGACGCATTGAACACCAGAACAGCGGCTTGTACAGCTCAACCACATATGTCAAGTCTACTGTGATCAGCTGTTGTCTCCAGCCGAACAGGATCCCGGGAAAGCCTTAAGAGATCAGTCCAAAGACCAAAGAAATTCTGAACCTGGAAGGGTCCATGAAATCACAAAAAAGTGGTTGATCCACATGTAAGGCAAGTAAAGCACTTAAGACGTGAAAAGTTAAGAAAACCTGGATAATATCTTTAAAGTAAGTCTACTTATGGGGACTAAAAATGAATAAAAATACAATATAATTGAGGATCATAATTAAACAAAATTACGATGCAACAAAAAACAAAGGCCTCATTCACATCAGCATTATGGAGCTTTGTTAGAGAGCACCATTACATACAATAATAACTGAGCTGGACAGAGGGTGTGACATCGGACACTTATGGATACCGGAAGGTCCCATTCACTTTCAGTTTGGGTTCTGTTAGACTTATGTTGGAGATAAAAATCTGACATGCATGAATTTTTTCTCAGTTAAAGTCCTGTAATTTAACGGGAATCAGCGAATGGATCTTCTAATGCTGACGTCAACAAAACAGCCCAAACAGATTTTTTAAAAGTAGAGAATTGCTATTGAATACAAAATAACATTGGGCATTACTATACTTGAAATCACTGCTACAAAATTCATTGCTTATATTAACCCCTTAAGGACCAGGCCATTTTACACCTTAGGACCAGAGCGTTTTTTGCACATCTGACCACTGTCACTTTAAACATTAATAACTCTGGAATGCTTTTAGTTATCATTCTGATTCCGAGTTAGTTTTTTCGTGACATATTCTACTTTAACTTAATGGAAAAATTTTGTGGTAACTTGCATCCTTTCTGATTTGATGAAAGATTTGAAAATTTTGCATTTTTCTAACTTTGAAGCTCTCTGCTTGTAAGGAAAATGGATATTCCAAATAAAAAAAGTTTTGATTCACATATACAATATGTCTACTTTATGTTTGCATCATAAAATTGACATGTTTTTACTTTTGGAAGACACCAGAGGGCTTCAAAGTTCAGCAGCAATTTTACAATTTTTCACAAAATTTTCAAACTCACTGTTTTTCAGGGACCAGTTCAGCTTTGAAGTGGATTTGAAGGGTCTTCATATTAGAAATACCCCACATATGACCCCATTATAAAAACTGCACCCCCAAAAGTATTCAAAATGACATTCAGTCAGCGTTTTAACCCTTTAGGTGTTTCACAGGAATAGCAGCAAAGTGAAAGAGAAAATTCACAATCTTCATTTTTTACACTCGCATGTTCTTGTAGACCCAATTTTTGAATTTTTACAAGGGGTAAAACGAGAAAATGTATACTTATATTTGTAGCCCAATTTCTCTCGAGTAAGCACATACCTCATATGTCTATGTAAATTGTTCGGTGGGCGCAGTAGAGGGCTCAGAAGTGAAGGAGTGACAAGGGGATTTTGGAGAGTACGTTTTTCTGAAATGGTTTTTGGGGGGCATGTTGCATTTAGAAGCCCCTATGGTGCCAGAACAGCAAAAAAAAACCCACATGCCATACCATTTTGGAAACTAGACCCCTTGAGGAATGTAACAACGAATTAAAAGAGCCTTAATACTCCACAGGTGTTTCACGACTTTTGCATATGTAAAAAAAAAAATTTTTTTCACTAAAATGTGTGTTTCCCCCCACATTTTTGCAATGGTTAATAGCAGAATATACCCCCCAAAATTTGTAACCCCATCTCTTCTGAGTATGTAGGTACCCCATAAGTTGACCTGAAGTGCATTACGGGCGATCTACAATGCTCAGAAGAGAAGGAGTCATATTTGGCTTTTTGAGAGCAAATTTTGCTCGGGGGGCATGTCGCATTTAGGAAGCCCCTATGGTGCCAGAACAGCAAAAAAAAAAAAAAAACACATGGCATACCATTTTGGAAACTAGACCCCTTGAGGAACGTAACAAGGAATAAAGCGAGCCTTAATACCCCACAGGGGTTTCACGACTTTTGCATATGTAAAAAATAATAATTTTCACTAAAATGTGTGTTTCCCCTCAAATTTCACATTTTTGCAAGGGTTAATAGCAGAAAAGACCCCCCAAAATTTGTAACCCCATCTCTTCTGAGTATGGAAATATCCCATGTGTGGACTTCAAGTGCTCTGCTGGCGCACTACAATGCTCAGAAGAGAAGGAGCGCCATTGAGCTTTTGGGAAAAAAATTTTTGGAATGGAAGTCAGGGGCCATGTGCGTTTACCAAGCCCCCCGTGGTGTCAGAACAGTGAACCCCCCACATGTGACCCTATTTTGGAAACTACACCCCTCACAGAATTTAATAAGGGGTGCAGTGAGTATTTACACCCCACTGGCGTTTGACAGATCTTTGGAACAGTGGACTGTGCAAATGAAAAATTACATTTTTCATTTTCACGGTCCACTGTTCCAAAAATCTGTCAGACACCTGTGGTGCGTAAATGCTCACTGTACCCCTTACTACATTATGTGAGGGGTGTAGTTTCCAAAAATGGGATCACATGTGGGTATTTATTTTTTTGCGTTTATGTCAGAACCGCTGTAAAATCAGCCACCCCTGTGCAAAGCACCAATTTAGGCCTCAAATGTACATAGTGCGCTCTCACTCCTGAGCCTTGTTGTGCGCCCGCAGAGCATTTTACGTCCACATATGGGGTATTTCTGTACTCAGGAGAAATAGCGTTACAAATTTTGGGGGTCTTTTTTTCCTTTTAACGCTTGTGAAAATAAAAAGTAAAGTGCAACACCAGCATGTTAGTGTAAATTTTTTTTTTTTACACTAACAAGCTGGTGTAGCCCCAACTTTTCCTTTTCATAAGGGGTAAAAGGAGAAAAAGCCCCCCAAAATGTGTAGTGCAATTTCTCCCGAGTACGGAGATACCCCATATGTGGCCCTAAACTGTTTACTTGAAATACGACAGGGCTCTGAAGTGATAGAGCTCAATGCGCATTTGAGGACTAAATTAGGGATTGCATAGGGGTGGATATAGGGGTATTCTACGCCAGTGATTCCCAAAAAGGGTGCCTCCAGCTGTTGCTAAATTCCCAGCATGCCTGGACAGTCAGTGGCTGTCTAGAAATGCTGGGAGTTGTTGTTTTGCAACAGCTGGAGGCTCCATTTTGGAAACACTGCCATACAATACGTTTTTCATTTTTATTGGGGGGGGGGGGGGGGCAGTGTAAGGGGTGTATATGTAGTGTTTTACCCTTTATTATGTGTTAGTGTAGTGTATTGTTTTTAGGGTACATTCGCACTGACGTGTTACGGTGAGTTTCTCGCTAGGAGTTTGAGCTGCGGCGAAAAATTTGCCGCAGCCCAAACTTGAAGCAGGAAACTTACTCTAAACCTGCCTGTGTGAATGTACCCTGTACATTCACATGGGGGGGCAAACCTCCAGCTGTTTCAAAACTACAACTCCCAGCATGTACTGACAGACCGTGCATGCTGGGAGTTGTACTTTTGCAACAGCTGGAGACACACTGGTTGGAAAACCTTCAGTTAGGTTCTGTTACCTAACTCAGTATTTTCTAACCAGTGTGCCTCCAGCTGTTGCAAAACTACAACTCCCAGCATGTACTGATTGCCGAAGGGCATGCTGGGAGATGTAGTTATGCAATAGCTGGAGGTACGCAACTACAACTCCCAGCATGCCGAGACAGCTGATTGCTGTTTGGACATGCTGGGATTTGCAGTTTTGCAACATCTGGAGGGCTACAGTTTTAGAGAACACTGAAAAGTGATCTCCAAACTGTGGTCCTCCAGCTGTTGCAAAACAACAATTCCCAGCATGCCCTGACAGCAAACAGTTGTTTGGGCATGCTAGGAGTTGTAGTTTTGCAAGATCTGGAGGGCTACAGTTTAGGGACCACTATATAGTGGTCTCGAACTGTAGCCCTCCAGCTGTTGCAATATTCAGCATATTCCAGCATGCCCAAACAGCTGTCTGGGCATGCTGGGAGTAATAGTTTTGCAACATCTGGAGGGCTGCAGTTAGAGACCACTGTATAATGGTCTCAAACTGTACCCTCCAGATGTTGCTAGGCAACTCACCGGCTTCCGTCGGATCCAGCCGCACGTCATCGCCGCCCGCCGATCTCCGTCGCCCGCAGCCTCCGTCGCCCGCCCGATCCGTAAGTGGATCTTCGGCGCCGGTCCCCGTCGTTTCCCCGTCCTGCCCCGCCTATTGTGGGAGGGCAGGACGGGGAAAATGAAAGTAAACTCCCCCCCCCGCCCCCGATCTGCTATTGGTGGTCGCGTCTAGACCACCAATAGCAGGGATAGGAGGGGTGGCACCTCTGCCACCTCACTCCTATCGCTTCAGGGGGATCCTGGGTGTCTTAGACACCCGCGATCCCCCTTACATTCCAGGTCACCGGGTCACTATAGACCCGTAATGACCCGGAATCGCGCAAATCACAAGTGGGAATTGCACGGGATGCCTGCTGAATGATTTCAGCAGGCATCCCGCTCCGATCCCCGCCCGGCGCACGTCGGGGACCAGAACTGCCCATGACGTAAATGTACTTCCCTGGTCATTAAGACCCAGGGTGTCGGGACGTACCGTTACGTCATGGGTCCTGTAGGGGTTAAGGGCTTTAACTCCTTGGGGACGGAGCCCATTATAACCCTAAGGACGGGAGCATTTTTTGCAATTCTGACCACTGTCACTTTAAGCATTAATAACTCTGGGATGCTTTTACTTTTCATTCTGATTCCGAGATTATTTTTTCGTGACATATTCTACTTTATGTTAGTGGTAAATTTTTGTCGATACTTGCATCGTTTCTTGGTGAAAAATTCCAAAATTTTATGAAAAAATTTTAAATGTTGCATTTTTCTTACTTTGAAGCTCTTGTGAGGAAAAGAAACATTCTAAATAAATAATATTTTGATTCACATATACAATATGTCTACTTTATGTTTGCATCATAAAATTGATGAGTTTTTACTTTTGGAAGACACCAGAGGGCTTAAAAGTTCAGAAGCAATTTTCCAATTTTTCACAAAATTTTCAAAATCGGAATTTTTTAGGGGCCAGTTCAGTTTTGAAGTGGATTTGAGGGGCCTTCATATTAGAAATACCCCACAAATGACCGCATTATAAAAACTGCACCCCTCAAAGTATTCAAAATGACATTCAGTAAGTTTGTTAACCATTTAGGTGTTTCACAGGAATAGCAGCAAAGTGAAGGAGAAAATTAAAAATCTTAATTTTTTACACTCGCATGTTCTTGTAGACCCAGTTTTTGAAAATTTACAAGGGGTAAAAGGAGAAAAAGCCCCTCAAAATTTGTAACCCAATTTCTCTCGAGTATGGAAATACCTCAAATGTGTGTGCCAAGTGTTCGGCGGGCGCAGTAGAGGGCTCAGAAGGGAAGGAGCGACAATGGGATTTTGGAGAGTGAGTTTTGCTGAAATGGTTTTTGGGGGCATGTCACATTTAGGAAGCTCCTATGGTGCCAGAACAGCAAAAAAAAAAAAAAAAAACACATGGCATACTATTTTGGAAACTACACCCCTCAAGGCACGTAACAAGGGGTCCGGTGAGCCTTAACACCCCACAGGTGTTAGACGACTTTTCGTTATATTGGGATGTGTAAATGAAAAAAAAAAATTTCACTAAAGTGCAGGTTTTTCCCCCAAATTTACCATTTCTACAAAGCGTAATGGGAGAAAAATCCCCCCAAACTTTGTAACGCAATTTCTCCCGAGTACGGAGATACCCCATATGTGGCCCTAAACTGTTGCCTTGAAATACGACAGGGCTCTGAAGTGAGAGAGCGCCATGCGCATTTGAGGCCTGAATAAGGAATTTGCAGTAGGGGTGGACCCGGTTACAAGGATGGGGCTTGTCTCCACCAAAACTCTACAGCAGTGTCTCCCACAGGGTGCCTCCAGCTGTTGCAAGACTCCCAGCCTGCCAGGACAGTCTATGGCTGTCCGGCAACACTGGGAGTTGTGGTTTTGCCACAGCTGGAGGCGCCGTTTAGGAAACACTGCCGTATGAGATGTTTTTCATTTTTATTGGGGGGGGGGGGGCGACGTGTAAGGGGGTGTATGTGTAGTGTTTTACTTTTTATTATTTGTTAGTGTAGTGTAGTGTCTTTAGGGTACATTCACACAGGCAGGGGTTCACAGTAAGTTTCCTTGAAGGAAACCCACTGTAAACCCGCCCGTGTGAATGTACCCTGTACATTCACATGGGGGGGGGGGGGGGGGCAAACCTTCAGCTGTGGCAAAATGACAACTCCCAGAATGCAATGACAGACCGTACATGCTGGGAGTTGTAGTTTTACAACATCTGTAGGCACACTGGTGGGGAACCACTGAGTTAGAAAACAGACTCTAGCTCAGTGATTCCAACCTATGTGCCTCCAGCTGTTGCAAGACTACAACTCCCAGCATGTACGGTCTGTCAGTGCACTCTGGGAGTTGTCATTTTGCCACAGCTGAAGGTTTGCCCCCCCCCCATGTGAATGTACAGGGTACATTCACACGGGCGGGTTTACAGTGGAGGCACACGGGTTGGAATCACTGAGTTAGGAAACAGACTCTAGCTCAGTGTTTCCCAACCAGTGTGCCTACAGCTGTTGCAAAACTACAATTCCCAGCACGGCCAGACAATCAGGGATGCTGGGCGTGTATTTCTGCAATATCTGGCCCTTCAAATGTTGCAGAACTACAACTCCCAGCATGCCTGGACAGTCTGGGCATGCTAGGAGTTGTAGTTATGCAACAACTGGGGAAAAACAGTGGCCTCCAAACTGTAGTCCTCCAGATGTTGCAAAACTACAACTCCAAGCATGCCCAGACTGTCCAGGCATGCTGGGAGTTGTAGTTCTGCCACATCTGAAGGGCCAGATATTGCAGAACTACACGCCCTGCATCCCTGACTGTCTGGGCATGCTGGGAGTTGTAGTTTTGCAACATCTGTTGGGCTACAGTTTGGAGACCACCATATAGTGGTCTCCAAACTGTGCCACTTCAGATGTTGCAAAACTACAACTCCCAGCATGCCCAGACAGTCAGTGCATGCTGGGAGTTGTAGTTTTGCAACATCTGGAGGACCACAGGTTAGAGACCACTACACAGTGGTCTCCAAACTGTAACCCTCCAGATGTTGCAAAACTACAACTCCCAGCATGCCCAGACAGCCTTTGGCTGTGTGGGCATGCTGGGAGTTGTAGTTTTGCAGCTTTTAGAAGGCCACAGTGAAGATCACTTACCGCGATCTTCACTGCAGCCTTCTGAGCCGCACTTTCCGGCCGCCGCTTGTTCCTGCCGCCGCTGCTCCGGGATGCCGCCGCCTCCGCCGCCGATGCCGGTCCGGGTAAGCCGGGCCATGTCCCCCACCTCGCCGCCAGTGTTCCCCCCGCTCTGTACCGACTTCGATCGGTGCGAAGAGCGGGGGGAAATGAACTGTAACCCCCCGCCCCCCTCCTGCCATTGGTGGTCAGCCTGACCGACCAATGGCAGGGAATAGGAGGGGGTGGCAACATTGCCACCTCGCTCCTATGCTGTAGGCTGATCGGAGCTGTCTCTGACAGCTCCGATCAGTCTTATTTTCCGGGAAATCGGGTCACCAGTGACCTGATTTGCCCGGATCGCGGCAAATCGCAGGTCTGAATTGACCTGCGATTTGCTGCGATCACCGATATGGGGGGGTCTCAGGACCCCCCTAGGCATTGCCACGGGATGCCTGCTGATATCTGCAGGGCGTATGCATACGCCCTTCGTCCCCAAGGAGTTAAAGGGGTTATCCAGGAAAAAAACTTTTTTATATATATATATATCAACTGGCTCCAGAAAGTTAAACAGATTTGTAAATTACTTCTATTAAAAAATCTTAATCCTTTCAGTACTTATGAGCTTCTGAAGTTGAGTTGTTCTTTTCTGTCTAAGTGCTCTCTATGACACGTGTCTCAGGAACCTCCTAGTTTAGAAGCAAATCCCCATAGCAAACCTGTCTAAACTGGGCGGTTCCCGAGACACGTGTCATCAGAGAGCACTTAGACAGAAAAGAACAACCTTAACTTCAGAAGGCAGCATACAGAGATCCTTCAGCGGCGGATCTGCAGCATAATATACGCTGTAAATCCGCTCGTCTGAACTTACCCTTAGGATTCAGACTTCAAGGTATAGGGGGAACTGGGAATGTAAGTAAGTCTGGAGATGTAGCTGGTTGTACAAAATGAATTATGCTTTATTTAGATAAAATAGGACTGCCTATTATCTGAGCAGGGCCCTTGCTACAGATATAGTACATACATAATAAAATGTGGTAAAACATAGTTGCATAAAATTATGATATGATACACACACAGATAATGCCACCTAGTTTTGTGCCAATTTAAATGTCCAGTGTAAAGTGCATATATAAGTTTTCAAAGTCTTGTTAAATCCGTAAGTTGGAATACACAGTGTGAAGCAAGTTATGAACGTTGCAGGTATTACACGGGTATTCACCCGGCCTAATAGAAGGATATTACCTATGAGTCAGATGAATATTGCGATGTGAAGATGATATCGCTGAGACTTGCCGTCTTTATGGAAGGTTGCAGTGAGATACTGACTCCCTTAGCTGTCAGATGGCACGTTGGCTCAGTAGGTGATAAGATACCGGCAGTAGGGGTGATGTGCCCTCCTTAGCAGCAGCATCCTTGTGTAGAGATTTGTATTTTGGGCGCGTATCACATCACAATACTCCCCAAACAGGGGGACTGCAGTGATTGCGAAGTTAGAGTAAAACCAATGTGGTAGGTTATTGCGCTTGCAGACAATGAAATAGATGGGGGTATACTGGCAAACAGGTGGCAATAGAGATACAGGTGAGGCCAGACGTGTTTTGGGGGGGTCCCCCTTTATCAATGGCTGAAAGGGGGACTCCCCTCCCCGAAACGCATCTGGGCTCACCTGTATCTCTATTGCCACCTGTTTGCCAGTGTACCACCATCTATTTCATAGACAGCTATCCGACAGCTAAGGAGTCGGCATCTCACCACAAGTCCCAGCGATTACAGCTTCACATCGCAGTATTCATTGTAGGTAATATCCTTCTATTAGGCCGGGTGAATACCCGTGCCATACCTACAACGCTCACAACTTGATTCACACTGTGTATTCCAACTCACGGATTTTGAGGAACAAGACTTTGAAAACCTTTATATGCGCTTTACACTGGATATTTAAATTGGCACAAAACTAGGTGGCATTATCTGTGTATGTATCATATTATCATTTTATGCAACTATATTTTTACCATATTTGATTTTACCACATTTTATTATATAGTGTATGTATTTTATCTGTAGCAAGGGCCCTGCTCAGATTATAGGCAGTCATATTTTATTTGAATAAAGCATAATTAATTTTGTACAACCAGCTAAATCTCCAGTCTAGGTAGACCCTATACCTTGAGGTCTGAATCCTATTACTGTTTTTAGAGAAAGAGCTGTGCTCCATGGAGGTGACTCTAGGGCAGTGATTCCCAACCAGGGTGCCCCGGCAGTGCCCTTTGTGCCGCGGGATTTTATTATTTTTTTCATTTCCCGCCCCAGCCTGCGTGCCTGGGACTCACGGCGCCGCAGGGGGGAAGGGAAGTCTGTGTACGCTTTGCTGTGCGTGCGTCACCCAGCATCACCCAATGTCCCCTCCCCCCTGCAGCATGAGTGAGTGTCCTGCCAGAGAGGGGAAGAACGTGGAAGCTGCACCGGGCCAGTGTATTTACCCGTGCCCCAGTGTCCCCCTCCCCCCTGCGGTGCAGTGAATGAGTGCCCTGCCGGAGAGGGGAAGAACATGGAAGCTGCGCCGGATTTCTGTGTCGGTGTAGTGAAGAGAAATGGCTTGCTTAAGGTACTGTACACTTTCTACCCCTCTGTTACCCCTTCTCAACCCTGTATACCCCCCCGTCAACCACGTCCATCCCCCCTCTCACCAATGTCCACCCTCCTGTTGTCCATGTCCTCCCCCTGTCCATCCATCACCCATGTTCACCCCCCATCCTCCTCCCAGTCTACCCCCTGTCACCCATGTCCACCCACCCTGTCTGCCCCTCAGTCTACCCCCCTCTCACCCATGTCCACCCCCCCCCATTCACCCCTCTGTCCCTTTGTCACCCCAGTCCACCCCTCTCTGTCACTCCTGTCCACCCCTCTTTTAACCGCTTGTCACCCTTGTCCACCCCTCTGACCCCTGTCTCCCATGTCCACCCTCCTGTCATCCATGTCCACCTTGGCCATCCCCCTATCCACCCCTTTGTCATCCCTGTCCATCCCCGTGTCACCCATGTTCACCCCCCATTGCCCACCCCTCTGACCACATCCTTGTCACCTATGTTCACCCCTCTGTCTCTTTGTCACCCCTGTCCTCCCCTGTTACCACCTTGTCACTCCTGTCCACCCCTGTCACCCCCGACGCCCCGTCACCCATGTACACTCTTCTACACCCCTCTGTCAACCATGTACACCCCCCTACACCCATCTGTCACCCCCTACACCCCCCTGTCACCCATATACACTCTTCTACACCCTTCTGCCACCCATGAACATTCCTCTGTGATTAATATACACTCTTCTACACCTCTCTGTCACCCATGTACACTCTTCTACACCCTCTGTCACCCATATACATCCCTTTACACCCCTCTGCCACCCATGTACACTCCTCTACACCCCTCTACCACCCATGTACACTGCTCCACACCCCTCTGCCACCCATATACACTCCTCTACACCCCCCCTGTCACCCATGAGCAAAAAGTTATAGTGGTCAGAAAATGGCAATTAAAAAAAAAAATTCTAAAAAGTTTAGAATTTTTTAAAATTAATAAAACTTGATGAACTATACAAATTGGATATTGATTAATCGTGCCAACCTACAGTAACAAGAAAACATGTTAGTTTGACTGCACGGTGAATGGGAAAAAAAGAAAAAATATATAATTTGCTAAATTACTTATTTTTTTCGTTTTGGAGCATATGCTATGAAAAAATTAATGAAGACATTACAAATTACAATTGGTCCTGTAAACAATAAGACCTTATATGGTTGTGTAGATGAAAAATTAAAAGAGTTATGTGCTATTAAGGGCCGAAGAGGAAAAAATGAAAGTGCAACAACAAAGATTGTTCCGGTCCTTAAGGGGTTAATAAATACAGTGGGGCAAAAAAGTATTTAGTCAGCCACCAATTGTGCAAGTTCTCCCACTTAAAAAGATTAGAGGCCTGTCATTTTCATCATAGGTATACCTCAACTATGAGAGACATAATGAGGAAAAAAAATCCATAAAATCACATTTTCTGATTGTTAAAGAATTTATTAGCAAATTATGGTGGAAAATAAGTATTTGGTCACCTACAAACAAGCAAGATTTCTGGCTCTCACAGACCTGTAACTTCTTCTTTAACCCCTTAAGGACCGGGGGGTTTTCCGTTTTTGCATTTTCGTTTTTTGCTCTTTCATAACTCTTTCTATTTTGCACCTAAAATTCCATATGATGGCTTATATTTTGCGCCACCAATTCTACTTTGTAATGACGTCAGTAATTTTGCCCAAAAATCTACGGTGAAACGGAAAAAAAATCATTGTGCGACATAACTGAAAAAAAAAACGCCATTTTGTAACTTTTGGGGGCTTCCGTTTCTACGTAGTACATTTTTCAGTAAAAATGACACCTTATTATTCTGTAGGTCCATACGATTAAAATGACACCCTACTTATATAGGTTTGATTTTGTCGGACTTCTGGAAAAAATCATAACTACATGCAGGAAAATTTATACGTTTAAAATTGTCATCTTCTGACCCCTATAACTTTTTTATTTTTCCGTGAATGGGGCGGTATGAGGGCTCATTTTTTGTGCCGTGATCTGAAGTTTTTAACAGTACCATTTTTGCATTGATAGAACTTATTGATCATTTTTAAATGATATAAAAAGTGACCAAAAATGCACTATTTTGGACTTTGGAATTTTTTTGCGCGCACGCCATTGACCGAGCGGTTTAATTAATTATATATTTTTATAATTCAGACATTTCCACACGCGGTGATACCATATATGTTTATTTTTATTTACACTGTGTTTTTTTTTTAATTGGAAAAGGGGGGTGACTCAAACTTTTAATAGGGGAGGAGTTAAATGATCTTTATTCACTTTTTTTTCCACTTTTTTTTTTGCAGTGTTATAGGTCCCATAGGGACCTATAACACTGCACACACTGATCTTCATCATTGATCACTGGTTTCTCATAGGAAACCACTGGTTGCTCATGCCTGGATCTCAGGCACTGAGCAGTCATTCGGCGATCGGACAGCGAGGAGGCAGGTAGGGGCCCTCCCGCTGTCCTGTAAGCTGTTCGGGATGCCGCGATTTTGCCGCGGCTATCCCGAACAGCCCACTGAGCTAGCCGGCAACTTTCGCTTTCGCTTTTAGAAGCGCGGCTCAGCTCTGAGCGCGCGGCTAAAGGGTTAATAGCTTGCGGCGCCGAGATCAGCGCTGCGAGCTATTAGAGGCGGGTCCCGGCTTCACTATGACGCCGGGCCCGCCGTCATATGATGCGGGGTTACTGTGTAACCCCGCGTTATATCAGGAGAGCAGGACCAAGGACGTACCGGTACGTCCTTGGTCCTTAAGTGGTTAAGAGTCTCCTCTGTCCACCATTCATTACCTGTATTAATGGCACCTGTTTGAACTTGTTATCAGTATAAAAGACACCTGTCCATAACCTCAAACAGTCACACTCCAAACTCCACAATGGCCAAGACCAAAGAGCTGTCGAAGGACAGCAGAAACAAAATTGTAGACCTGCCCCAGGTTGGGAAGACTGTATCTGTAATAGGCAAGCAGCTTGGTGTGAAGAAATGAACTGTGGGAGCAATTTTTAGAAGATGGAAGACATACAATACCACTGATAATCTGCCTCGATCTGGGGCTCCACGCAAGACCTCACCCTGTGGTGTCAAAATGATAACAAGAACAGTGAGCAAAAATCTCAGAATCACACGGGGGGACCTAGTGAATGACCTGCAGAGAGATGGGACCAAAGTAACAAAGGCTACCATCAGTAACAAACTACGCTGCCAGGGACTCAAATTATGAGTGCCAGACGTGTCCCCCTGCTTAAGCCAGTACATGTCCAGGCCCATTTGAAGTTTGCTAGAGAGCCTTTGGATGATCCATAAGAGTACTGGGAGAATGTCACATGGTCAGATGAAACCAAAGTAGAACTTTTTGATAAAAACTCAACTTGTCGTGTTTGGAGGAGAAAGAATGCTGAGTTGCATCTAAAGAACACCATACCTACTGTGAAGCATGGGAGTGGAAACATCATGCTTTGGGGCTGTTTTTCTGCTAAGGGACCAGGACGACTGATCCGTGTAAAGGAAAGAATGAATGGGGCCATGTATCGTGAGATTTTGAGTGAAAACCTACTTCCATCAGCAAGGGCATTGAAGATGAAATTCGGCTGGGTCTTTCAGCATGACAATGATCCCAAACACACTGCCCGAGCAACGAAGGAGTGGCTTTGTAAGAAGCATTTCAAGGTCCTGGAGTGGACTAGCCAGTCTCCAGATCTCTACCCCATATAAAACCTTTGAGGGAGTTGCAAGTCCATGTTGCCCAGTGACAGCCCCAAAACATCACTGCTCTAGAGGAGATCTGCATAGAGGAATGGGCCAAAATACCAGCAACAGTGTGTGAAAACCTTGTGAAGACTTACAGAAAATGTTTGACTTCTGTCATTGCCAACAAAGGGTATATAATAAAGTATTGAGATGAACTTTTGTTATTGACCAAATACTTATTTTCCACCATAATTTGCTAATACATTTTTTAAAAATCAGACAATGTGAGTTTATGGATTTTTTTTCTCATTATATCTCTCATAGTTGAGGTATACTATGATGAAAATTACAGGCCTCTCATCTTTTTAAGTGGGAGAACTTGCACAAATGGTGGATGACTAAATATTTTTTTGCCTGATTCACAGACTGGTAACGGGCATTCTGCATCAGGCTGTGATATCATCTGAAGCCATACAGGTAAGAACTTCCTCCCTCACTCTTCTACACACAGCCTGGAGCCGTTCAGTGTGAGATGAGCTATGATTGGCTAAGGCTGCATGCACAGCTTTTCAGCACTCCAGGCTACATTTCCTGATTTTGGACTACTGCCAGGCCAGCAGGAGTCCAAAGTCTGTGCAAGAGATAGGGGGAAATGTGGGGAGACACCTAGTAGCTTTTTTTTTTTTTTTTTTTTTAAACACAAATAAAACATAGAAAGCTTCATTATTTTTAAACAAAGGACAAAGATTTTTTTATTTACCATAAGGAATGCAATAGAAAAAAATATAGTTTTTAATAACAGTGTCCATTAAAGAATTGTTGTCAGATGCACTTCAGGTGGTTTTCCAAATTCCTTTAAACTTTTTTTTTGAGATGACTTAATCCTTAAAGGGGTACTCTGCCCCTAGACATCTTATCCCCTATCCAAAGGATAGAGGATAAGATGTCAGATTGCCACGGTGCCACTGCTGGGGACCCCTGGGATCGCCGCTGCGGCACCGCGCTATCATTACTGCACAGAGCAAGTTTGCTCTGTGCGTAATGACGGGCGATACAGGGGACGGAGCAGCGTGACGTCATGGCTCCGCCCCTCGTGACATCACGCCCCCCCCCCCCCTTAATGAAAATCTATGGCAGGGGCGTGACGATCGCCACGCCCCCTCCCATAGACTTGTATTGAGGGGGTGGACCATGACATCATGAGGGGCGGAGCAGTGACGTCACGAGGGGCGGAGCAGTGACGTCACGAGGGGCAGAGCCGTGACGTAACGATGCTCCGGCCCTTGTATTGCCCGTCGAACTCGCCCTGTGCAGTAATGATAGCGTGGTGCCACAGCGGCGATCCCGGGGGTCCCCAGCAGCGGCACCACGGTAATCTGACATCTTATCCTCTATCCTTTGGATAGGGGATAAGATGCTAGGGGCAGAGTACCCCTTTAAATGTTATGTGTATAGGTAGAAGCAAATCCCTATTGCTTAAGCTGCACCACTGGAGCTATGGGGGGAACAGGAGATCTTTAGTACAGTTTCAAAAAATATCTGTCTAGGTATTTGGTAACTTTTGTTTCATCCAGCAGTTATCACCTCAGTTCTTTCATTGCATGAAATAGGTTAAATATAATAATAAAATCCATAGTTAAAATGGATGTTCAGGAAAGCAGATTTACACCACAAATAGCCAACAAGTTCCCAAGATATTCACACGAGGGCAACTCAGTACAGCTTAACCTCATCTGCATATGTTTTATTTTCTATAGGCAATAAATCCCAAGAAATGTGCACTGTAGAGCCGAATATGTCAAAGAAGTCACCACAACGAATGCTGTGCTCTGCAACTCCACTGAAAATTACTATGTGTCAACTGTCCATAACAGTGGTGGGCAAAGAGCCCTAACCCACATCACAGCTACTTCTCCCACTGTCCATATGCCATGTGAGGTTGCCTGTTTCCCTTTGCTGATTTAGTCATTTACCCATAACCACAAGATTCTCTGCACTCTGTTTGTGAGATCTGCCTAAATATTCCATAGATCTAAAATTGTGTGTCTTCTTTCCCTTCTGTATTATGCAATATCCTCCAGCGTTACAAATGTGTACAGAAATGATGGTGGAGTCAGCTGCTTTGTGTACATAAAATTGTTAGATTTTTCATAAAAACGAACATTAAACATTGTACATGATACATGTAGTTTTTTGCTATATAGTTACTCAGTGACATTCATGATCCTGATACCGCATATCTAAGATAGTCAATGGGACATTCAGTGTTGTTAAAGGGGTACTCCACCCCTAGACATCTTATCCCCTATCCAAAGGATAGGGGATAAGATGTCTGATCACGGGGGTCCCGCTGCTGGAGGTTCTGCATGCAGCACCCACCTGTATCTGCTTCCGGCGGCGCTGGAGGTTCTGGCTCCCGACCACAGGAACGGAAGATCGTGACGTCATGACTCCACCCCCGTGTGACGTCATGCCCTGCCCCCTCAATGCAAGTCTATGGGAGGGGCCCCCTCCCACCATAGGCTTGCATTGAGGGGGCGGAAAGTGAAATCATAAAGGGCGGAGCCGTGACGTCACAATGCTCCGGCCCCGTGATCGACAGTAATCAGACCTGGAGCGAACACACACCGGGGACTGATTTTAACGGGGTGCACGTGCAAGATCACGGGAGGCCCCAGCGGCTTGACCCCCGCGATCAGGCATCTTATCCCCTATCCTTTGGATAGGGGATAAGATGTCTTAGCGCCGGAGTACTCCTTTAATGGTAATGTATATGGTAATATGTTCCATTACATTACTTAAAAAGACTTAATGATTAAGGTCGAGATTCCTCTGAAACATGTCAGCACATATACAGTATCACACATAAGTAAGTACACCCCTCACATTTTTAAAACATTTTTTTAAAATATTTTTTTCTGAAGAGATGAAACTCTACAATGTAAAGTAGAGAATGCACAGCCTGTATAACAGTGTATAACGTTAACGTTGTGTCATTGATCAAATAGATGAGAGGCACAATAAGTGTGACAGTGCGACAGTGCGACTAATTATCTATTCAATTACTACTATATCAGGACAGGTAACATCATTGGGGTAGTAGCCTGTTGCCCATTTGACATTTCAATCATCTTGCCAGACTAGTCGATGCTGGACTGTGCAGCACTGTTCCTTTCTGTATATTTTAATTATAGTGAACTGTATATGTCATCATCTATCTGCTCCATCATTTTGTGTGATGTGATATACAGTAAGAAAGTGAATATTCTACTTTTTATATTTGTAATGAGTATTTATATTTATATTATTTTAGAGTATTATATGATCTACATTGCATCCTTTCACAAGGGCCCTGTGTTTGGATATTTTTTTATGATATGAATATCTTTTGTGACTTTTTAAAAAATCATCCTATGTTTTTGAAGCATGGTATCTTGAACTTGCCAACTTGAACTTGAACTGAGTTGCCAAATGTGGCCCGCTTAGCCATTTTCTCTTTCCTGTATCATCAGACGTGTTAGTGTTACAAGATCTCAGGTGTCATAGGTGTACACATGCTCAGCGTCAAATCCAGAGATTGTCTTTGGGAAATAGACATATAAGTGCTGCCAGCATTGCTGCAGAGGTTTAAGGGGTGAGGGGGGTCAGCCTGTCAGTGTCAAGACCGTACGCTGCACACTGCATCGTATTAGTCTGCATGTCAGTCATCCCAGAAGGAAGCCTCTTCTAAAGATAATGCACAAGCTTGCAGACCGTTTGCTGAAGACAAGCAGACTAAGGACAAAGATTATTGGAACCATGTCCTGTGGTCTGATGAGACCAAGATAAACTTATTGGGTTCAGATAGTGTCAAGCGTGTGTGGCGGCAACCAAATGCGGGATACAAAGACAAGTGTGTTTTGGAGTTTTTTGCCATTATTCAGCACTCAATAACCCGTAATTAAAAAGTGAAAACAGGATGTTAGAAATCTTTGCCAATTTATTGAAAACAAACAAACAAATATATATCATTGGCATAAGTAATTAACTCCTTTACGTCTCTCCAAAGATGTTTGATTAGGTTCAAGACAGGTTGTCCCCAAGCTATTCCTGTGTTGTCTTGGCTGTGTGCTTAGGATCACTGGGGGAGATTTATCAAAACCTGTCCAGAGGAAAAGTTGCTGAGTTTCCTATAACAACCAATCAGATTGTTTCTTTCATGTTGCAGAGGCCTTCTTAAAAATGAAAGACACGAGCAGATTGGTTGCTATGGGCAAATCAGCAACTTTTCCTCTGGACAGGTTTTGATGAATCTCCCCCTTTATCTTGTTGGATGGTGAACCTTCAGCCCAGTCTGAGGTCCTGAGCACTTGAATTCGATTTTTATTAACAATAATAATAATAATAATTTGGCTTTTCCCTAAACCCTGACCAGTTTCCCTGTCCCAGCAGCTGACAAACACTCCTACAGCATGATGCTGCCTCCACTATGCTTCACTGTAGGAACAGCATTGAGCAGTACCTGGATTCCTCAAGAACATTTCTTTGTGTGGAATTCTGCACGGAATTCAACAGGATTCTGCTGCGCTGTGCACACCTCGGGATTTACTCACCAGATGTTTCTGCCGCAGAAATTGTGATTCTGCCTTTCTGTAGACTCCGCACAGGATCCATTGCCGCCTATGAGACTGCGCATTCCTGTGCGGTCCTAGAGCTGTAATGTTAGGCTGGTATCCGCCGTCTGCGGAATTTCCACACAGAGATATTCCGTGTGGATATTCTGACATGGAAACAAAGCCTTAGAATTGAGGCTATAAAGTCCAATTTTGTATATATCAGACGAGAGAATATTTTCACTCACAGGCCCAGATTTACCAAACTGTGTGAGAGAAAAAGTGGAGAGATTTTTCCACAGCGACCAATCACAGCTGTCACGATTCGGCAGGCTGGAGGTGGATCCTCTGTGCCAGAGAGGGATTGGCGTGGACCGTGTCAGTGGACCGGTTCTAAGTTGCTACTGGTATTCACCAGAGCCCGCCGCAAAGCGGGATGGTCTTGTAGCAACCAGGTCGTATCCACTGGCAACGGCTCAACCTCTCTGGCTGCTGAGATAAGCGCGGTACAAGGGAGTAGACAAGAGCAAGGTCAGACGTAGCAGAAGGTCGGGACAGGCGGCAAGGTTCGTAGTCAATGGTGGAATAGCAGGAGGTCTGGAACACAGTATGGGTAACACAGTAAAGCTTTCTCAAGGCACAAGGCAACAAGATCCGGCAAAGGAGTGCAGGGGAAGTGAGGTATAAGTAGGGAAAGGAACAGGTGCAAGCTAATCAGGGTGATTGGACCAGGCACCATCATTGGTGCACTGGCCCTTTAAATCTCAGAGCGCTGGCGCACGCGCGCCCTAGAGAGCGGAGCCGCGCGCGCCAGAGCATGACAGCCAGGGACCGGGACAGGTAAGTGACCTGGGATGCGATTCGTGAGCGGGCGCGTCCCGCTATGCGAATCGCATCTCCGCCGGCAATGTCAGTGCAGCGCTCCCGGTCAGCGGGTCTGACCGGGGCGCTGCAAGGAGAGAAACGCCGCGAGCGCTTCGGGGAGGAGCAGGGACCCGGAGCGCTCGGCGTAACAGTACCCCCCCCCTTAGGTCTCCCCCTCTTTTTGTCGGGATATCGCTCCACCTGGGACAAGGACATTGGGAGCGATTGTAGAGTCTCCTTCTGGGGGACAGTGAAGTCCTGGGTATACTCAAGAATGGCAGACCGGTCAGAAGGAGTGGGAATGGGGGGGGGGCAGAGGGTGAGGCTTGGCACGGAGCAGAGTGTCACCAGGACGGGGACTATGAGGAGGCACGGCACAGTCCTGACAGGCCTTGGGGAGAGCAGGCACAGGAGGAGACACAGAGGACCGACAGACGGGGCTGGGAGCAGACGTGAGGCACTCCTTGCGGCAAGCAGGACCCCAATTCTTGATCTCCCCGGTGGTCCAGTCAAGGGTGGGAGAATGGTGCTGGAGCCATGGCAAACCGAGGAGGATTTCAGAGGTACAGCCGGGCAAGACCAAAAATTCAATTTCCTCGAGATGCGGCCCAATGTTCATAAGCAGGGGCACTGTGCGACAACGCACAGTGCAGTGCAGCTTGACCCCGTTGACCGAAGAAATGTAGAGCGGCTTGATGAGACGGGTCACCGGGATGCAGTACCTATCAAGCAAAGAGGCCAGAATAAAATTTCCAGAAGAACCAGAGTCCAAGACGGCCACAGCAGAGAAGGAGGAGTTGGCAGAAGGAGAAATCCGTACGGGCACAGAGAGAGATGGAGAAGCAGACTCCGTACCCAGAGACGCCAGGCCCACATGAGCAGGTTGCGTGCGTGCATTTTCCAGACGTGGAGGACGAATAGGGCAATCCACCAAGAAATTTTCGGTACTAGCGCAGTACAGACATAGATTTTTGTCCCTACGGCGAGACCTCTCTTCAATAGTCAGGCGAGACCGATCTACTTGCATAGGCTCCTCGGCGGGAGGCACAGGGGTAGATTGCAAGGGATACCGTGAGAGAGGTGCCCAGGGATTAAGGTCTTTTTCCTGGCGGAGTTCCTGGTGTCTTTCCGAAAAACGCATGTCAATGCAGGTGGCCAAATGGATAAGTTCATGCAGGTTGGCAGGAATCTCTCGTGCGGCCAGCACATCTTTGATGTTACTGGATAGGCCTTTTTTAAAGGTCGCGCAGAGAGCCTCGTTGTTCCAAGATAATTCGGAAGCAAGAGTACGAAATCGGATAGCGTACTCGCCTACTGAAGAATTACCCTGGACCAGGTTCAGCAGGGCAGTCTCGGCAGAAGAAGCTCGGGCTGGTTCCTCGAAGACACTGCGAACCTCAGAGAAGAAGGAGTGTACAGTGGCGGTGACAGGGTCATCGCAGAGCGGTGTGGCCCAAGCCAAAGCCTTCCCAGACAGGAGACTAACCACGAAAGCCACCTTCGACCGTTCTGTAGGAAATTGGTCCGACAACATCTCCAAATGTAGGGAACATTGTGACAGGAAACCTCGGCAGAGTCTAGAGTCCCCATCAAATTTGTCCGGCAGGGACAAGCAGAGGTTAGGAGCGGCCACTCGTTGCGGAAGAGGTGCAGGAGCCGGCGGAGGAGATGGTTGTTGCTGCTGTAGCTGTGACTGAAGTTGCTGTAGCTGTGACTGAATCTGCTGTAGCTGTGACTGAAGTTGCTGTGTCATGGTGGTCAAGTACGACAGCTGGTGATCTTGTTGGGCGATCTGTCGGGATTGCTGGGCGACCAGCGTGGTGAGGTCAGCGACGACTGGTAGCGGGACCTCAGCGGGATCCATGGTCGGATCTACTGTCACGATTCGACAGGCTGGAGGTGGATCCTCTGTGCCAGAGAGGGATTGGCGTGGACCGTGTCAGTGGACTGGTTCTAAGTTGCTACTGGTATTCACCAGAGCCCGCCGCAAAGCGGGATGGTCTTGCAGCGGCGGTAGCAACCAGGTCGTATCCACTGGCAACGGCTCAACCTCTCTGACTGCTGAGATAAGCGCGGTACAAGGGAGTAGACAAAAGCAAGGTCAGACGTAGCAGAAGGTCGGGACAGGCGGCAAGGTTCGTAGTCAATGGTGGAATAGCAGGAGGTCTGGAACACAGTATGGGTAACACAGTAAAGCTTTCTCAAGGCACAAGGCAACAAGATCTGGCAAAGGAGTGCAGGGGAAGTGAGGTATAAGTAGGGCAAGGAACAGGTGCAAGCTAATCAGGGTGATTGGACCAGGCATCATCATTGGTGCACTGGCCCTTTAAATCTCAGAGCGCTGGCGCGCGCGCGCCCTAAAGAGCGGAGCCGCGCGCGCCAGAGCATGACAGCCGGGGACCGGGACAGGTAAGTGACCTGGGATGCGATTCGCGAGCGGGCGCGTCCCGCTATGCGAATCGCATCTCCGCCGGCATTGTCAGTGCAGCGCTCCCGGTCAGCGGGTCTGACCGGGGTGCTGCAAGGAGAGAAACGCCGCAAGCGCTTCGGGGAGGAGCAGGGACCCGGAGCGCTCAGCGTAACAACAGCTCAGATAACGAGCTGTGGTAAAGTGAAAGCTGAGCTGTGATTGGTCGCTGTGGGGAAATCTCTCACTTTTTCTCTCATACAGTTTGATAAATCTGGGCCACAGTGTGAATGTCCTTTAGTTGTTTTCTTGCAATCTCCAGGGGGGTGATTTATCAAAACCTGTCTAAAGGAAAAGCCCACAGTAACCAATCAGATCACTTCTTTCTTTTTTGAAAAGGCATCTAAAAAATGAAAGAAGTGATCTGATTGGTTGCTATGGGCAACTCAGCAACTTTTCCTCTGGACAGGTTTTATAAATCTCCCCCCAGGTGTCTTTTACTGAGGAGAGGCTTTGTTCTGGCCACTCTTCCGTAAAGCCCAGATTGGTCAAGTGACCTTCTGGAAGTTTCTCTCATCTGCACACAGGATCTTTGGGGCTCAGCCAGAGTAACTGTTGAGTTCTTGGTCACCTCTCTTACCAAGGTATTTTCCCCCCTATTAATTACATTGATGGAGAGGTCATCTCTAGGAAGAGTCCTGGTTATTCCAAACTTCTTCCATTTAGAAATTATGGAGGCCACTTTGCAGCAATAAAATCAAAGGTGTGTACATTTATACAACCAGGTTATAGTGTGTTTGTCTTTTCCTCAAAAATTTCAGCTTGTTTTGCAATTGATTTGTTCACGTTATAGGTCACATTAAGGGTACGTTCACACGTGCTGTCTTTACATGTGCCTACTCGTTGCGGCAATACGCCGTGGCGAGCAGACACACTGCAGTGATGTGCGCGACGTACTTGCACATCGCGGCCAATCTCCTTGCTCTGAACTAGGCAGAGAGCTCCCGCGATGCGCGAGTATACTGCGACTCACACATCGCAGTGTGTCTGCTCGTAGTGGCGTATTCCCGCTACGAGCAGGCATATGTAAAGACAGCATAGAGCGGGCCTTTACCAGTGGATCCGCAGCGAAATCCGCTGTGAAAATCCGCTCGTGTGAACGTACCCATAAGGTGGAAATAGTTCTGACACAATTTATCTTCATCTTATTCTTGAACATCACAAGAACCTGGTATTTTAAAAGGGTGTATAGATGGTTTATATCTACAGTATGTGTTATAATGCATATTATTATTTAGTGCAGTCAAGCTAAACTATAATGACCTACCTTTTTGTCTTTTTCAATAAACTTGATATTGTGTTGTGCCTTCAGTCAGTTTTTTCAGTATCTATTGTGAAGAGTCTTGTTTTCCTTACTGACCACATAATATATATGTAAGCCAGATAAACTGTATTGTACTGTGCCCCACATTAGGTGTGCACCTTACAGTGGTATTGGTGATACATGCACTCCGTCACGCCCCCTCCCATAGACTTGCATTGAGGGGGCAGGGCGTGATGTCACACGGGGGCCGAGTCATGATGTCACTATAATTCGGCCCCGTGGTCATCACGCTTCACACTCGGAGCCTCCAGCGCTGCGGAGATTTCACAAAGGTGGGTGCGCAATGACAGATTGCGGAGGTCCCCAGCGGCAGGACCCCCACGATCAGACATCTTATTCCCTATCGTTTGGATAAGGGATAAGATGAATTAGGGCCAGAGTACCCCTTTAAGTTTTCTATCTATCTATGTATCTTTTCTATTTCCACTATAAAGGAAACCATACTGATACAACACCCTGCAAAAGCTCACATAGGCATTCATTTCATATCTCTTTGATATGCCGTATATATTGAATTGCCTTTTAGTATGCAGATAGATAAAGGCCATTTGACGTGCAATATGGAAACCTCATATCTTTTGTATTCTCTCACATTCATTCTCATATGACAGCTGTGGGAAATTGCCGAGTTTAATAGTGGAGACAACTAAAGGGCAGTACCAGAAAGATGATCCTTGCATGATTGATGGTATTCCTTTATGTGTAAATGAGTTTTAGCTTTCATTATGAAATTTCTTTACTTTTCGGCTTCTGTTTATTGATACAGTGAAAGCTTGGGAGAGGTGGGAGGCTGCAGGGCATGAAATAATTACTTTGTCTTTAGTGCTTGTTGCCATTCATAATAATCTTTGTCACGTTCTAATTTTATGAAAATGCCCCTGAAAAATAGAGGCTGCAATGTGCTGTTTTGTACAGTGATCCCTCAACTTACAATGGCCTCAACATACAATGGTCTTTTCTGGACAATTGTAACTTGAAACCAGACTCAACATACAATGCTACGGACAGTCCAGATCTGTGAGACGTGTCACAACTGGAGGAACTGACCAATCAGAACAGGCATTTTACTTGCAAATCACCTGTATTACTGAGGTGCAAGCACTGACTGGTTGTCTGGTAGCGCCCCCTACAGTACAGGGAGGAACTAAAAGTTCTGTACTACTCCTTACCTGTGCCAGTGTTAGCTGCTCCTTTGGACACCAAGTAAGGGCGGCTCCATTTGGGACACTGTGTGTACTGTATAGAACCGTAAAGAAGCTCCTGTCCTCTACTTAAAGGGTACCGCTCATCAAATAAACTTTTGATATATTTTAGATTAATGAATGTTGAATAACTTTCCAATAGCATGTTAATGAAAAATATGCTTCTTTCTATTGTATTTTTCCCGATCAGTCCTGTCAGCAAGCATTTCTGACTCATGCTGGAGTCCTAAACACTCAGAGCTGCCAGCCTGCTTTGTTCACAGCCAAACAGGCTGTGAACAAAGCAGGCTGGCAGCTCTGAGTGTTCTCCTTTGTGAACAAAGCAGACTGGCAGCTCGTAGTGTTTAGGACTCCAGCATGAGTCTGAAATGCTTGCTGCCAGGACAGGTAGGGAGACCCCTAGTGGTCATTTCTTCAAAGTGGAAAATTAAATAGAAAGAAGCATAGTTTTTTTAATAACATGCAATTGTAAAGTTATTCTGCATACATTAATCTAAAATATATCAAAAGTTTTTTTGATGAGAGGTACCCTTTAAACCATTGTTTCCCAACCAGGGTGCCTCCAGCTGTTGCAAAACTACAACTCCCAGCATGCCCCGACAGCCAACGGCTGTCCGGGCATCCTGGGAGTTGTAGTTTTGCAACAGCTGGAAGCACCCTGGTTGGGAAACACTGACAGACAGGGATTTACAGCTCCCAGCAGATCTTTCTTACGTTTATATGTAAGGATTTGCTTTATCTGTATTGGTCTCAATATACAATGGTTTCAACATATAATGGTCGTCCTGGAAAGAAATTAATATTGTAACTTGAGGGACCACTGTAGTATGCTTCTTTGGCTTTGAAACATTGGCCTCTATATGTAACCAAAAATTGTTGCAACGCCACGTAAGTAATATGTCTGTGTGCAAATGCATATACACGTGTGAATAACATTCTCATAAAAGGAACATCAAAGCAATCAAAGCTGAGTCTGCAGGCAATAGTGCAAAGTTATCTCAGCCTCTGGTGTCACGCCGCTTCTTTGTAGAAATGTGTTTTCGAAGCGCAGGTGGAAAGAATGAAACATTGTCTTGTTCCACCCATGTCTGTGGCAGAAAAACGCTACTAGCACAGAGTGACCTAGTAAATACAGAATTTTGCCAGAAGCCAAGGCTCTTCAGCTTCTACTGTGAATCCTCTGAGTGAAGTGAAGAGTAAAGTCATTTCTTAGTATGGTAACACATCCTTATATCCATGGTCATATAATCAATATAACAGCAGATTGCTAATGTTATTTACTCACATTCCACCAAGCAGACTCGCCAACGCTAAAGAGTATTTACATGAAGAAGAAATAGGCGGCACCACTGTTAAAGAGTACCTGTCACCAAACTAAACTTTTCTTATATTGTTCCTTATGTAATTATAAGACACTTTGCTATTTACTTGCTGTTAAAATTCTCAACCTTTATATGTTCTTAATGTGATTGAAAAAACAGCCACTAGGTGGCTCTGTTCTGTTTCCTGCTGCAAGTCAAACAGTTAGTTTGGTCTCCTCCCGGCCTGGCAGTAGACCAAACTCAGGAAGTGCGTGAGGGGCATGGTGAGGCACAGCTCTCGCAGGCTTCAGTGACGTTGCGCCTTTTGGGGAATGCCCACTTTCTCCTGCCGGGAGCTCAAACAATGTGAGCAAGGGGAAAGGTATGATACAGAGCTTTTTTTAAAGCTTGGACATTTTTTTTAAGGGCTGGAGGAGTGTAAGGAGTAGTTAGGCAATACAATCTGAGTTAGTTTAGAAAATATGGTTTGATGACAGGTACTCTTTAACTATGGTCCTGGGCTCCCAGGCCAGGTCCACTGGTCACTCCATGTAGGGGCTTTGAGTTGCAATTCTAGTGGTGAGTGCAGGCTACCATTTTTTTTTGCTATTAACCTAAAGAGTATTTCCGAATGTATTCATACTGGGATCAGGACAAAATGGGTGGTCTATGTATGGATTACAACACGCAATACGCCACTAGGAGCAGACACACTGCAGCGATATGCGCGGCGTACTCGCACATCGTGGCCGCTCTCCCTGCTCTGAGCTAGGCAGAGAGCTCCCGCGATGTGCGAGTATACTGCGGCTCGCACATTGTAGTGTGCCTGCTGGTAGCGGCGTATTGCAACTACGAGCAGGCACATGTAAAGCCAGCATAGAGCGGGGCCTTCACCAGTGGATCTGCAGCGTAAAATACGCTGAAAATCCGTGCGTGTGAACGTACCCTCAATGGGGACCAACAACTCTATTGTCAGCTGAGCTTTTCACTCACTTTTGGTACCAGGCCCTCATTTTTTTTCATAAGCTTTCACCTCACCATTATGGAAACCTCCTACTTTATAGATGATGTATAGATAGGCAGCACTTTTGCTGACCCTCCACTCCATTCAAACCAAAGGAGTTGGGGCACCTTATTTTGTGGATAGGGGATAAGTTAATTTAGGTCAAACTACCCCTTTAAGGGGGCCATAGACATAGGATAACTACTTTGACACCCTTGACTTCCCTCCCTCCAAGACTTGGACATGCATATTTTATAAAGTAGGGGGGATGAGCAGCCATGAAATAGTTTTGCCATAATAAGATTTCCCTTGTACTCTTTAGGACTAACTCTTCTCAAATAGGGAAATAGGAAAATATGCAATGTAGTTCTCCAACAAATGGTTTTCTAGAGAAGGCAGCATCCTTTGAAGTCATATTTGACCTTAAAATAAACTTAAAAATTATGGCAAGCCAGAACCTCTCTCAGAAGGGAAAAGTATCTATAGCATAATAATAATAATAATAATTAATAATAATAAAACTCTATAACTGTTAAATTTATTTTAACCCCCCACCCCCGTGGCACATCACTTACATAATGCTTTTAAATATATTGCCAAACTACTTAGGTGGAGCAGTCACTATTGACCGTGGCATCTCAAGGGTTAAGCAAGTTAATCAGATACACATTCCCTGCTGATCTTGAAACATGTGAATTCTACTCATATGATGTCTCTGGCCCGCTGCATTACTTGGCACAGAAACCTCGTAAGGATTACTGCACCTCTAGATCCATGGCCTAGGGACATATTTAAGATACTGCTTCCGTGTGCCTCTATTCTTTTTCCCATGGTGTTGTGGGGCCTAGTCTGCTAATAGGCATTCACTCCTTCCGAAAAACCTGCAGGCCTGCCACCTGCTCTGGACAGTGTCACCCAACATCTGTCCCCAAAGGTCTAACACTGGTACAGATTTATAAAAACTGAGTTAAATAAAAATTGGCCTTGTTGCCCATGGAAAACAATCATAGTGCTTTCATTTCTCAACCACAAAAAAACTGAATTAAAGCTGGTCTATGATTGGTTACTATTGGTTACTACTATATTTTCTTTTTGACACTTTCATAATTCTCCCCCGTTGTTTTTTTTTAATTTTTTTTTAAAGCTTGCCAATTCTAGCACATTACAGCAGTATCAACCACTCTACATACTACTGTTCCCTCCACTATGCAAAAAGAGTAGTCTGATAAAACCTCTGCAGAACCTTAAAGGGGTACTCCACTGGAAAACATTTTTTTTAAGTCAACTGATGACAGAAAGTTTAACAGATTTGTAAATTACATCAAGCAAAAAATATTAATCCTTCCAATACTTATAAGCTTCTGTATGCTCCACAGGAAGTTCTTTTCATTTTGTATTTCCTTTCTGTCTGACCACAGTGCTCTCTGCTGACACCTCTGTCCATGTCAGGAACTGTCCAGAGCATGTGGGGTTTGCTATGGGGATTTGCTCCTATTTTGGACAGTTCCTGAAATGGACAGAGGTGTCAGCAGAGAGCACTGTGGTCAGACAGAAAGGAAAGTACTAGAAGGATTAAGATTTGTTAATAGAAGTAATTTACAAATCTGTTTAACTTTCTGGCACCAGTTGATTTAAAGGGGTACTCTGCACCCCTAGACATCTTATCCCCTATCCAAAGTATAGGGGATAAGATGTCAGATCGCGGGGGTCGCGCTGCTGGGGACCCCCGGGATACCGGCTGCAGCACCCACCTGTACGGCTTCCACCTCACACTGGCAACGCTGAAGACTTCGGATCCCGACCACAATGGCAGAAGAGCGTGACATCACGACTCCGCCCCGTATGACGCCACGCCCCGCCCCCTCAATGTAAATCTATTGGAGGTCCGTCACACCCCCTCTCATAGACTTGAATTGAGGGGGGCACGGCATGATGTCACACGGGGCGCAGTCGTGACATCATGCTCTTCTGCCATTGTGGTCGGGATCCGAAGCCTCCAGCGTTGCTGGGGTGAGGTGGAAGCCGTACAGGTGGGTCATGCAGCCAAGATCCCGGGGGTCCCCAGCAGCGGCGATCTGACATCTTATCCTCAATCCTTTGGATAGGGGATAAGATGTCTAGGGGTGCGGAGTACCCCTTTAAAAAAAATTTTTTTCTAGTGGAGTACCCCTTTAATCACTCAAACTACAGTCAGATCATAAAAGATAGTAATCCCTAAAAGTTTACATTCCTTTACTATAGTATCTCCACTACATTCCTTACCATGCTAATCCAGAAATGCCCTTGTAGTTTTTGTTCCCTAAAGTAAAAAAATCTATGCTTTATTATAATGATTTCTTCATTATTCTCCTTAGAACACTTCTTGAAGCGCACAATGTCAGACCAATAAGAGCTTTCATCCTCATCTGCAGTCAGGACAATCATCGCCATGTCAATAGGAATATGTCCGAGTCTGAGGTGTAAAGGGAGAATAAAGCAACATCCTTCTAGTACCCCTAGAAACTGCAGATCTCCAATCCTGACCACTTGATTCCTATCAGGAAGCCAAAACGCACTTTGAACAAAACCAAGGGACAAAAATCAGAAGAGATTAAGGGGTTAAATTGATAATAAAAGAAGTCACAAGGAGTGGAAGGTGTGAGGAGTAACTAGGTCAGGGGCAAGATTATAAAATAAAATAGGGTATAAGGTATAAAAGTAAAAGGGGTATTCCAAGGTCAAATCTTTTTTCCTGCCTTTCTATTAAAAAACATGGCTCAGTTTCCCGTTCTCGAGATCGTGGGGGGCTCCACTGCTGAGACCCCACGTGACCTTAAGAAACCCACAGGAATAAAGCCCCCCCCCCCATGTACATTATTTAAAAGTCGCCCAAACCAGCTATTTTTGTCAGGAATGGCTGACTGTGTAATGTGTACGGAGGCCTACCAAATTTTGGCAACAGATAATAGGGGTAGAGAAAGGGTTGGGCATGTTGGATTTTAGCTGCATAACTGTCAGCACCAGCAGGGTTAACAGGTGCTGACTAGGTGTTGTTGCAAGGTTGCCGGGTTACGCCCAGCTGTCTGAGTGGCTAGCTACTAATTGACCACATGTGCATCTCCCTATATTACCAGGCATCAGACACTGGGAAGATGCCTGTGAAAGCGGTCATTACCTGAGTAGCTAGCAATCCCTTATTTCCTTGTATACCCGGCAACTTGACTTCTGGCTTCCTATCTGACTTCTCTTTGGTTATAGCGATTCGGCACCTCTTCCCACTCCTGGCTAGACTCGGTTTGACTGACATTGACTTTATGTGTGTATGTTTAGTTTGTCTTTGTTAGTTGCTTGTTTCCCTGTTGCTCCTGACAACTGACAGGATTGTATTTTATTGTGTTGACATTTGACTCCCCTCACTTATTTAGGAAGGGATTGCCGGCCTATCATTTAGGATAAGCGGACAAGTAGGCAGGGACAGGGGCGCGGGTGAGCTTAGCGAGCACTCCTTCCCTGCCCATACGTGACATTTTCACAGGCCCAAAATACTACCTGCATCTGCTATGATGGAAGCAATGACTGCTTTAGTAGAGCAAATGCAGGAATTAACCCAGTTAGTGCATTCTCTTGCTGAGAGGGTTCAGGCTCAGGAGACAGCTAATGGTCAGTCAGTGGTCTGTCCTCCAGCTGTTTCAAGTGACCCTAAAATTGATCTTCCTGACCGTTTTTCAGGTGACCGAAAGAAATTTGTTGTCTTCAGAGAGAGTTGTAAGCTATATTTTCGCATGAGACCACAGTCTACTAGCACAGAGGATCAGAGAGTAGGACTTATATTGTCTTTGTTGCAAGGAGACCCTCAAGAGTGGGCTTTTTCCTTACCTTCCTCAGCTCCTGAATTAAGTTCAGTGGAAGCTTTCTTTTCTGCTTCATTATGATGAGCCAGACTGTGCAGCCTTTGCAGAATCGCAGCTAGTCAATCTTAAGCAGGAAAAGAGAACAGCAGAGGAGTACTGTGCGAATTTTCGGAATGGGTGCATGGCTTCAGGTTGGAATGATCCAGCCCTTAGGTGTCAGTTCAGATTAGGATTTTCTCTCGCTATTAAGGATGCTTTTGTAAGTTATCCATCACCTGACTCATTAGAAAAAGCCATGACATTAGCTATACGACTTGACAGACGTATGAAAGAAAGAAATCGAGAGCAGACTTTTAATTCTGTTCCTCACTCTCGTTCCTCCATGTTTCCTTCTTTTCCTGTCCCTTATGTCTCTGCCGAGGAACCTATGCAGAGAAAATCCATTCGGAAGAAAAGCATGTTTCTTTTGTGGAGACGAAGGACATTGGTTCCAGAATTGCGTCAAACGCCAGCGCCTAAATGACAATCATGGAGGTCATTTAGGCGCACAGGTACCTCCGAATTTATCTTCAAAAATTTTGTTACCAGTGCAAATATGTTTTCAAAAGAGAAAAATATTTGGTAAAGCTTTTGTTGATTCTGGTTCTGCTGCTAATTTTGTGGATCTAAAATGTATTAAGTCTTTAAATTTACCTTTTGAGATGGTTGGAGGACCCAATTCCCATTTCTGGAGTGGATTATACACCCTTGTCAGGGGGTTGTCAGTTTTTCTACTCCCGAAGTGGGATTATTGGTCGGTTCTATGCATTTTGAAAAAAATCACCTTTTTTGTTCTTAAAAATGTGTCTGTAGATGTGATTCTGGGTTTACCCTGGTTAAGAAATAATAACCCTGTTTTTGATTGGACCTCAGGGGAACTTATCAAGTGGGGATCTGAGTGTTCTAACAAATGCATTACCGTCTCTCTTGCTACTCTCGGTGTGGGTAAAAGTATTCAACCCGATTTTATTTCAGATTTTTGTGACGTTTTTCTGAGGAGGCCTCCTCTGCTTTGCCCCCACACCGAGATAATGTCTGTGCTATTGAACTTTTACCTGACGCCTTGTCTCAAAGTTTCAGCGCTTCTCAGCCTATAGACTCTAATTCTGAGACTATTCTTCCAGAAGGTGCGGTTATCTCTGCAGTATCTGCCGATTTAACATCGGAAATTTTGAGTAATCAAGGTTTGGTTCCTCCAGAGATTCCTAGAGGCAAAATCTTTGTACCTAGTCAGTTTCACCTCCGTATAATCGAGGAATCTCATTGTTCGCCGTTAGCAGGTCATCCTGGTATCCATGGTACAAGGAGATTGCTTCAAAAGATATTTTGGTGGTCAACCCTGAACAGGGATGTGAAAGCTTTTGTTGCTTCTTGTGATGTGTGTGCCCGAGCTAAGACTCCTCGGTTTCGTCCTGCAGGGGAGCTGTGTCCATTATCTATTCCTAAGAGACCCTGTACCTATACTGATAGGGACAACCCTGAGGTCAACACCACTATGAAGTAAACTGTGCACAGTTTGGGCTCAGGTTCAGAAGAACCTGAAAAACGCCCAAGTACTACAAAAGGAATCGGCCGACAAAAGACGTACTTGCGGCATAAAATTTAAAGTTGGTGATAAAGTGTGGTTATCTACGAAAAATCTTCGTCTCAAGGTTCCATCTAAGAAACTGGCATCTAGGTTCATTGGACCTCATGAGGTAATTGAAGTTATTAATCCTGTGAGTTATAGATAAAAATTACCATCTTCTTTTAAGATTCATAATGTGTTCCATTGCTCCTTGTTAAAACGTTCTGTTCCTACTCAGTCTCCAGTCCCAAGTCTGCCTCCACCGGTTGAGGTTGACGGAGAGCTTGAGTATGAGGTTGCTAGAATACTGGATAGCAGAAGGGTACAGAATTCTGTCCAGTACTTAGTGCATTGGAGGTTATGGTCCGGAGGAGAGATCGTGGGTTCCGACCTCTTTTGTCCATGCGGCCACTTTAATAAAGAAATTCCACGATTCTCACCCAGACAAACCTAGATCCAGTTTTAAGAGTACGGTGGCCCCTCTTAAAAGGGGGGGGGGGGGTACTGTCAGCACCAGCAGGGTTAACAGGTACTGAAAAGGTGTTGTTGCAAGGTTGCCGGGTTACGCCCTGCTGTCTGAGTGGCTAGCTAATGAGTTACCACATGTGCATCTCCCTATATTACCAGGCATCAGACACTGGGAAGATGCCTGTGAAACTGGTCATTACCTGAGTAGCTAGCATTTCCTTATTCCCTTGTATACCCGGCAACTTGACTTCTGGCTTCCTATCTGACTTCTCTTTTGTTATAGCGATTTGGCACCTCTTCCCAGTCCTGGCTAGACTCAGTTTGACTGACATTGACTATATGTGTGTATGTTTAGTTTGTCTCTGTTAGTTGCTTGTTTCCCTGTTGCTCCTGACAACTGCCAGGATTGTATTTTATTGTGTTGACATTTGACTCCCCTCACTTATTTAGGAAGGGATTGCCGACCAGTTGCCGGCCTATCATTTAGGATAGGCGGACAAGTAGGCAGGAACAGGGCAGCGGGTGAGCTTAGCGAGCACTCCTTCCCTGCCCATACGTGACAATAACCCTTTCGTTTTGGTGAGGATAAGCTGCCACTAGATCTATCTTGCAGCTTACCTAACCCTCTCCTCATGCAAAACACATAACCTGTCATTATTTTCATGCTGCCCCAATGGAGCTCAGAGTTACGTGGCAGTCCCCATAGGCTTCTCATAGCCTTGATTGATAGATCTTTTCCTATTTGTGTATAGATCTATTAAGCAAAGGCAGCAAGGTGGGGAAAAGCTGCTGTAGTTCAAGCAGTGACGATTTTTACCTTTCTTGCATCCATCAGTACAGGACAATATTTTCTTTAGTGTTTAGAGACCTCACTATAGTTCTGTATTTTTAGTATGAATAAAATGCTAAACAACTTAATAGTGTATCATCATTCTGGTGTGCAACTAAGTGACTGTTATGGTTATTGTTATATTTACACTGTATCACGCATTGTAATGCCAGTAACATTTCCAGCAGAGGGCGCTAGATGCCACCGATGTTTTACACCACATGCTATATTTGAAAAATCCCTTCAACTGTAGCTATGTCTGCCTATGGCACACACAACCAGCATTCATGGGGACATACAGGAAATACAGTGAGTTACCTTATCACTTGTCTATACAAATTTCCAGATACATACTCTGCAGTGACTCATTACTACTCACATGGACTCAGTTCTACACACATGGCTCCAGGCGCAATCTTTTTATTTAATGAAACTGTTTGTCATGTCCCTTGTAGGCATCTCAGCTATGAAAGTTGTTTCCAAAAAAATAGTTACCGTTAAAGGTGGATATAGTTACTTTGCCTGTTCACAACCCTTTACACATGCAGAAAAACAGCAGCAATCTTATAAGTACATTCATTTTCATACATGTAACAACCCTATTCTCCTAAAAAAAAAGTCTGTCACCCCCACCAGTACATGCAGCTACTATATTCCCCTAAATAGGTTTCTCAACCCCATTAGGACATGTAGTCACTTCATTCCCCTACATGCGACTCTCTCCCCCACTATTACATGTAGCCACTCTATTCCCTTAAATAGGACCCTCATGCCCACCAGTTCATGCAGTCACTGTTATCCCCTACAAAGGACTCTCACCCCCACCAGTACATGCAGTCACTGTAATCCCCTACATAGGACTCTCACCCCCACTAGTACATGCAGTCACTGTAATTCCCTACATAGGACTCTCACCCCCCACTAGTACATGCCGTCACTGTAATCCCCTACATAGGACTCTCACCCCCCACTAGTACATGCAGTCACTGTAATCCCCTACATAGGACTCTCACCCCCCACTAGTACATGCAGTCGATGTAATCCCCCCACTATTTAATGTAGCAACTTTATTCCTCTAAATGGGCCCCTCGCGCCTAATAGTACATGTACTCATTCTATTCCCCTAAATAGAACACTCATGCCCATTAGTACATGCAGTCACTCTTTTTCCTCTACACAGATCTCTTACCTCCACTAGTATGTGTAGCCAATCTACTCCCCTAAATGAGTATCTCACCCCACTAGTACATGCAGCCACTGTATTCCCCTACATTGGAATCTAACCCCACTAGTATATGCAGTCACATTGTTTCCCTACATGGGACCCTTGTACTACTACATGTAGCCACTTTTCCCCCCTAAATGAGACCCTCATGCCTACTGGTACATGTAGTCACCCTATTCACCTCCATGGGATTCTCACCCCACCAGTACCTGTGGTTATTCAATTTTCAACATGGGACTCTCATCCCCACTACTGTGTGTAGTCACTCTAATCCCCCTAAATAAGACTCTCACTCCCACTAGTACATGTAGTTACTCTGCTCACCAACATGAGCACCCTCATCCTCACTACTACATTATTCCTCTAAATGGGACCCTCACGCCACTAGCACATGTAGACACTCTATTCCTCTAAATGGGACCCACATGCCACTAGTGCATGTAGCCACTCTATTCCTCTAAATGGGACCCACATGCCACTAGTGCATGTAGCCACTCTATTCCTCTAAATGGGACCCTCATGCCACTAGTGCATGTAGCCACTCTATTCCTCTAAATGGGACCCTTATGCCACTAGTACATGTAGCCACTCTATTCCTCTAAATGGGACCCTCATGCCACTAGTACATGCAGCCACTCTATTCCTCTAAATGGGACCCTCATGCCGCTAGTACATGTAGCCACTCTATTCCTCTAAATGGGACCCTCATGCCACTAGTACATGTAGCCACTCTATTCCTCTAAATGGGACCCTCATGCTGCTAGTACATGTAGCCACTCTATTCCTTTAAATGGGACCCACATGCCACTAGTACATGTAGCCACTCTATTGCTATAAATGGGACCCTTATGCCACTAGTACATGTAGCCACTCTATTCCTCTAAATGGGACCCTCATGCCACTAGTACATGTAGCCACTCTATTCCTCTAAATGGGACCCACATGCCACTAGTACATGTAGCCACTCTATTGCTATAAATGGGACCCTTATGCCACTAGTACATGTAGCCACTCTATTCCTCTAAATGGGACCCTCATGCCACTAGTACATGTAGCCACTCTATTCCTCTAAATGGGACCCTCATGCCACTAGTACATGTAGCCACTCTATTCCTCTAAATGGGACCCTCATGCCACTAGTACACACAGTCACTCCATTCCCTATTACTAATGCTATAATTAGATGAATTCCTGTTAATTTTTAATGCAGCCAATCATCTGTAACAACACGGCGTCTATAGGGGTTAACAATCAACTTCCAGTCTTGCATGTGCTGCAGGATCTGGTACAAATAGATCTTTTTAATCTTGAGAATTAGACAATCTCCTTGTATTTTTGATGGGGGAGGAGTAGGGGTAATGTCAACAGGAATCATGAATGAAGTAAGTTATTCAGTAAATCATTTCCCAAAGTTTTCTGCATCCACAATTCTGCAGCCCGATGCCACTACCTCTGTTTGTTTTATGGTAAACACATTTCCGATTCCTTATTACAACACATGGGGGGAATTTACCAATACTGTCACTAGAAAACTAGTGCAAAAAAGTAGCACATATCTGTGCAACGCTCTCAATTTCTGTGCAAAACACAGGGAAAATCACAAATATTAGCAAAAATCTTTTCCGTAAACCTACACAAAAAACATTCCCCCAACAGTCTTAATTTCATATTATGGTAGCCTGTATTCAATGCATGTTTAATCGAAATAGATTTTTAGCTGGAAGATTTTTATTTTATTTTGCTAAGACATTGCATCAACCATATTGAAAATTTGTAATAAGTCAAATTAAAGGTGTTATCCAGGAAAAAACTTTTTTTTAATATATCAACTGGCTCCAGAAAGTTAAACAGATTTGTAAATTACTTCTATTAAAAAATTCGTAATCCTTTCAGTACTTATGAGCTGATGAAGTTGAGGTGTTCTTTTCTGTCTAAGTGCTCTCTGATGACACGTGTTTCGGGAACTGTCCAGAGTAGAAGCAAATCCCCATAGCAAACCTCTTTTACTCTGTGCAGTTCCCGAGACAAGCAGAGATGTCAGCAGAGAGCACTGTTGCCAAACAGAAAACAATAACTCAACTTCAGCAGCTGATAAATATTGAAAGGATTAAGATTTTTTTAATAGAAGTAATTTACAAATCTGTTTAACTTTCTGGAGCCGGTTGATATATATATATTAAAAAAAAGTTTTTTCCTGGAATACCCCTTTAAAAATAAACTGCAACGAACATAAAGTTCAGGACCTAGATAATGAGTTCCCCTTAAACTACCCTTCACCCTCCTTTAAAGGGGCACTCAGACAAAGGCTTAGTGGCTGCACTGCAGCTAACATATCCTTTTTGTTCTGCAGTGCGGATCTGGTCCCGTGTCAGTCTTCAGTGGCAGTACATTCCAAAACCTGTTGAAGCAAAGTGGCTCTGAGTAAACACAACTTTTTAAGGTCAATTCTGCTGTGTAACAATAGTGAATAGAACAAGGAATTGTTAAGGGATAGAAGGCATTTATAATCCCCCCTGGTCAGATACGTGATGATCAGCCTCTAAACAGGGCCGGTTTTAGACTGTGTGTGGCCCTGGGCAAAAATAAAAAATGGGGCCCCCAGATTGCGTGACCACAGATCACTATGTTGCGCTCCCTGAATTGTGCTGCATCTCAGCTAATGTGAGTAAATGAGATTGCACTGCAAACCCCAAATGGCTGTGACTACAACATGAGAAACATAATAATAATAATAATAATAATAATAATAATCCAGGATGAATTTGTGTCTGCGGTAATTTAGGGGTCGCAACGTGACCCCATTTAATGAACATCAGCTCCCCCCCTTTGCATGAACGAAGTGCATGGACAGCTGTGGAGCTGCAGGTTGTAAGTACATATAGAAAGAAATCCAGCGCAAAACGGCATTATAAAATGTATGGTCACAGGAAACCACAGGGTCACAGAAAGCCATACATTTTATGATGCTGACTGAGATTCAGCACGATTCAAGGAGAACAACATGGTGATCTTTGACTGTGCCACCAATTTTTGCCATGTAGCCCTAACCTAATACTGTAACCTTGTTCTTTATACAGTAATAGTCACCGCACACAGATAAACTGGGATCTTCTCAATGCTGCCTATCAGTAATGGTGCCCACATATACTATAATGCTATGTTCACATGACGGAATGTCCACACGCAGAATCTCTGCAGGGCCGCACAGGAATGCACCGTCTCATAGACGGCTATGCATTCTGTGCGGACTACGCATAAGAAATTGGACATGTTCATTCTTTGTGTGCCAGAACCTTCTGGCATGGAAATTCCGCCGTGTGCACACAGCAGCAGAATCTTGTTGAATTCAACGGGACTCTGCTGCTCCAATGGCGAATCCGACGCAGAAATTCTGACGTGTGAACATGGCGTAACAGTGATCTTTTCAGTGCTGCCTATCAGTAATAGCACCCACATATACACTACTCAAAAAATAATAAAGGGAACACTTATCAGGAGCTCCTCATCAGGAGCATGTCCAGGCATTGTAGGGAGGTCATACGGGCACGTGGAGGCCACACACACTACTGAGCCTCATTTTGACTTGTTTTAAGGACATTACCTCAAAGTTGGATCAGCCTGTAGTGTGGTCTTCGACTGTGATTTTGAGTGTGACTCCATATCCAGACCTCCATGGGTTGATAAATTTGATTTCCATTGATAATTTTTGTGTGATTTTGTTGTCAGCACATTCAACTATGGAAAGTGAACGATTAGTTCATTCATTCATTCAGATCTAGGATGTGTTATCTTAGTGTTCCATTTTTTTGTTTGAGCAGTGTAGTTATAACAGTGATCTTCTCAGTGCTGCCTGTCAGTAATAATGCCCACATATACTATAACAGTGATCTTCTCAGTGCTGCCTGTCAGTAATAGCGCCCACTTATACTATAACAGTGATCTTCAGTGCTGCCTGTCAGTAATAGCGCCCACTTATACTATAACAGTGATCTTCTCAGTGCTGCCTGTCAGTAATAGCACCCACATATACTATAACAGTGATCTTCTCAGTGCTGTCTGTCAGTAATAGCGCCCACATATACTATAACAGTGATCTTCTCAGTGCTGCCTGTCCGTAATAGCGCCCACATATACTATAACAGTGATCTTCTCAGTTCTGCCTGTCAGTAATAGCGCCCACATATACTATAACAGTGATCTTCTCAGTGCTGCCTGTCAGTAATAGCGCCCACATATACTATAACAGTGATCTTCTCAGTGCTGCCTGTCAGTAATAGTGCCCACATATACTATAAGTGATCTTCTCAGTGCTGTCTGTCAGAAGATCACTTATAGTATATGTGGGCACTATTACTAAGTGCTGCCTGTCAGTAATAGTGCCCACATATACTATAAGTGATCTTCTAAGTGCTGCCTGTCAGTAAAAGTGCTCATTTTATTCTTTACACAGTAATAGTTTTCCCTCTTAATGCCCTGTGCTGTACAAATGCCCCTTTTGTGCCCCTTACTGTGTAATAATGCCCAGCTTCATGCTCCTTACTGTACTACAGATCACAGCACAATAAAATGAGCCCTCATGCAGCCCTGTATATGGAAAAATGAGAAAGTTATAGGGATCAGATTTAAAACAAACTTATTATCCCTTATTTACTAAGAGTGGAGTGTAGGTTACTTTGTGGGTTTTAATTCTCTATAATTTATTTTCCACGGTATTTACTAAGGTTTCTCTACATTTTCCACTTTCCTTACACTTTGCTTTTTTTACACATGCTCTGATCTGTAGGGTTTTCCTCAGCTGAAATCCACCACATTTTATGTGGAAACCTTAGTAAATATGTTGGATTTTTGTGAAAATGTCGGGAACACGCCCCTTTTCGGAGACCACGCCCATTTCCCCGACAGCCATGTCCCTTTTTCGAGTTTTCTTAGCAAAATGGAGAGTTAGTCGGGGTTTTTTCAATTCTGGTGCAAAATCTGCCCCAAAATCTGTCGCAGACAGAATTTCTGGCGCAAAGCGACAGAATCTGGCGCACAACCCCACAAAACATGTCGGGTTTGCAATAGTAAATGAGGGCTGAGTCTGAGTTTTTTTAAACTAGTACAATAATAGAAACGCACATAATATGGGGATCAATTAAATTGTATGGACCTACCAAATAAAGAGAACATGTCAATTTTACCATAAAGTGCACTGCCAAAATTTTCTAAATTGCGATTTTCATTTCAGTTACCCCACAAAATAATATTTTTTTGGTTGCACCATACATTTTATCATAGAATGGAAGGTGTCATTATAAAATACAATTGATGGTGCAAAAAAATAAGCCCAATATGGGTCTGAAGATGGAAAAATATGAGTTATGGCAAAAATTAGTTGTGTCCTCAAGGGGTTAAAATCTTAAGCAGGTAAATCACTAGTTATCTGCACATCTAGGGTAGGTCAACCACTCTTGTCCAAGTCAGAGGTTTTAGAATGTGCACCCACTGTCATCACTTGGTCTTTATATCAGCCGATTCGCTATACAGGCAAAAACATACTGCTTACAGTGGTGTCCTGGTTATAATTCTTGCCCATATAAGCATGTAAAAGTGTTTGCCATCTTCCATACTGATGGCACATAAGTGATATATGCTATCACTTATGAAAAAGGCATGTCCTTACTCTGAGACCTTCTGGAAGTTTCTCCCATATGCCCACAGGATTTTTGGAGATCAGCCAGAGTGGCCATCGGGTTCTTAGTCACTTCTCTCACCAAAGCCTCTCTTCACTGAATACTTGGTTTGGTTTGGTTTGGGGGGGGGGGGGGGGCAACAAGCTCAAGAAAGAGTCCTTGTTGATCCACATTTCTTCCATTTAAAGAGAATCTGACAGCTGGATCACCCACACTAACTTGACTACACAGGTGTGTAGTGCCGGTGACCCTCAGTAATAAGCTGTTTTCCTTGCAGCGGTTCCTGAGATATAAGGAAATCTTGTAACATGCAAATGATCTCTCAACTGCAATTGAGGTGGGTTTGAAAACTTATTGTAATGTTTAGACCGCCCCTGGGTCCCATCTACCTTGTTCATCAGTAGTCATGCCCGCCTCTCTCTCTCTCTCCATGTCCCTAAACATGTATCGTTCTGCTTCTGAACAGGGTGGTGTGTGACAGTGCAGGGGCCAGGAGCAGGAGAAAGCTGGGGGCTACCCGGTAAGAACACCAGAGCAGTTAGTATTAGGACAGTCATAATGAAAGAGGCAGTGAGCTTGAGGGAAGAGTGTAGTCAAAATGATAGTAGGCAGTCAGCATGAGGGACAAGGGTAGTCAGCATGAGGGAGGAGACACTCAGCCTGAGGGACAAGGGTAGTCAGCATGATAGTAGGCAGTCAGCATGAGGGACAAGGGTAGTCAGCATGAGGGAGGAGACAGTCAGCATGAGGGGCAAGGGTAGTCAGCATGATAGTAGGCAGTCAGCATGAGGGACAAAGGTAGTCAGCATGATAGTAGGCAGTCAGCATGAGGGAAAAGGGTAGTCAGCATGAGGGAGGTGACAGTCAGCCTGAGGGACAAGGGTAGTCAGCATGATAGTAGGCAGTCAGCATGAGGGACAAAGGTAGTCAGCATGATAGTAGGCAGTCAGCTTGAGGGAAAAGGGTAGTCAGCATGAGGGAGGTGACAGTCAGCCTGAGGGACAAGGGTAGTCAGCATGATAGTAGGCAGTCAGCATGAGGGACAAGGGTAGTCAGCATGAGGGAGGAGACAGTCAGCATGAGGGACAAGGGTAGTCAGCATGATAGTAGGCAGTCAGCATGAGGGACAAAGGTAGTCAACATGATAATAGGCAGTCAGCATGAGGGACAAGGGTAGTCAGCATGAGAAAGGAGGGTAGTCAGGAGAAAGGAGGAGGCAGTAAGCCTAAGGGAAAAGGAGAAGTCAGCATGAAGGAGGAGGGTAATCAGCATGAAAAAGGAGGCAGTCAGCATGAGGGAAGATAGTAACCAGCATGAAGGAGGCAGTCTGCAGGAGGGAGGAAGGCAGTCAGCATTAATAGGCAGTAAGCATGACGGAGGAGGCAGTCAGCAAGGAGGAGGCAATCAGCATGAGGGAACGGGCAGTAAACATAAATAAGGCAGTCTGCATAAAGGAAGAGGCAGTCAGCATGAAGGAGGCAGTGAGCATGAAGGAAGAGGCAGTCAGCATGAAGGAGGCAGTGAGCATGAAGGAGGAGGCAGTCAGCATGGAGGAAGCAATCATCATTAGGGAAGGGGCAATCAACATATAGAAGGCAGTCAGCATAAAGGAGGACGAAAGTGAGCATGATGGTGGAGGCAGTCAACATGAGGGAGGGGATAGTCAGCATGAAGGACAAGGGCAGTCAGTATGAGGGAGGGAGCAGTCAGTGTAGCAATGGGGCAGTCAATGTCAAAGAGAGGGCAGCAGAAGCAGTCAGTATAAAAGAGTGTGCATACTGTATATATATATAGCAATAGTTAAATTTTATATTGAGGGACACTGGATATAGTAAATTTTTATATTGTATTTTAGTTCCAATAACTGTACCGTTGAACACTTTGGCGGCACTAATATGGGCATTATAAGAATACTCCGATGATTCCCTTTTATTTTCAAATCTGCTTGGGGAGGGGGAAAGTCATCTTACCTTCCTTGCTTCTGCGCAGTCGCTGGACATAGAGCGTTCTTTTTTATTTTTACTTATCCCCTCTTCAAGCTGATTTTAAATAGAAGGGAATAAGAATTTGCACTAAGGCTGTGATTATACTTGGCGTTTTATTAGCGGTAATGCATTTGCACAAGTTTGTCTTCAGAAAATAGAGATTCTGCGGTGCATTATCGTTAACAACATGCTATATGTGAACACAGCCCGAAATAAGATGATAATATCATTAATAGGTCAGTTTCTTTACTGGGGGCACACTCGGGGTTAGTACCTGGGCAGCATAAGCTGTAAATACGGCCCTGGGTTTAGGACATTATATATAGATGGTATTCAATGTGAACTGTATCTAAAATACAGGAATACATGTAATCTTGCTAGGCGGTGAAGACATTGGCCCAGATTTATCAAACTGTGTGAGAGAAAAAGTGGAGGGATTTTCCTGCAAGAACCAATCACAGCTCTGCTTTCACTTTACCTCAGCTTGTTAGCTGAGCTGTGATTGGTTGCTGTGGGAAAATCACTCCACTTTTTCTCTCACACAGTTTGATAAATCTGGGCCATTGTCTTTTAGTGACGATCCATTTATATAGTATAGTTAATCTAATAATAATTCATTCTAATGACTGAGGCCATGAGGGCACTACATCTGTGTGTGCTATGGGGAGTTATCATATTGCAAACTCAGTTGTTCTCTATGCTCTTTTGTCTTGTTTTTTTTTTTTTTTTACAATTCACCAAAGGCAAAGGGAAATTGATACTAAGAAAGAGGCCAAACCTTTGATGTGCGAGGTATGCAATAATCCTGCAAGTCATGAGGAAAGTATTGCATTCTATGTGCTCAGGAGGATGTTTGTTCGGATGTCTTCAGAAGAGAAACAGAGAAGACTTCAGTCACAGTAAACAAACTTTATGGGAAGCAATTTGCTCTCTAAAGTTAATACAAGGATGATTTCTTTTTATCTCATGCCAGTTCCAGAAGAGTCAAAAAATTTCAACCATGGAAAACCCCTGGTTTAGTTCTTGACCCTCACCTGGTCAGCCGTCTACATACTAAACTGTGTATCAAATACCCTCACGTGATACATGGCTATTTCACCCGAGTGTGGGCAAAACATGATTGGACGACTCCTAAGTGTGCTAGGAGGACAGGTGTGAGTGTGAATAAAATGTATACAAAATCGGAAGGATTTACTAAAGGGGTATTCTGACAGCATACATTTTTTTTTTATCATTGACTTTGGATGCAATAACAATAAAAAAGAAACTATACTCTCCTGCCCTGGTCCCCCACAGCTGCTGTTCTGACGGCTCCCTGTCACAGCATGATGATGCTGCCTCCACGATACATCACTGTAGTGGTGGTATTGGCAGGTGATGAGCAGCGCCTGGTTTCCTTCAGACTTGACACTTAGACTATGTCACACGGAGGAATTTCCACAATTCTGCACAAATTCAGTTCAGCAAAGTTCTCTAAACGCAGAATTCTGCCGAAATTCAAGCCCCATTGAGTGCAATGGGATTCAGCCCACAATTCCACAAAATGTAAAAACCTGTCCGATGCGGAAATTCCGCTGTGTGAATGGGACAGGGGAATCCCGTTGAACATAATGAGCTTTGAATTTCTGGCAGAATTCTGCATGGAAATTCTGCCATGTGAACATAGTCTCAGAATTAAGGCTAGAAAGTTTGATTTTGGGTTAATCAGACCGGAGAATCTTGTTTCTCATGGTCTGAGAGTCCTTTAGTTGATGTTTTGCAAACTCCAGACAGGCTTTCATGTGTCTTTTTCTGAGGAGAAGCTTCTTTCTGGTCACGCCATAAAGCCAAGATTGGTGGAGTGCTGCACTGATGGTCGACCTTCTGGAAGTTTCTCCAATCTGCACACGGGATCTATGGAGCTCAGTCAGAGAGATCATTTGGTTGTTGGTCACCTCGCTTACAAAGGCCATTCTCTGCCAATTACTAAGTTTGTCAGGCATCCAGCTCTAGGAATAGTCTTGGTTGTTCCAAACTTTTTTTTTTTATTGAAGAATTATGAAGGCCACTGTGCTCTTGGGAACTTTCAGTGCAGCAGATTTTTATTTTTTTTGGCTCTTGTACAGATTCATGCCTACACACAATCATGTCTCTGAGCTCTACAGGCAGTCCTTTCCATTTCATGACTTGAATTTTGCTTAGCAGCTGTGATACCTTATATAGACAGGGCTGTGTCTTTCCAAATCATGTCCAATCAACTCAATTTACCTCGTGACTCCAATCAAGGTGTAAAAACATCTCAAAGTGGACCAGAAAGTAAAGCGCATGGGTCTCTGTGCAAAATTCATGTGCGCACTCCACTTTTGGGAAGCGATTTAATGGTAATCTGCTGACTGCGCTTTTATATGAATCTGAAAAAGATGCTAGTGTGCGCCGAAACGTGTTGTCCCTTTTAATTATAATTTTTCCTAAATAAACTATATTGTCTCTGTGGTAACTGTACAGCAGGAACAGTAGGACCTCCACCAAGTACCCTTAAATGGGAGGAGGTGAGCTCCAGACTGGACCAGATGCAATCGCTGGATGTCGTATATCTGGATATTTCCAAAGCATTTGATACACGGTGAACACATAAAAGATTGGTGCATAAAATGAGAAGGATCGGGCTGGGGGAGAATGTGTGCAAGTGGGTAAGTAACCAGCTCAGTGATAGGAGACAGAAGGTGGTTATTAATGGTACTTATTCTGATTGGGTGATTGTTACTAGTGGGGTACCACAGGGGTCAGTCTTGGGTCCTGTTCTATTCAATATATTTATTAATGACCTTGTAGAGGGGTTGAATAGTAAAGTAGCAATCTTTGCAGATGATACTAAACTCTGTAAAGCAGTAAACACAATAGAGGACAGGGCACTGTTACAAATGGATCTGGATAGGTTGGAGGTTTGGGCTGAGAAGTAGCAGATGAGGTTCAATGCTGATAAATGTAAGGTAATGCACATAGGGAAGAAAAATCCGGGCTGGGATTATGTATTAAATGGGAGCATACTTGGGACAAATGACGTGGAAAACCACTTGGTAGTCTTAGTTAACAGTAAATTTAGCCAAGGCAAATAAAATCATGGGGTGCATCAATAGGAGCATAGATGCCCACGACAAGGAAATAATTCTACCGCTGTACAAATCACTAGTCAGACCACACATAGAATACTGTGTACAGTGTACAAGAAAGATATAGTGGAGCTGGAGAGGATTCAAAGATGGGCAACCAGGGTAATACGGGGAATGGGAGGACTACAGTACCCAGAAAGATTATCAGAATTAGGGTTATTTAGTTTAGAAAAAGAAGGCTTAGGGGAGACCTAATAACTATGTATAAATATATCAGAGGACCGTACAGAGATCTCTCCCATGAGCAAATTATTCCCAGGACTGTATCTATAACAAGGGGGCATCCTCTACGTCTTGAGGAAAGAAGGTTTCTACACCAGCACAGACGGGGTTCTTTACTGTAAGAGCAGTGAGACTATGGAACTCTCTACCAGAGAGGGTGGTCATGGTGAACTCTGTAAAAGAGTTCAAAATATGCATTTTTGGAGAATAATAACATCGCTGGTTATGTATACTAGATCTATAGGGACAGAAGGTTGATCCAGGGATCTATTCTCACTGCCATATTTGGAGTCGGGAAGGAATTTTTACCTCTAGTATGAGGGTTTTTTGCCTTCCTCAGGATCAACTCAGTAGGGACTCATTAGGGATATAGGTTGAACTTGATGGACTCTGGTCTTTTTTCAACCTTATGAACTGTGTTACTATGTTAAACAGACTGTCACTGATAGGGAACATTGTAACCAGATGAATGAGGAAAACGTGCACTGAGCAGCAGTGTAAACGTGCATCTAATATAAGAGAGGAAAGTGAAGAAGCTGCACTAGGAACTATGAGAAGAGGAATATAGATTAAAAACAGATATCTGATTGGTTGAGAAAGGGCAATGAATAAAGCAATCCCTTTAGGGTTGTGAGGGTTGTAGCAATGCTGGTGCTTGTCATAATATCTACCTGTAGACCGACAGAGTTCCTTATGCAGGCCTGCAAATAAGGGTGGATGGTGGGTGCCATTACTTTGAGCTTGTGCCATATATATATATATAGCACTCACAGTATGTGTGTCTGCAGCCTGTTTGAGCAGAGTTCTCCTTTTTGTTGGTCTGCCACCTGCTTGTTATTGAATAGATGACTATTACTTCATAAACATATTGGCCCTGAGTTACTATTGTAAACCTGACCTACTGTGTGCCAGAATTTGCACCAGAATAAAAAAAAAAAACAGACCATCTTTTCATTTTACTAAGAAAACCCGAAAATGGGGCGTGGCCGTCTGGGAAAGGAGTCCTGGTTTCCGAAAAGGGGGCGTGTTCCTGACATTTTTGAAAAATCCCAACATATTTACTAAAGTTTCCACAGAAAATGTGGTGGATTTGAGCTGAGGAAAACCCTGCAGCTTAGAGCATGACGTAGGGAAAAGTGAAAAAATGTAGGGAAACCTTAGTAAATACCGTGGAGAAAGACCTGTTGGGGGAAAAAAATGTTTACACTTCACTCTTAGTAAATCAGGGCAATTGTGTTCTTTCCTAATCCATGCGTTTCAATATATAGTAATTTAAGCTGATGCAAGGTATACCCTATGATGTGGGCTCTGCCAGGATGACACAGCTGGTATTTAACAGAATAAATCAATCACAATTATTTTGTTGTCATAAAGATTAATGAGCAATGCAGATGATGTACACAATTAATATGCATACATTTTGGAATCTGCTTTTAGTATGTTACCAATAACATTAGGTAAAAGAATCCTAATAGTTCATATTTTTTATTAATGATTTATATATATATATATATATATATATATATATATATATATATATATATATATCTCAATGTCTTAGGCTAGGTTTCTGCACAGGTTTTTTTTTTTCTTGTGTTATTTGGAAAACTGCCACTGCATTATTATTATTTTTTAGTCAAAGTCAAAAGTGGATCTAATAGGAAGAAGCAAAATCCTTCCTTTATATTCCAATTCATTTTGAATAACCTTCAGGCTTTGGCTTAAAAAACTGCAGTTGAAGGTCTCCAAAAAATGCCAGAAAAAAACCTGTGTGGAAACAAAAAAAAGTCTATATATATATATATATATATATATATATATATATATATATATATAATATGTGTGTGTGTGTCACACTTTGCGCTCCGGCCAGACACGCTGGACGTGAGTGCATTCCCCCTCTCTCGTCCCCAGCCGGCGGGGCTGGGATTCGAATCGCGGGATGCGTCAGCATGTGAATCTCAGCCCGTCACTCACCTCTGTCCTCTCTTGCTTCCTCTCTCTCAGCTCCAGCACGCGTGCCACCGCCTCCTAGGGCACACACTCACCGGAGCTGTAAGATTTAAAGGGCCTGTGCGCCCATAATTATGATTTACACCTGTTCCACAGTTATAAGTTTCTGCACCTCCCACACACCCCTGCCAGATTTATGTTGCCCTAGTGCCTGAGAGAAAGCATTATTTTGTCTTGCCTTGCCGTGTTTTTGACCTTTGTTCCGTGACCTGACCTTGCTCCTGTGCCGCCTGCCTATTGACCTTCTGCAAATACAGTGAAGGAGTTTAAACATGCATGGGATAAGCATAAGGCTATCCTTCATATAAGATAGGGCCAGGGACTGTTAATAGGATTCAGATTATTGGGCAGACTAGATTGGCCAAATGGTTCTTATCTGCTGATACATTCTAAGTTTCTGCTTCCCCCTGACTGCCTGCCCTTCTGCTATCCTGACCACGAGTTGCGGTATCCTTCCTGTGCCTTGAAACTCCTCAGCCGCCTGTGTGGTCAAGTCGTGCCAGGGGTAGCGACCTGGGTGCCACCTGCCGCAGCAAGACCATCTCACTTTGCGGCGGTCTCTGGTGAAAACCAGCGGCACCTTAGATTCTTCTCCCTGGCATGGCCCACGTCATTAGCCACACAGGTCCAGTCAGTGGATCTACTACCTCCAGCGTTCTGGTCTATTAACCGTGAGTCTTACTATATATATATATATATATATATATATATATATATATATATATATATATATATATATATACACACACACACACACACACACATACATATTTACATATATATATATATATATATATATATATATATATATATATATAAAATCCCAAAATAAGCAGCACATCGAGGTAATTGAAGAAATGTAGGTAGGGTGCACGCATGCTGGAGCCACGGTCCACTGGTTCCTTAGTAATAATCGTAGTAATATGCAGCACACCAAAATCTAGTGCAAAGTGCTTTTTATTCCATGAGGTACAAAAGCTATGCTTTTGTACCTCATGGAATAAAAAGCACTTTGCACTAGATTTTGGTGTGCTGCATATTACTACGATTATATTTATATATATATATATATATATATATATATATATATATATATATATATACACACAAACATATTTATATATACTGCTCAAGAAAATAAAGAGAACACTAAGATAACACATCCTAGATCTGAATTAATGAACTTATCGTATGAAATACTTTCGTCTTTACATACTTCACACAAAAATGATCAATGGAAATCAAATTTATCAACCCATGGAGGTCTGGATATGGAGTCACACTCAAAATCAAAGTGTAAAACCACACTACAGGCTGATCCAACTTTGATGTAATGTCCTTAAAACAAGTCAAAATGAGGCTCAGTAGTGTGTGTGGCCTCCACGTGCCCGTATGACCACCCTACAATGCCTGGACATGCTCCTGATGAGGTGGACATGCTCCTGATGGTCCCCTGAGGGATGTCCTCCCAGACCTGCACTAAAGCATCTGCCAACTCCTGGATAGTCTGTGGTGCAATGTGGCGTTGGTGGATGGAGCGAAACATGATGTCCCAGATGTGCTCAATCGGATTCAGGTCTGGGGAACGGGCGGCCAGTCCATAGCATCAATGCCTTCATCTTGCAGGAACTGCTGACCCTCCAGCCACATGAGGTCTAGCATTGTCTTGCATTAGGAGGAACTGGTCATGCTGGAGGATGCTGCAGACAGCAGAACGTTCTCCACGGCATCTCCAGACTCCGTCACATGTGCTTAATGTGAACCTGCTTTCATCTGTGAAGAGCACAGGGCACCAGTGGCAAATTTGCCAATCTTGGTGTTCTCTGGCAAATGCCAAACCTGTAAGCACAACCCCCACCTGTGGACGTATGGCCCTCATAGAGTCTGTTTCTGACACTTTGAGTGGACACATGCACATTTGTGGCCTGCTGGAGGTCATTTTGCAGGGCTCTGGCAGTGCTCCTCCTGGCACAAAGACGGAGGTAGCTGTCCTGCTGCTGGGTTGTTTGCCCTCCTATGGCCTCCTCCACGTCTCCTGATGTACGGGCCTGTCTCCTGGTAGCGCCTCCATTCTCTGGACACTACGCTGACAGACACAGCAAACCTTCTTGCCACAGCTTGCATTGATGTGCCATCCTGGATGAGCTGCACTACCTGAGCCACTTGTGTGGGTTGTAGACTCCGTCTCATGCTATCCCTTGAGTGAAAGCACCGCCAGCATTCAAAAGTGACCAAAACATCAGCCAGGAGGCATAGGCACTGAGAAGTGGTTTGTGGTCACCACCTGCAGAACAACTCCTTTATTGGGGGTGTCTTGCTAAGTGTCTATAATTTCCACCTGTTGTCTGTTCCATTTGCACAACAGCATGTGAAATTGATTGTCAATCAGTGTTGCTTCCTGAGTGGACAGTGTGATTTCACAGAAGTGTGACTGACTTGGAGTTACATTGTGTTGTTTAAGTGTTCGCTTAATTTTTTCAAGCAATATATTCATTCATTCAGGGCGAACCTGACATTTTACATGGGTATTAACGCGTACAGTATCTTGATAATTTGTAGGACAAGGTCTAGCAGCGGTGACATGTATATATTCTAAACCATGTACTATTCATTCCTCATACAATCATGCCACTGTAGTATTCTATTGCAATGGGAAAAACTCAGTCAAAAATAAAAAATCTACCAGAGTGGAAATGAAACGTTACATAGCAGAATCACACCACTTTGCCCTTGCACTTAAGCCAGAAAAATCTCCAGGACTCAGGGGTCACATAGCACACGTGGTAAAAGCCCCCAAGCCAAGATCAAAAGAACAGTCTCTAAACAGTGTGCACTGTGTAATGTGTGCTGGAAAACCTTAGTTAAACCATAATCTTCGGTTTAAAGTCCCAAGTTAAAACGAGATAAAGGGAGATAGGCAAACAGTTAATTGCGGAGGATTATGTATTATGATAAGAGCAGGGAAATGTACTTAAAGAATGCTATTAAATTGTGAAAGTTCAAATACAGCGTTGTGCTAGCAACCTGCACAATACTTACTCAACAGGCGGCAAAGAAAAAAGCTGCAAAATTGTTGTTATTGTCCAGTGGTATGTTTTTCTGATACGTCCCCAGCCTACCAATACCAACAAAGTGACATAAATGTAGATGAAAACTTAACTTTTATTTTGTCGATCTATAAAGCAACGTATTTCTGCCATCATATGACTTCCTAGTGAGTCAAAAACATAGATACAAGAGTGGGGGCTGCAATTTATCATATAAGTGCTGGGGAGCCTGGGATATGAGGTCCTGTTAATAAACTTTCAGTTGTTGAGGTTAATGTAATTGGTAAAAGGGTAAGGAAAATAAAGCATAACTTTCTACTTATCCCTGCTACAGGCCCCCTCCCTATCCTGACTCCTAGGAGAAACTCACCATAAAAAAGGGTCCCCCTGCCCAGGAATCTACCCCACAAGTTCTTATTGCACCCTGTGAACTATTCTATACTTACTAACGCAACACAATATATTAAAAAAGATATTTAAAAAAAAAATGGGCTCATTATGAGAAAGTGTAAACTAGACAGGCAGTCTAAGATTGCACCAGATTTTTAGCAGGGGCATCTTACACTGTCCACACCAAGAACTGTTTGGCACATATCACTTTTTTGATATGTGCTAAAGCGCTAGATCAGATTAGGGGTAATAAAACACCTGGAAGCGATGGACTACCCTTTGAGATATATAGAAGGTTTGGCGGAATTTTGATCCTGGCATTACATAGTGATTGAGACCAGCATGGTGACCGGGAAATTACCGGACTCAATGTGGGAAGCGGTTATAATATTGATCCTGAAAGAGGGAAAAGATAAAGAGGAAATGGGGTCGTATAGACCCATATCGGTAATAAATACGGATATCAAGATTTTCACCAAAGCATTAGCCATTAGATTACAGAGTAATATCAATATATATATGAGTCTTTACGAATATAGATATGGGAAAATTACAGGGCGGGGAATCCCACTCCATCCTGTCTTTAGATGCCACGAAGGCTTTCGACAGGGTGGAGTGGGAGTTCTTGTGGGCAGTATTAGAAAAATGCGGCTTTGGGAAAACATATATAGACATGATCTGACTGTTATACTCCGAACCTAAGGCAAGAGTGTCGATCAATGGGAAATTATCGGACCACCAGACAGGGATGCCCTCTCTCCCCCTTGCTGTTTGCTATGAGCATGGAACCTTTGGCTGTTAAGATCAGAGAGGAGAAGGAGATTGGCGGGTTTGGTGCAAGTGGGAGAGAGGACAAGATATCCTTATATGCAGACGATATACTGCTTTTTTTTGGAAAAACAGTTGGATCTGACCGGAGTGATGGAGATTATCAAGGAATATGGGCGTTTCTCAGGGTTAGAAATAAACTGGTCCAAATCAGTACTCCTTCCATTGGGGGAGAATAATATATTCATAGGAAAAAAAAAAAAAATATATATATATATATATATATAAAAAAAAAAAGCACTTAAAATACTTAGGTATACAAATCTGGTAAATTAGAAGATCATTATAAATTAAACCTAGCACCCTTAATAAAGAACATGGAAAAGAAAATTAACCCCTTAAGGACCGGGGTTTTTTCCGTTTTTGCATTTTCGTTTTTTGCTCCTTGCCTTTAAAAAATCATAACTCTTTTCAATTTTGCACCTAAAAATCCATGATGGCTTATTTTTTGCGCCACCAATTCTACTATGTAATGACGTCAGTCATTTTGCCCAAAAATCTACGGTGAAATGGAAAAAAAATCATTGTGCGACAAAAATGAAAAATAAAACGCCGTTTTGCAACTTTTGGGGGCTTCCGTTTCTACGTAGTACATTTTTCGGTAAAAATGACACCTTATCTTTATTCTGTAGGTCCATACGATTAAAATGATACCCTACTTATATAGGTTTGATTTTGTCGGACTTCTGGAAAAAATCATAACTACATGCAGGAAAATTAATACGTTTAAAATTGTCATCTTCTGACCCCTATAACTTTTTTATTTTTCCGTGTATGGGGCGGTATGAGGGCTCATTTTTTGCGCCGTGATCTGAAGTTTTTAACGGTACCATTTGCATTGATAGGACTTATTGATTGCTTTTTATTCATTTTTAAATTATATAAAAAGTGACCAAAAATGCACTATTTTGGAATTTGGAATTTTTTGGCGTGCACGCCATTGACCGAGCGGTTTAATTAATGATATATTTTTATAATTCGTACATTTCCGCACGCGGTGATACCATATATGTTTATTTTTATTTTCATTTACACTGTGCTTCTTTTTTTTATTGGAAAAGGGGGGCGATTCAAACTTTTAATAGGGGAGGAGTTAAATGATCTTTAGTCACTTTTTTTTTTCCAGTGTTATAGGTCCCATAGGGACCTATAACACTGCACACACTGATCTTCATCATTGATCACTGGTTTCTCATAAGAAACCAGTGATCAACGATTCTGCCGCATGACTGCTCATGCCTGGATCTCAGGCACTGAGCAGTCATTCGGCGATCGGACAGCGAGGAGGCAGGTAGGGGCCATCCCGCTGTCCTGTCAGCTGTTCGGGATGCCGCGATTAGCCGCGGCTATCCCGAACAGCCCGACTGAGCTAGCCGGCAACTTTCACTTTCGCTTTTAGCCGCATGGCTCAGCTCTGAGCGCGCGGCTAAAGGGTTAATAGCTCGTGGCGCCGCGCGCTATTAGAGGCGGGTCCCGGCTTCACTATGACGCCGGGCCCGCCGTGATATGACGCGGGGTTACTGTGTAACCCCACGTTATATCAGGAGAGCAGGACCAAGGACGTACCGGTACGTCCTTGGTCCTTAAGGGGTTAAAATATGGAGCGACTTCAACATTTCTAAAGCCGACAGAATTATATTAATTAAAACGATTATGTTGCCGAAAATATTATACGTATTTAGTGCTTCACCCATTTGGTGTGATGAATTTTTTTTTTTTTTTTAAAGAATGCTATCAATCTTCAATGCTTTGATATGGGGCCGAAGAAGGGTGAGGATTAAGATAGAATATTTATGTCTACCCAGAAGAGAAGGGGGAATGGCGTTTCCGGACGTGAAAAAGTATTTTTTTAGCCGCCCAATTATACTTTATTAGGGACTGGAGGAGATCTCATATGATTGAGTATTTGATGGAACGATGTAGAGGATCATATGATGATATTTACCAGTTACTGGAGTCCGGGCAATTAGAAGAGAAAGGATGGAAAAACTGTATAACAATAGCTGCCTTGAAAAGAACGTGGAAAATGGTAAAAAGGGAGGTGGGAATAACTGGGATATTGGATATAGCCCTCATTTGGAATAATAAAAACACAGTAGAGGAAATAAATAGATTAGAATAAAATAGGGGATATATATATATATATATATATATATATATATATATATATATATATGGAAGGGAAGATTAAAACATGGGAAGAGTTAAAAAAGGGTAGAGAAGTTGGGGTTGGGACATGGTTTGAATATATGAGATTAAGAGGTATAGTAAAAGATACGGTAGATAAGGGGAAGAAAGTAGAAATAGTAAAAGGTAGTTTTTTTGATAAGATGGTTAATACAGAGATGGGGAAAAAAGAGTTGTCAAAGATATATAGAGCACTTAATACATTTTCTATATTAAAGAGAAATCATCACAGTAGAAAAATATGGCAAAAAGATTTGGGTGAGATAGAAGAAGCAGTGGGGAAAAATACACAGAAGAATTAATTTTATTCCATTAAATGCGAATCATAGGGTGATACAGTTTAATATAGTTTATAGGTTGTACTATACACCTCTCTTTTTGCATAAAATAGGTAAAAAGAACTCGAGTGCCCGCTCAAAATGTGGGCAAGAAGAGGCAGGATTGTTGCATATGCTTTGGACATGTCCAGAAATAAAGAAATTTTGGGCAGAAGTTATACAAAAAAAAAGAAAATTTGTATAAAATATTGTATTTTTTTTTGTAATATGTGGTGGTAAAAAAAATACAAAAAAAAAAAAACAGATTGGCAGGGCGAAGAGCCGTTGAGTACTCATCCTGTCAATCACTCACAAGAGGCTGGAACTTAATCTGCACTTCGGAGCACGAGTGACGTCATCAGTCGCCATCATGTCTCACTCCTGAGGAAGCCTCCGTGGCTGGAGCCGGAACGCACGGGGTTAGCTGAGGTGTATGCAGTAGGGATCGCAGTGATAGGACTCAGGAGGACCCCCGGACAGGCAGGTGGAGAGAAGCGGGTGGTGGCGGCGGCCTATGGCACCGCAAAAGCCGCTGCAGTTCATTGATTTAAAGCGCCCGCATTAAATCAATGATCTATAGTGGCGTCGCGGGGGGGGGATTGTGTGTCAAAATAGCCGATAATTTATACCGGAATATCCACAGATTATCGGTATCGGTCCTAAAAAATCGATATCGGTCGATCCTTAGTATGCTGTCTTGGCATCTACACGGAGACATTGTGGGTCCCATTGGCACCTTGACAGCATATGCACCTTTCAGGCTTGTAGCTCATTACACTTTGCACATTAATAGCACACTGCACGTTTAGTTGAGTTAACCAGCACTTGCTATTGATTGGATTATTGTGTACTAGAGGTCATTTTGGTGTCTGTTTTCTCGCTATGATTATGGGATACATACGTTCGATAGTCTACATGGATTCATTATTTTGTTCATTTGCACAAGTCTTTTTCTTTGAAGCATTGTTGGGCCTGGATGTTATATGTTTTCTCCATTAACTTGTTTTGGTGCGGGACAGCATACATCTGCTTTTTGGGTTATCTTCCCTAGTACAGGGTGGGCGCTGCAGGATTACATTCCTCTGCCCGATTAATGTGCGTTTTAAATGGTTTTAATTGTCTGTGTACTCTTCTTTGTATATTTGGATTTGTGAATAAAGAAATTTTTTACATGTATATTTTGCAATCCTTGATGTGCATCACGTAGTTCGTAGTTGCTAGCTTGTTCTTCTTCTGGTTCATAATATTTCAGCAACTTGTTTGCACCCAGTGTTTAGATCAGTATTTCCTAAACGCGGTCCTCAAGTACCCCCAACAGGTCATGTTTTCTGGATTTCCTTAGTCTTTCACAGGCGATATAATTTTGGTCAGTGAATCAGGCATCACCTGTGAAAGACTAAGAATATCCTGAAAACATGATCTGTTGGGGGTACTTGAGGACCGCGTTTGGGAAACACTGGTTTATATGAACAGGTGGTTCCCGTTCCTCTTAAAGGGGTACTCCATCTTTGGATAGGGGATAAGATGTTAGATCGCCGCGGTCCCGCTGCTGGGGACCCCGGGGATCGCCGCTGCGGCACCCCGCCATCATTACTGCACAGAGCGAGTTCTGGCGATACAGGGGTCGGAGCAGCGTGACGTCATGGCTCCGCCCCTCATGACATCACGGCCCGTCCCCTTAATGCAAGTCTATGGCAGGGGGTGTGACGACCGCCACGCCCCCTCCCATAGATTTTTATTGACGGGGGCGGGCCGTGATGTCACGAGGGGGTGGAGCCATGACCCCTGAATTGCCCGTCATTACGTGCAGAGCGATCTTGCTCTGCGCAGTAATGATAGCGGGGTGCAGCGATCCCCGACGTCCCCAGCAGCGGGACCCTGGCGATCTGACATCTTATCTCCTATCCTTTTGGATAGGGGATAAGATGTCTAGGCGCGGAGTACCCCTTTAATATGTCATCAGACGCCAAAGCGCAGAGGAAGAGGAAAGAAGAGGCCTGAAAGGAGCCGACGGAGGAGAAGAAAGAAGAACTGCAGGAGGTAAGTATGTCGGGTGGGGCTGGGGTGTTTAGTACTGCCTACCTAATTGTGGGGGAACATCTGCTGCCTAACTTAATTGTGGGGAACATCTGTTGCCTAACCTATTGTGTGGGAACATCTGCTGCCTAGCCAATGTGGGGGGCTATCTACTGTGTTCCTGCCTAGCAAAGATGGGGACTAACTACGAAGCTAATAGGGGGACTACCTATTTCTACATAGCTTATACAGGGGTTTCCATACAGGGGACAGCTATTTGGGGGATTTACATACATGGGGTACTACCTACCTGGCGGAATTATGTACCTGTAAGTTCCGTAAGTAACACCTTATTTTCTGTCCACCAACACAAGATATTCCGATAGTGCCCCTCCCGAGACACGACTGGATACGCCCCTGGCCACGGTATGACATTTTATAAAAATGTCTGTGTTGTAAGCCATACAGATTATATCTTCAGCAGGAGAGGATACCAGATGACAAACTGAAACGCAGTGACTTTTGCATTGACTTGCATGGCCGATCCGAAGAGCACAAATTCACTCAATGACAGGCTGGTGTTTAGCGATGAGGCGGCCTTTCACCTCAGTGGGAAGATCATTCACAAAAATATTGACGTCCCATGGAGGTGAAAGATCACTGCTAAGCCTGAATAAGACCCTACGGACCTTTGGATTGGCAGAAAAAACAATTAATCAATGTTGCGCTGGCTTCATTAAGGACTCAGTCTATCTGCTCCCAGCATCACTAAAACAGTGGAGACCATATCTAAGGATGTGTCGGCATGTGTCTGGATAGATATAGACATCGGTCTTTTGTATAAAAAGGTCATTAGCGAGACAAAAGTTCCTTCTATACTTAACATGAAACCTCTTATAAGCTTTCTAGTCTGATGCTACTACATTTAGATTTGTATGTGTCTGCTATGAAGTTTTCATTTTGCTTAATTCTACTGTTCAGATCCTAACATTTTTACAAAATTGGGCTAAAAAACAAAACAAAAACAAACAAAATTACTGCCGTATGTGAACCTGGCTGAACAACTTTTGAAAAATTATAATCGATTCAAAATACATTTGATCATTAAAGAATGACTTTAAAGTGGGAGAAATTATTATGGAGGAGAGTTATTAGTCCTTTTGTATTTCCCATTCCTTTTGGATCTTCTACTGGTTTTGGATTAAAAAGATCTGCACCAAAAACTGCATGTGTGAATCCAATGCAAACCTTTCATGGCACTATTTCAATGTCTTACAGTTTAACACATTTAAAGGGGTTGTCCCAAAAACAAAGTTGGTAAAATCTGAGGTGTACCACATATATGTAAAGGAGGAATGTGCTGTTTTTATGTAAGGTATTATACATCCCTGTACTGTTCTTCTCCCACCATGGATCCAATCACTTCCTGGTTTCCTCTCTGAACTGTGACCCTGCGGTTGCCAGGCAACAGAGCACACACTTTGCATAATCCCAAGGGCTATTACTTTCCGGAGACTGCAGTCAAACTGAGCATGTGTGACCCACCATGATGACCCCATCCCCCCCCACCCCACCCCCACCCCCACACTATCTGCATGTAACAGAAGATCAGCTTTTATATACAATGTTACAAAATTACTAAAAACAATGTAATTAGTCGCCCAGGACAATACTACTAGTTTACTCCATACCTACTCTTTTGGATTCTATGCAGCAAAGTAAATGACGAGCAAGACATAAATCCATAGGAAAATTATCTTCATTAGTTCATCAAAGAACCACATCTGTTGCATAAATATAACATTTTTACAAATATACAAACCATATATGTTTTATACAATTTTTTACAAGGCATAGAGGCACAAGAGCTTACAATAAGTTCTTTTGGGACATGAGGCACAGATAGAGCTTAAACTTAAAAAGTATCTTAAAAAGTCTCAGGATGTAGATCTGGGATTCTCTGGCAGTACCTACGAAATGTTACTGGTGGTGAAGTTACCCCACTAGGTACCCAATTTCTGGAATCTCAGACTACAAACACAACAGCTGCCATATCACAGATAAGGTTTCAGTAATGGTTTAAGGTCAAAACCGGCTTTTAGTCTATAATTATAAAAGTGAATCATTAAGTGCAAATTTAAATCATTCACAATTTGTGTCCAGTGAATTCAATAGAATACAGTATATTTTGCATTGGCAATTTGGCCATTGGCCGTATGTTGACATTCGATTCTCAGTGGAATGGTTCAAGTCCTGGAGAAAAAAAAACATGGATACGACGCATTGGATATTTCCGAGAAGGATGTGCTCCTATTCAGGTTCAGAAATGCAGTCACAGAGCAATCCTGGTTAGGTTTTCCTTGCAGATACACTCTCTTTTAGAGAAGAATGAAGAGTGGCATTTTTGGATGAATGCTTTAAAGTGGCAGAGGTGGTCTGTAAGGCGCTGCATCCGGTACTCTTCTAAAGTTCAGAGCTCTGTACGGTCGGGTCACAGGAAACTCTACAAAAAAACACAAGTAGAATAAGTACTGCAAGTTCCAGTTTTGTCTGCTTTTTGCTTCAGCACCATAAGGACACATGATCAATGACTCAAGGTTATCTGTATTTTCTAAAAAGAGGCTTGCAATTTTAAAGGGGGATTCCAGAGCCTTACAGGGGTTTTCCCAACATTAGAAGTGTTGCCGTATCCTTAGATGAAGGACCAGAGTCTCGACTATCTTCGGCAGCAGAGATGAATGGGGCAGCATTCACACCTGTGCACTGCTTCCCAATTCTCATGAGTCTGGTACCCGTTCTTGAGATCCTGTGGTTAGGGGTGGAGCAACCCCCTTTATTTTACATTTAAAAGAACTCAGGGTGGAATGATAAAGACATTAAAAAATACCTGTACTCCTACTGTCATCTGCTCACAGGTGCCATTCTAAAGCTGTCATTACCATTCTGGTCTCTTCTTGGCACCCAGGAAATGCTTGTTCAGCCAAATACTGCCTCAGCGAGTGAGTGGGCATTTCCTGGGTGTCAAGCAGAGGCCAGAAATTAATTGGTGGCAGGGGTTCAGCAGCAGGTGAGTACAGTCTTTTTCATTTATAATCCCACCCTAAGCTCTTTGGGGGATAATCAAAACTTGTGCAGAGGAAAAGTCGACCAGTTGCTCATAGCAACCAATAAGATCGCTTCTTTTATTTTTGAAAAGGCCTCTGAAATAAGCCATCTGATTGGTTGCTATGGGAAACTGGTCAACTTTTCCTCAGCACAGGTTTTTTTGAATCTCCCCCTCAACTCAAGCAGATACTGTTGACCGGTCCCTCTTTTACACTGTAGTTTGGCCTGTTCAGATTAAAGATTGTGGCAAAAAAACAAACAAAAAAAAACCAGCTCACTATAAAGTCTGCCAATATTTTAAGAACAACGGCCCAGATGTATCAAACTGTGCGAGATAAAAACTGGAGAGATTTTCCTATATTAACCAATCGCAACTCAGCTTTCACTTTATCTCAGCTCAATAGCTAAGCTTTGCTTGGTTGCTGTGGAAAAACTTATTTTTCCCTCTGGGCCAATGTAATTGATAGGGATGTAACTGGGAAATATATGCTAGGGTAAATGAGCCTTAATGAGGAACATTTTAATATGTTTATTGACCTCTGTTTTAGTAGGATTGTTACGCATCACCTACAGAAGTCCACTCACCAGCTAAAACCACTCTGTGCAGGGCGTATGTACAGGGCGGCACAATGACAAATTTTAAAGAAGTCCAGTGCTGCTGCAGATAAATCAAGGCTTCTCAATTGGGACTCAAAGATCACAAGAGATACATCATACCCAAATCCAACGCATTTCTGGTGCTCTTTGGCCCTTACTCATGGCTCTGAGCAAGGACAAAAGGGGGCCCAAAAGGCTTTGGTGTTAACTATAATGTGTCTCTTGTGATGTGGGTCCAATAATGGAGCTTTATTTTATCTGTAGCAGTGCTGGACTTCCTACTTTTAATTACACATCACCTACTCCTGTGCTAAACTATTCCAAAAACGTGAGCACTACATCTGTTCTTGGAAGCTGCCCATATCTGTCAACTTTTAATCACCCAAATCATAAAAGAAATCTAGAGTACTGTAAATAGCAATTACTATTAACCCTTAGGTTTCTTTTAGTTTGCATATATTTTATAACTTTGCCATTGATATGATTTTCATAGCTGCTAAACCTTATGAAGCTCCTGGCAAAACAATGAGGCATGAAATGAACATTCTTAGAAAAACTAACATGTTTTAGAGATTTCTCATCAGGCTTAAGAACCGGAAGTTTAAACTCACATGCACAGATGTTCTCCGCTCAGTCAGCAGCTGCACAGACTATGGAGATGAAACGGCTGTAAAATGACCTCAGAGGCTAAGGGAAAATCTGGATGCTTGGGTATGGAGGCAGCCTGCTGGGGACTTTGAGTCCCCATCACTGGAGCCTGTACTGGTGAGTCCTGCCAAATAGTTGTAATGCCTGAAGTTTTACACTGCGTGTTCACATACAGCTTCAATCTCTTCAGTACCAGCACCTAGGGTAAAAATACATAAAGAATTTAGAGAATATCCCAATATTCAAGCATATGCAGACAGAGTTCAATCTGGTTTACCTATTTATTTAATTCAGGCAATTAAGAAGTATATAGAACTATATATATATATATATATATATATATATATATATATATATACATACATATACACAAAATTATCAACAACAGATATCTAATTTAGGATTTGTGAAAATATATCAATTATCTTATTTATCTGATTGTAATAAGTTGCATTTACAAGCATTTCAAATTTCCAATAGCACTATAGCCCTCATATATAAATGTATTATAGCAATGTAGCTGAACTGAGATGACCCACTTCTTAACTACAGGCTACCTGCTGGCGCAGTCCATGGTTGGTGGCGAATATACAGCCACAGGCATTTTGTATTTGTGATGCTGCCAGCTCCATACAGACAGATGAGTTACTAAAACAGCGTGTAGGCTCGTGCTAGTAAATCAGTAATTGAGCATTTAAAGTGACAAAGCACACCAACTTATGCTCATATTCACATTTAGAGTAATAAAGCAAGAATAGCCTTACCTTGGTTGTGATCAGAGTGATGAGGAGGGTGATACAAGTGCATCATTGCTGTGTTTTCCCGGTGTGTGTTGACTCTTGTATGTGGTAGTCTGGCTCCATCTGTCCACAGTGGATGGACTCGTTCACTGTACTGAACACCAAGGCTTGTGTTGAAGTGTCTGGTGCCATAAGGGGGAGGATGCACCTGTGCAGACAATCTTTTCTTTCGATGACTTCTACTTGAAGGTTCAGTCTTGTGACCCCTGAAAGGCATTCGGGCTTCAAGTTCATTTGGCTCATGCACTGGCGATGCAGATTGTGGTGAGGACTGGCTGTGTCTAGCAGCTTCCCTGCTAATTCTTGAATCAAGGTGGTGTTTAGATGAATGAGCCCTTGGCTCTTTCCGAGTCAAAAGAGATTTACATTCCCCACTAGGGCCATTAGCTGATCTCTGTTCCCTGTGACTCCCAAGATCTGTCCTTGCCTCTCCCCTAGAGGGTCGATGTTTCCGCTTGGGTCTGTGGGGATGAGATGAATTAGGTTGTTGCCGTCTATAGTGGTGATGTCTGTGCTGGTGGTAGTGAACATGACTGGCATAAGAACTTTGGGTAGGCACAACAGCATTGAATCCTGGAAGATCATTCTGAGGTAGAAGAATAGAGGCAAGTGCTGGAGGTGGTGAGTCTCCTGGGTTGCTCTGTGAGCTGTGGCAAGAAGAAGAGGAAGAAGATCCTTGTAGGCAACGTAGACTGACATCTGTACAATTCTCACTGGAGGAACCATTAAAAGGACCTGAGCTGCTATCACTGCCTGGGTCATCAGGTAAATACCCACTGGAGACCTGGCAGAGAGGAGAAATGCCAACCTCCCTGGGTCCTTCTGGTGTACGACGGTGAAAATGGGGCACTGTTGCTTCCCAATGAAGTCCAGTACCAAGAGTATATGGAGAACGAGACAAAAATATACTATTGTTCAGTGGAGGATATATCATTGGTGTTGTATGAGGGTGAGGTGGGTACTGGAAGTGAGCAGTTCCTGGATATCGTCTCCATAACTGTGGATGTGAGGGTGGTCTTATTGGTGCAGGATGTGAAGTGGAGTTTGGTCCTGCTGTATAAAAAAGAATAAATAAAATAAAAGTCAAGTTTTACATATAGGTAGAACAACATATATGGTGTGTAATAAATGATCACTGGATCTCTACATGAATTTCATTTATTTGCCAAAACAGCTGTGTACCAAGGCATGCTACATAAGAATTCAAGAGGTAGCTGGAGGAAAAAACCCATGTGGAATGGCGCTGCAGACTCCCAGGTGAGGATGCAAATGGACCAGGTAATGGTACAAAAGGTTCTCAGCAGAACTGTTTATTCATACAATAAAAAATAAAAAAAAACAGGTGATGGCGCGTTTCGGGTGATCTGAGGAAGGGAGGGCTCCTCCCGAAATGCGTCACCTTTTTTCTTTTATTTTATAGTATGAATAAACAGTTCTGCCACCTATTCCTGCAACCCAGAAGGCAGAGCAGCGACTCCGGATCTATAGTACCCATTGTCAATGGGGCGAAAGGCCTATATTTCATTCCTCTAAGGTGAGCGGCCATCTATATGGTTTCTGGGTCAGTCCCTGGACCCGTCTGCTCCTGTTACTAAGGGTAATACACAAGGCGCCGGTATCGGTGGTTCCTTTTCTTTTTCAATACAGATACATAAGAATTCGAGATCTAAGACACTTAGGCTAGTCATGCACATATGTTTAATATCAGTTAAAGCTGCCAATTTGAGTGGGACTGGCCAACCATTTGGTGTGTACGGTGGCCTCCTCCGACACTCCCCCCAGTGGCACGTGTCAGGAAAGAGAGGGATTGAGCATGTTGGATTTCAACTTTTGTTCTTGGGGAAATAAGTCACCGCCAGAAGTGTGTGTCAGAGGCTTAATCTACATTGCTAACACATGACTACCTGGCCAAGCTGCGTATGCATGTACATGGGCCAATCATATCCACAGATAGCGGGTGAAAGATACAACTCCACCCACTACATCATCGCATATTCATCAACCAACAGTATGTGCTCCCTTACCTAAGATGTCAAACATGCAGAGGGGACAGGTGCGATTCTCCCTCAGCCAAGGATCCACACAATCTAGGTGATACTCATGGAAACAGGGTAAAATACGTAAATCCTACAAAAAGAAGAGAGATTTGATACTTTTATAATATACAAATGGGCTTTTTTTCAAACCATTTGTTTCTGTTTCCATTGGACACATACGTCTCAAAAGCATGAAGACCCTTGTGACAGATGAGTTAAACAGATACACAGATTTCTATTATAAAACATGTCCAAAATGTCTGTTTCATTACTTTCCGCTTTGAGTTTTTTTTTCTTTTTGCTGGATAGGATAATGCACACCTCTGACTGACAAAAAAGTGGTGTTTTCTTAAATGGGAACTGTCAGAATCAAAACATTTTATGTTGTACATCTTGGCAAAAGAAAAGAAGTTTGACTTTTTTTTATAGTACAATAATAGAAAAACTATATAATTTGGGTATTATTTTAATTGCATTGACCTACAGTATGTGCACATATTATGCATATATACTCAGTACCTTGCCATGAAGTTGGATCTATCCATCTATACATAATGTACACTGCTCAAAAAAATTAAGGGAACACTTAAACAACACAATGTAACTCCAAGTCGATCACTCTTCTGTGAAATCACACTGTCCACTCAGAAAGCAACACTGATTGACAATCAATTTCACATGCTGTTGTGCAAATGGAACAGACAACAGGTGGAAATTATAGGCAATAAGCAAGACACCCCCCAATAAAGGAGTGGTTCTGCAGGTGGTGACCACAGACCACTTCTCAGTTCCTATGCTTCCTGGCTGATGTTTTGGTCCCTTTTGAATGCTAGCGGTGCTTTCACTCTAGTGGTAGCATGAGACTGAGTCTACAACCAACACAAGTGGCTCAGGTATGCAGCTCATCCAGGATGGCACATCAATCAGAGCTGTGTCAAGGTGGTTTGTTGTGTCTGTCAGCGTAGTATCCAGAGCATGAAGGCGCTACCATGAGACAGGCCAGTACTTCAGGAGAAGTGGAGGAGGGCAAATACTCAGCAGCAGGACTGCTACCTCTACCTTTGTCCAAGGAGGAGCACTGCCAGAGCCCTGCAAAGTGACCTCCAGCAGGCCACAAATATGCATGTGTCCAATCAAACGGTCAGAAACAGACTCCATGAGGGTGGTATGAAGGCCCGACGTCCAGATCGGGGTTGTGCTTACAGCCCAACACCGTGCAGGGCGTTTGGCATTTGCCAGAGAACACCAAGATTGGCAAATTCACCACTGGCACCCTGTGCTCTTCACAGATGAAAGCAGGTTCACACTGAGCACATGTGTCAGATGTGACAGAGTCTGGAGACATTGTGGAGAACGTTCTGCTGCCTGCCACATGCTCCAGCATAACCGGTTTGGCGGTGGGTCAGTAATGGTGTGGGGTGGCATTTCTTTGGGGGGGCCGCACAGCCCTCCATGTGCTTGCCAGAGGTAGCCTGACTGCCATTAGGTACAGAGATGAGATCCTCAGACCCCTTGTGAGACCATATGCTGGTGCGGTTGGCCCTGGGTTCCTCCTAATGCAAGACAATGCTAGACCTCATGTGGCTGGAGTGTGTCAGCAGTTCCTGCAAGAGTAAGGCATTGATACTATGGACTGGCCCGCCTGTTCCCCATACCTGAATCCGATTGAGCACATCTGGGACATCATGTTTCGCTCCATCCACCAATGCCATGTTGCACCGCAGACTGTCCAGGAGTTGGCGGATGCTTTAGTGCAGGTCTGGGAGGACAACCCTCAGGAGACCATCTGCCACCTCATCAGGAGCATACCCAGGTGTTGTAGGGAGGTCATATGGGCACGTGGAGGCCACAAACACTACAGAGCCTCATTTTCACTTATTTTAAGGACATTGCATCAAAGTTGGATCAGCCGGTAGTGTGGTTTTCCACTTTGATTTTGAGTGTGAGTCCATATCCATGGGATGATAAATTTGATTTCCATTGATAATTTGTGTGTGATTTTGTTGTCAGCACTAGAGATGAGCGAACTTACAGTAAATTCCATTCGTCACAAACTTCTCGGCTCGGCAGTTGATGACTTTTCCTGCATAAATTAGTTCAGCTTTCAGGTGCTCCGGTGGGCTGGAAAAGGTGGATACAGTCCTAGGAGACTCTTTCCTAGGAATGCATCCACCAGAGCACCTGAAAGCTGAACAAATTTATGCAGGATAAGCCATCAACTGCCGAGCCGAGAAGTTCGTGACGAATCGAATTTACTGTAAGTTCGCTCATCTCTAGTCAGCACATTCAACTATGTAAAGACGAAAGTATTTTGTACGATTAGTTCATTCATTCAGATCTAGGATGTGTTATCTTAGTGTTCCTTTTATTTTTTTGGATAGATAGATAGCAGTTGACTCTTGCACTACTTACTCTTCTGGCAAAATACCAAAACATAAAAGGGTTCCTGAAGTATGTGACATATTTCTACTTCCTAAACCTATCAATTCAAGAAATAATGCAACATTTTTACCTGTCCATCTGAAAACTCATCCAGGCAAATGGCACACACGGGTATAGAGCTGCTGGTACTGGCAGTTTCTACGTGACAACCATGTGAAATCCTATGATTTACTCGAGACTGATACTTCCTTGTACCAAGGCGACTTATGGCAAGTGCTGTTTTTTGCTGCATAGAATCCTGTAAGAAAAGCCATGGATACATAGTAAAATTGTCAGTTTTCCTTTTGCACTTGTAGCATTTTCTCTCCAATTTATATTTGGTAGCAAGGATTTTAGGGAATCTCTAATATTACCAAGGGCTGTTACAGGATAAGATCACTTAATTCCTGTACTTTCCGTGACCACTAGACTGAGCAAAGCAAGACATTATTGTAGACTATTTAAGGTGAAGGATGCAGTCCTGATGTTTTTATGCCTGACAAATATGGATGCCACTATGCCACCACACAGTGCTATGTGTCGCCTATAGACTCATGATGAAAGTATGCTGCCCATTATTAAAGGGGTACTGCAGCGAAAAGTAACTTATCCCCTATCCACAAGATAGGGGGATAAGTGTGAGATCTTGGGGGTCCAACTGCTGGGACCCCCCACGATCTCCTAAACAGGCCTTGGATCTTTGAGGGGAGCACCTGCTGGGTTGACATGCTCTCCATTCATTTCTATGGGATCACTGTATGGGAGTGCTGTACTCGGGCATCTCCAGTGCTCCTATAGAAATTAATGGAGTGCATGCCAACCCCAGCACGTGCTCCTCTCAGAGAGCCAGGGCCTGTTCAGGAGATCTAGGTCTGTGGATAGGGGATGAGTTACTTTTCGCTGCAGTATCCCTTTCATTATTATTGTTTTTTTACTGGATGCCTATGTGTGGGAAAGCGTAGCATATAATCTTGTGCAAGTAAACTATACCTGTGCTGGAGTCCGCTTGCACCGTAGGCGAATCACGGAGTATATCACAATGATGAACATGGTTCCGACCACTGTTCCCAGGATCCAGATGTCATGGACGAACTGTATGAATGGAAACTTATTAGTGCCAGACACCTTCTGTAGCTGTAAGGAAGCTGTAGCTCCAAACAAGGTCAACCCTACCCACTACCCGCATATTCATACATTTAGTCCGGCCTTACCAGCTTAAGTGGCTCCTGAACCTCGATCTTCACCCTAGCTTCAGTGTTATTGTGCACAAGGGTCATCAGCCGTTCTGCATCCTGGCCCCGTACTAGTACCACAGGTGGATTTAGCTCAGATGGTTGTTGTAACTAAGAAACACAAAAAAACAATACAGTAAGACATTGCTAAGTGTAACATTTTATATGCTTTTGATGACCTGATAAGGGTATTTAGGCTGGTAATGGATAGTGGCAGGTGGGTACCTGTGCAGTGTAACCTGAGTCTGGAAGTGGGTTCCAGTCAGCATATGGGGCTTGCCAACTTCCCCCATATACATGCTCATACAGTAACCATATAAACCGGAAATTGCATAAACCTGTATACATTATATACATATATTGTCTAGAAAATTATTTTAATTTGACGAGGGAACTGATATTTTAACCATTATCTGCAATACTACGTAGTAAAACACCCTGGTTTAGAAGCAGTGTTTCCAAACCAGGGTGCCTATAGCTGTTGCAAAACTACAACCCCCAGCATGCCCGGACAGCCAAACAGGTGGGGGCACCCTGGTTGGGAAAAGTTGGACTAAAAGAGAGGACATTCAATTATAGGTTTTGTCTAGTATACTTTTTTCAGGATGTGGCCTGGCCTTGTGATGGTGGGAGAGCCGAGGTGCCAGTGCTTTGCGGGGTGCACATATAAGATGCTGGGCGGCCTGTCTGATCTAATAATTTGGGCATAACCAATAGGCTATAAGCATGGTGCACTGCACACTATCATGTAACTGGCACCCTTTGTATGCCTTATCTATGTGCAACTATAACACTAAGCAGCTAATCCCCCCACATGAATAGTAGGTGTGTGAGTGGTTGTTCATCAGTATTTTGCAACTGTGCCACCTCCCCCATATAGCATTGTGACTGATCTGTATCATGGTGGAAATCTATTCTAAACCTGCCCTTGCATCAGCAACTATTAAGTATGGCCTCTTTTCTGTGATTTGATGCTTAGGAGAATGAACGTTAAGACTAGATCAGAGGTTCAGGCTACTGATCTGTCCTTCCTCCATGGTTTATACTGCAGCTCAGTGCATGAAGAGCGGATTTTAATTACAGCAGCACTGAATAATTCTTAATCTATAAGCAAGTAAAACCCAGAGGATACAGGTGATATATCATATTATTGGCAAACATATACAGAGGGAATTTAATGAGGAAGGGAGGGGGACTAGATATCTACCTTACATGTAGAAGAACTAAACCCTGTTAAATAGCCCACAGATACAAAAAGTGGGTATACAGATTTCACAAAGCAGTCCGGCTTGGATTACCTGGTACACAGCTCCCTCATCGTCACTAATATCGAAGATTATAGCTCGAGAACCCCTTTCACCTGCAAGCCGAACCTGAAATAAGAGCCATGAGATTACTGGAGGGCAGATACCAGAGTACAAAGGAAAACAAAAGGGATTGGAGAGAAAGGAGGGTGAGGAGTCAGAGCGGAGCGGCACACTTTTTGGTATCATATTCTTAAAGGAAATCTGCTAGGAAATCTTAACTAAGCCTGCACTATGGGCTATTATATTTCATTGCACAAATGCCTATATACATTTTTCACCAAACACTCAAAATCTAAGCAATATCTAAGCACTTTGTGGTCGGAGTTATTTTCCTAAACTTGTGAGACATCGATGCTTGCAGAATTAGTTTCTTACACAAGTGAATGGAATGCATCAATATGGTCTGAGGGTAGGGTCACACGTGCCGTATTTTGCTGTGGATCTGCTTCTGCATATTTTCCTACCCATTGAAGTCAATGGGTAACAAAAGCTGCTGTGTATTTTGCTACCTACTGACTTCAATGGGTAGGAAAATACACAGCAGCAAATACGCAGCACGTGTGACCCTACCCTCAGCCTACATTATTCACATTGGTCCACATAGGGTTGACTTTTCCACCACAAATCAACTATGATATCATTTCTTGCAGATTCACTTTACATTTCTCCACTATACATTAAAAGGATAAACTGCGTAACGAAAATCCACAATCCATGTGTAGACAATATACATGCAGAAATCCCCTGCAACATATGAATGAGATATGTAAAATCTCATCCACATGCCTGGTACTGTACTATGCTATAATTTATACCGGTAAAACCCGTGGCCTTTCTATGCAGTGTTGACATAAGATGGTTTGGTTTTCTTCCTGTACTATGATGGATCCTGGATAAACTAAACATATTGTACCAACCGTATAATGTGCCTGAGGAAGACTCTGCTATGCTATAAACAAGTTAAGGGGGGGTTGGTATTTTGGTTTCTTTGTCTCAATACCAGCACACACTTAATGCCAAGACATTGGTCTTACCCCCACCCCTTTGCAGGATTGATGTCAGATGTAAGATATTGATATAAATTAAAAGGTCCACATCTGTAGACTAGAGTGTGTCACTGGCAGAGGAATGAGATATTTTTGGTGGCCCACCATAGACATTCAGAAAATCTCACTAAAACGGTATTGAAAAATATTGAATATGCCATGGTGGAAAGCATAAAGCCATGTACAGATAAACAAGAAATGCAACAATAAAAGGGAAATATATATTTTGGGAAGAAGACCAAATATTCATGAACGCCAGCTCCAAAAGATTTCTTGGGTTAATGGCTTGTACATCCCAGACATAGTTACGGAAGAATTACTCCCGAAGTGCAGTCAGTTGTCAGGTGTAGTTAACTAACCTAAATTTCCATCTGTGTGCAGTGTACAGAATACAGGAGCAGACAGATGATGGGGGAGAACAGATGGGTTTCCCTACTACTACCCCCTCTGCATTCCACTGGTTCAGGTGCACGGTCAGAGGTCAGCAGCCAGCTGTCTGATCAAAAGACAGATGAAAAAGCACCCAGGGAGACGGAGCGTCATAAACCATCATCATTCCCCAGGACGCTGTGCTTCCGGGTCCTCACAGTGGGGTTATTAATGATACTACACGCTAGGGCTCTATAGTTTGACATCAGCGGAGAGAGCTTATCCAGTGCAGATATAATGGGAAAATCCAAAGTAAGCCATACAAATAATATAAAGCATTAGTGTATAGGATGCTTAAATGTGTACGGGGCAGCCTGGTATTCTGTCTGAATTTGCAGTAGCAGACACCCAAGATCAGGCATGGTGGATGGTAACATACATGATCCTTTATTCCCTGTCAGAGGTGTCTGGTTCCAGCTTATCCCTCTCAAGTAAACATGTAAGCTCAGCTGGTTCACACATTCATGTTTATGGGGATGTCAGTGGATACAGATGATGTTAGGTGTATGGTCACCCCAAGAACTGATCGCAGGACCCATGTTGGAAGAGAAAGAATGATTTATTACCTGACACCTGTATAGACTGGATAATTCATAGGGAGCTATGGATGGACCCTGGTCATAGTACAGACAAGCAGTGTGTAAATAAGCATTAACCCCTAAAGTCTTTAGAGAGCAAAGTTATGATCTAAGCTCTGCTTATAACTTGCAACCCCTTAAAGCAGAACTCTAGGTAAATGAAATTACCTTTATATAGATGCACAAGTTAAAGTTTTAAAACTTTGTTTGTATATGCATGTACCCAGTCTCTCTCAGCTTTTCCTCCAGGCAGGAAGCCCAGTAGTCCTTATCACACATGATGACAGTCCTCTACATGCAGAAGACACATCTGTATGCAATTCACACTTCTCCTGATTGTCCCTGACCCGCTGAGGCTGCACACACCTCCCTCACATATATTCACTGCTTCTTTAACCATGTGACCTGCTCAGCTCTCTCAAGGCAGCTCCTCAGGTAGCCCACACAGGAAACAAGTCGGGATGATGGTTTATGTAGTTTTCTGCAGCTCTCAGCTCCCTGCACAAACCAGGATATTCAAAGGATGTTTATGGGGGCTATGGGGGGGGGGGTCCACTTTTGAAACCAATTAGCTGGGATGTCTATATATATATATATATATATATATATATAACTTATTTATGTTTTTATTTTTACTACTTTTTGCAGGATACCTCCTTTAAATAATGGTCTCTGTTGAGAAAAACGTATCTAGCACCCACATGTACAAAGCATTCAGTCATCTCTATTATTATGTAGAATACTAATTTACCTTGCTCGCCAGGGATAGGCATGGTTGCGGAGAACGCTCTGGGCTCTCCAGTTTAACAATGGAAATGAATCCAGGTTTTGGTGGGTCATCATCACTAGCATTGCAAAGAGACAGTGGATGAAACTAAAGAGAGAAAGAGAAATATTCTTTTATAATGCTTTTCAAGACTACATGAATTACAATCAGAATGTATTATAAGGAGACGACAAAATAAAATAAGCATGGACTGAGGAGGACAACAGCAACTCTCCATGCTCCTCTTTTTGTAGAGCCAGTTGGTCACCCACAGACTTTGCATTCATATACACCGAAAGCTCTTCTGAAGTAGCCCGAAAAGTGCAGTGACTGCTGTTCCTCAATGTCATAACATGGATGGGTGGTAAGAAAATAAATATTTATCTCTCGTCTTTTGGATTTTTTGTTCCCTGTCGCAGTGTTCTTTTATGTAAGCGTTTTGCAACAGCTAAAGACACACTGTTTGGAAAACTACAACTCCCAGCATGCCAGGACAGTCAAAGGCTGTCCAGACATGCTGGGAGTTGTAGTTTTGTAACAGCTGGGGAGACACCATTTGGAAAACACGGTTTAATGTGGTACAATAGAATGTCTTTGTAAGTGAAAATTTCTAAAAGTATTCTAAAGAAAATTTTGACAGAATCTTCCGTGTTAGATAAGGAATGAAGACATTAGTATCTAAAACACATGACATCTGATGTGTTCCATAGCAGGAACATCATGAATCTAGCAGTTTATATTAAGATACGTGGACCAGTTGCATTGCCTGCACACACAGCTATCAATAAGGAGATCATACCATTGGCATTAGTGACATTGGCAATAGTGCTCACATGCAGCAGAAACTGTTTCCACTGAAAATCACTTCTTTTCATCTGAATAGGGTTTTATTTGTTGACGTGCAGATTTCTGCAAGTCCATTGGACAATCTCAGAAAATTCCTACAACTAAGGATGCATTCAAATCATGATTTGGGGGATACGGGTATCCCCGCCGCACCACTGCTGCACCCCATTCATTTCAATGAGTCAAACGGAGTTAGCTAGTGACTCTGATTGGCTCATACTTAGACCATATCAATAACTGATGCCAGACTGAAAAACATAGTCTGCTGTGGTTTCGGTCTGGCAACAAAAACCGACTGGAGTCCCTAGTGGACTCCATCTGGCTCATTGAAATAAATGGGGTGCGGCCTTGGGTCCGGCGAGGATACGGCAGCAGACTGTTTTCAAATTCTCACCCCGGATTCGGGTGCCATATCCCCGAATCCTGATGGGAATGCAGCCTAAATGTGCTCATTGAATCCATTCTTAAAGGAGGATTGCCACAACAAAATAAAGGTGTCCAGCTCAATCTTGATGCAATGCGTCTTTATTTAGCGATCAAACAGACATGGACACAGGTGATGCGTTTCGGCCACGGTTTGCGACATTAGTCATACATGCCGGTCCGGACCGGTCCTGTCCATGTCACATAAGAGGCAAGTGGGCGAGCTGATTGGTGTGCTGCAGAAAATCCACCGCAGCGTTTGAACATACCCATAAAGTTATATTTGTGAACGCTACTCCCAGTTTACTGGCCAAGGGCTCAGTATGCTCCTGTTGGCGTTGCTTGGCACACACTTATTCAAAGAAAAAGATCTATCGAGTGCATCTGATAAGCAGATTTAAATGCGGTCTCATACCATGCTGAACAATATCCGTAAAGCCTAAAAGCTACAAAGGAAAAAAAACAAAAAAAAAACTGTGACAGTGAAATGAGATCGGTGGGCAAACAAGTAGAGAGTGCAAGGTAAATGTTTGCAGATAGATGAACAATATCAGGTATCTGGGTTGAGGGGCTCCATGGAGGAAATGAAGGAGATAGAATGAGATAGGAATGTCCCCAGACGTCCTAAACATCAAGAACCTGCTTATGAGAATATAATAATTGTGCTCCTGGCTCCAGCGCTCTCTCCAATCCAGCCACAAGGAATGTCTGTGTACTTAGAGTAGGATAACAATATTTAGTCTGAAGATAGAAGGACACAGATGCACAGATAAACATATCATCTCTCAGCGGGGCCCCACAAAAAGTCTCCTCTCTGGATATAGTATGAGGGCAAACATGTACTATGTACACACAAACACATACGCCTGCCCGATTCGGTAATTCTTATCGGCTCCAGATGTACAGTATGCTGGTGATGCTATGTTCACTGTAGTGCAAGAAAAAAGACAGCGCTCATCCTCAAAAAGGTGTATGTTTAGCTTAAAGGGGTACTCCTTTGGAAAACTCGGCTGACACCTCCGTTCATTTTAAGAACTGTCCAAAGTGGGAGAAAATCCCCATAGAAAAACATATACTGCTCTGGACAGTTCCTAAAATGGACAGAGATGTCAGCAGAGAGCACTGTGTTCCAAAAAGAAAATAATTTCCTCTGTAGTATTGAGCAGCTAATAAGTACTGGAAGGATTAAGATTTTTTAATAGAAGTAATTTACAAATCTGTTTAACTTTCTGGCACCAGTTGATAAAAAAAAAAAAAAAAAAGTTTCCACCGGAGTACCCCTTTAACCTCGGACTCAGCCCATTTGGACCTTAAGGACTAAGAATTTTATTTTTATGTTTGTTTTTTTCCTCCTCCCTTCAAAAAATTATAACTCTTATATTTTCATCCACAGACTAGTATGAGGGCTTGTTTTTTGCGCGACCAGTTGTCCGTTGTAATGCCATCACTCACTTTACCATAAAATGTATGGACCAAAAAAATACTATTTGTGTGGGGAAATTAAAAAGAAAACCGCAATTTTGCAAATTTTGGAAGGTTTTGTTTTCACGCCGTACAATTTATGGTAAAAATGACATGTGTTTTTTATTCTCTGGGTCAGTACGATTAAAATGATACCCATGATTATACACTTTTCTATTACTGTTGCGCTTAAAAAAAAAAAGAACGCGAACTTTTTAACCAAATTAGTACGTTTGAAATCCCCCTATTTTGAAGACATAAGTTTCTAATTTTTCCGTATAAGCGGCGGTATGAGGGCTCATTTTTTGCGCCGTGATCTGTACTTTTTTATTAATACCATATTTGCTTATACAAAACTCATTACATTTTTTATTAATTTTTTTGGGAATAAAATGTTCTAAAAAAGCAGCTATTTTGGAATTTATTTTTTTTTTTTTACGTTCACCGTACGGGATCATTCACATTTTATTTTAAATAGCTTGGATATTTACGCACGCGGCAATACCAAATATGTATATAAAATTTTTTTTTTACACTTTTTGGGGGTAAAATAGGGAAAATGGGACAATTTACGTTTTTATTGGGGGAGGGGTTTTTTCAAATTTTTATTTTATTTTATTTTTACACTCCTATAGTCCCCATAGGGGACTATTTATGGCAATCATTCAAATGCTAATCCTGTTCAGTGCTATGTATGGGACATAGCACTGATCAGGGTTATCGGTCATCTTCTGCTCTGGTCTGCGGGAAGGCAGATCAGAGCAGAAGACTCCCGGGGGCAGCGAAGCCAGGTGAGGGGACCTCCGTCTGCCGTGCAGGATGATCGGATCGCCGCGGCAGCGCTGCGAGCGATCCGACCATCCTGTTAGTGACCGCGATGCTGCAGATGCCGTGATCTGTATTGATCACGGCATCTGAGGGGTTAATGGCAGACATCCGCGGGATCGCGGGTGTCCGCCATTACCGGCGGGTCCCTGGTTGCGATCAACAGCCGGGACCTGGCGCGCATGATGCCGGCATCGCTCCGATGCCCGCTGTTATGCCCAGGACGTAAATGTACGTCTTGGTGCGTTAAGTACCACATCTCCAGGACGTACATTTACGTCCTGCGTCGTTAAGGGGTTAAATAGGTCTATCCAGGGAACACATATCCATACTGTACGATAGTCAGAGTGGAAGAGGGATTCATAGCCCAGCATTCATACATAGACAGCATTACATACATGCACCATACATACACACAAACATGTTACAAACCCACACACAAACCTAGAGCAAGCCACCAAGGACAGTTTTATGTTGTGATCAACTGAACAATGGCCCAGGGCTCCAGTCTCCTATGGGAGTAAACTAAGACCACAGTTTTATTTAGCTCTGTATGGTGGTGTTATTTGAGAATCGGATTGCAGTTTTTATCTGGAAGATATATGATACTACTTATGTGGGCTTCGTGAAGAGGTTGTCCAGCAAAAGAAACAACCTGTGTATGGTGTCAATCGGGGAGATTTATCAAAACCTGTCCAGAGGAAAAGTTGCTGAGTTGCCCATAGCAACCAGACTGATTCATTTTTGAAAAGGCCTCTGAAAAATGGAAAAAGCTATCCGATTGGTTGCTAAGGGCAACTCAGCAACTTTTCCCCTGGACAGGTTTTGATAAATCTCCCACAATAAGCATACTAAAGCTACTTACTAATATGTTATTAGCCATAGTGCACATATCTCTTCATATCAGCTATGCTCTCTCCCTTATAGCTGTGACATCACATGACACTTAGAGCTCCGTTTCTGACCCCCCCCCTCTCCTGTATCCTGAGGACCTTACTACTGATGTGAAGAGGGGAGCTCATATTAGTGCTCATTAGATTAGAGCCCCCCAAATACTGCCATTTTATATCTCCGAGATAAATACTGCAATCTGATTCTCAAATAATACCACCATACATTACATATGGTGGTATTTTGTAGGCAGTGTTCTCTTGTCACTACATGGGAGCATTTTTAGGCCCAAATCATCAAAAATAAGGTGGGCTACTCTGCCTCTTGTGCAGGGCTTCGCTTCTTCTAACTCTACATATAGGAATGTCTATAGTATAGTCAAATAATGCATCATACAGTCCAACAGCCCAGTATGGTATAGTCTGTTCTGGCTGTATGATGGTTTTTACAAATCCTATGGATCACCCAGATCACTGTTATATGGTTCCACCCACGGTTATGACAAACTTTAATCTGAACACAAAAAAGGGAAAAATGAACCTGAAATTACCTGTAAAATGAGTTAGTACGCCAAAAATTTCAGGTTAGCAAATTCAGGAAACAATTATTTTAAATTAAAAAGCAGTGACGTATCTGCTGAATGTGGAATATGCTCCAGGGTATTTTCTAACATTAGATGGCAAAAAGTACAGTCTACAACAAGACTGGGCTGAATTGTTCCTGTCTGACACACAAGATCTATTACTAAAATGAACAGACTTATCACTTATGTACACTGACAAAACTATTGAGTCCACAGTTTATTCAGGAACATCTGCCACAGCAATAGTAAAGTCTATGCTACACCAAAAAGACACAATTATACGGACAAATGTGTGCACCAAAAAGACAATGAAATGAACAAATATGTGTTCACATACAGAAATGATATATATATATATATATATATATATATATATATATATATATATGCACAGTGTCACTGTTAACCTCATTAAATGCTTTTTTTTCCTGCAAACTTCAATGTCAGTTCACCATATACTAAACCTTAAAGGGGAACTTCGGTGGAAAAACTGGTGGCAGAAAGTTAGGCTGGGTTCACACTACGTTTTCCCCCATACGGGAGCGCATACGGCAGGGGGGAGCTAAAAGCTCGCGCTCCCGTATGTCACCGTATGCGCTCCCGTATGTCATTCATTTCAATGAGCCGACCGGAGTGAAACGTTCGGTCCGGTCGGCTCATTTTTGCGCCGTATGCGCTTTTACAACCGGACCTAAAACTGTGGTCAACCACGGTTTTAGGTCCGGTTGTAAAAGCGCATACGGCGCAAAAATGAGCCGACCGGACCGAACATTTCACTCCGGTCGGCTCATTGAAATGAATGACATACGGGAGCGCATACGGTGACATACGGGAGCGCGAGCTTTTAGCTCCCCCCTGCCGTATGTGCTCCCGTATGGGGGGAAAACGTAGTGTGAACCCTTAGAGAGATTTGTAAATTACTTCTATTTAAAAATGTTAAAAGTCCTTCCAGTACTTATCAGCTGCAGAATACTACAGATATACTACAGAGAAATGTGTGAAGTTCTTTCCAGTCTGACCACAGTGCTCTCTGCTGACACCTCTGTCTGTGTCAAGAACTGTCCAGAGCCGGAGAAGTTTTCTATGGGGATATGCTTCTAATCTGGACAGTACCTGACATGGACAGAGGTGTCAGCAGAGAGCACTGTTAGACTGGAAGGAATTTAACAATTTTCTCTGGAGCATACAGCAGCTGATAAGGATGTTTCCACCAGAGTTCCTCTTTAAAGTCCTGCTAACCAAAATCTATTACTATGAAAAACATTTAAAAAAAAACACATCCAACCTGTAGCTCACACAATACTACCTTCTGTAGAACATTAATGCTATCAGTCACTTATTTATAGCAGGTACCGTTGTTGCAGTAAAAAAAAAAATTTGAAATAAAACAGGACCACATTTTTTTTTTAAAGATGGCTATATACGGCTACTTTCACACTGCCGTTATGACATGGCAGTGTGACAGCCATCGGGGAAACCGGTGAGAAAAAATACTGAGGGACCCCATTGACTATAATGGGATTCATTGGGACCCATGGTTGCCTGTTGTGCCCCTTCCAGATAACAGCCGTTAAAGTAGAAAAAAATAACTTAACAGCCGTTCCTTGGCGGCGCGCAAAGGTAGTGTGAAAATAGCCTAACCTAACCTGTAAAAACAAAAAATCTTAAAACCCATATAAAAAGCATTTTATCTATTGTAGAAAACAATGTTGCAGAATATGTAGGACAGTAATACCCCAGGCTACCTGCCAAGCCTGACTGGAATGAAGATAGAAGGGTGGCAACTAGACTATTTAGAAACAAAAAGTTCTATGTAATGTACAAAAGTATCAAACACGTAACTGTAAATAACAGTTGTGCAATCAATGAAATAAACGAATAAAAGAAAACACAAAACCATCTTCAAAGATTGCTTAGTCTGTTAAGTACTTGGCCAAGTTAACTTTAGGAAATAGAATTCCACCATTTAAAGTTTTGTATAGGACTCTCTGGAGGTAAAAATATATATTCGGCATCAGATTCTATTATAAACGGTTAGGCAAAAATAACATTTCAGCCAAAATAAGAAAACTGGAGAACCAGATCTAATAAAACTGTCTGTTTGTATAAACTAATACTAGACAGTCCAAAAATGTGCCAGAACATCATGTATTTGTTGGCTTCGTTTCGGTGCACAATTGGGGAGCTTTATCAAAATATGTGCAGAGAATAGGTTGACCAGTTGCTCATAGCAACCAACCAAATCGCTTTTTTGAGAGGTCTTTTTTAAAATTTAAAGAAGCAATCTTATTGGTTGCTATGGGCAACTGGTCACAGGTTTTGATAAATCTCCCCCAGTGTCCTATTTGATGCCATGACTCTTCCCCCAGCTGGGACAATGCTGTCCCAATAATCCCAGCCCCTTCAATAAGCAAGGCAGAAAAATAAAAAAAAGTGTCTAAAACACATCATAAATTTATCAAATACCCTGCGACCATTTTATAAATTTGGTGCAAGTACACATTAGCACCACACAAAATAAAGGCGGGCAATGATACTTTCCCCCACTGGGTATTCCCTTTATACCGTATATACTCAAGTATAAACCGACCCGAATATAAGCCAAGGCCCCTAATTTCACCCAAAAAACCCAGGAAAAGTTATTGACTTGACTATAAGCCTAGGGTGGGAAATACATCATCCAGACCCTCGTCATCATCCAGACCCCCCCCCCCCCCTTCATCATCATCACCCCCTTCATCTTCACCGCCTGTCAATCCCTTCATCAGTGGTCTTCAACCTGCAGACCTCCAGATGTTGCAAAACTACAACTCCCATCATGCCCGGAAAGCCATCGGCTGTCCGGGCATGCTGGGAGTTGTAGTTTTGAAACATCTGGAGGTCCGTAGGTTGAAGACCACTGCAGCCTTCGTCATCATCCAGACCCCCCCCCCCCTTTAGTTTTCTACTCACCTCCCCTCGGTGGGAAGGAAGGGTGAGCTGGTCCGGACCATCTATACTGCAGGGACCGTCTGGTGGGTAGGGTTAGTCGTTTGGGGCTGTCCATCTTCTCTGCTCCGGGCCGGCCCCGGACTAGTGATGTTGCCTTGACGATGACGCACAGGGACGTTCATGCGCAGGTACGTCTGCTGTACATGGACGTCCCTGTGCGTCGTCGTCAAGGCAACGTCACTAGTCCGAGGCGGAGAAGAGGGTCTCCCGATGAAGATGTACAGCCCGAAACGACTAACCCTCCCCACCGAGCAGTCCCTGCAGCATAGATGGCCCGGACCAGCTCACCCTTCCTTCCCACCGAGGAGAGGCGAGTAGAAAACTAAAGGGGGGGGGGGGGGGGTCTGGATGATGATGAGGAAGGCCACAGTGGTCTTCAACCTGCGGACCTCCAGATGTTTCAAAACTAGGCATGCTGGGAGTTTTAGTTTTGCAACATTTGGAGGTCCGCAGGTTGAAAACCACTGAGAAGGGATTGACAGGTGGAGAGTTCACTTGAGTACAAGCCGAGGGGGGCGTTTTCAGAACAAAATATCGTGCTGAAAAACTCTGCTTATACTCGAGTTTATACGGTACTTTTCATCAATGTATAATCTGTATAAAAAAAAAAAATAAAGTCTGGATATTGTGTAGCTTTCCAAAGCAGGTGACCACCAGCTCTACTTTTTTGACGAACCTAACAACCAACTTCCTGGACCCAATGAGTATGAAGAAGGATATTGGGATTGAACGCAGTCACATATGACCCTCGAGTATGGGTTGAGAAGAAAAATAATGCAGTCGAGCCCTTAGATACCAAGCCCACTAAGATGAATGCGCTGTTTATTGTACAGAACTGTAAATGGAGACGTGAGAGGAGCCTGTGTGTCAGGGCAGAGCTGAGATTTTGCAGCACTGTGCAGTGACCTGCCTCCTCGGCTCTTTCCATCTTGTATTAACTGTCGGCCCCTTTAGTGCTGTTTGAACTCTTTGCAGAGCGGAGTTAACGATTGCAGGCAGTGTGTGTCTTGGCCGCCTGCCCAAATTCTTACACACCCGTGGCACATTCTCACAGAAGCCAACATGCTGATAAAAGGAGTGAGCAGGGGCAGCCGCAGAGAAGAAGCAAAGGGAGGATTCTTCACCCTGTAAACATGTGCTGGGCTGAGGTTTTCACATTCTACTACTTCTACTAGACAAGGTAGAAAGATACCTTACCAAATGGGAAGATCTCTTCCTAACGAACCTTCCAAGCCGTAAAAAAATGATTTTTTTAACAACATTTTTTATATTCTATTTTTTTTTTTTTTTTTTTTTTACAAACAGTTATAATAATAAGTACAAATCGAGGAGAACCACTACCACAGAACCAATAAAATAGCAAACCTTTAATCCAAAAAAATTGAAAAGCAGCAATGGTATAAACTCTGCTCACAGCCTAGAGACAACCAAGTCCTTGACTGACAAGTTTCCAGCCTGGCTGTCCTTAGTCAATTCTTTTTTAAAGGGAGTTATCCAGGAAAAAACTTTTTTATATATATCAACTGGCTCCAGAAAGTTAAACAGATTTGTAAATTCCTTCTATAAAAAAATCTTAATCCTTTCAGTACAAAGCGGAATTGTAGGCAAAAATTCCATAGTGTGAACTCCTATACAGAAGTCTAAGGGGAGCATGATAAATTAAAAACAATAAAAACACTACCGGCTCAAAAACGGCACAAACCAAAATATAAATATGTAAGTAGCACATTTTATATTTTACGAGAGACTTTAAAAACACCATGTTATTAAGAAATAACACAAAAAAAGTGTCCGCCTTCATAAAGTCGCGGTGTGAAACCAACCTAATAAATTCATGTAAGGCCTCATATACACAAGCCATGAAAACAAAATCATTGCATTTTCTAATGCAATGAGGTTAAACATGCCTTGAATGCCTATGAAAGTTGCGGGTTTTGATGCAGGGCAACGGAAAGAACCTTTTTAGCTTCATACAATAGGAGCTGTATGGACTGAGGGAGATTTATCAAAACCTGTGCAGAGTAAAAGTTGCCCAGTTGCCCATAGCAACCAATCAGCTCGCTTCTTTCATTTTCAAAAGGGCCTGTGGAAAATGAAAGAAGCAATCTGATTGGTTGCTATGGGCAACTAGGCAACTTTTCCTTTGCACAGGTTTTGATAAATCTCCCCCTCTGTTCCTATAAAATCTCTTTGTCTGTAATGATGACAACCCCTTTATAAAAAGGAGCCGCTATCAGCTGAGTGTCCCATTCCTCCACCCTATGCCTATCAGCTGATATCACCAGGAAAAGCTGCGGCCGGTCACATTCATTCAAATAAAATGGAAAAACGTGACAATATGACCGCCATTACACCTCCCATAGAGGTTTTCACTCAGATTTCTAATATCCTAAATAGAGATGAGCGAATTTACACTAAATTCGATTCGTCACGAACTTCTCGGCTCGGCAGTTGCTGACTTTTCCTGCATAAATTAGTGCAGCCTTCAGGTGCTCCCGTGGGCTGGAAAAGGTGGATACAGTCCTAGGAGACTCTTTCCTAGGACTGTATCCACCTTTTCCAGCCCACCGGAGCACCTGAAAGCAGAACTAATTTATGCAGGATAAGTCATCAACTGCCGAGCCGAGAAGTTCGTGACGAATCGAATCTCCTGTAAATTCGCTCATCTCTAATCCTAAATAACCATTCTTCTCATGTAAGAGATATACATCCATTACTCATATCTGTTAAACCTGCTTGAAAAGGGTTCTGGGAGAGAAGTATTAGACCCCGAGCCCTGTTTTTTTTCACAGACATCCATGACTCTTTGGCCCAACTCATTCAGCAAACATACACTGAAAGCTCATTGTGAAAGTCACCTAAATCAATACAAAAGGTAACATCGAGCACTAAAAAAAAAAAAAAAAAAATTTCAATGGATCTTTACTTAAAAAATAAATGTTTAGTAGATTATTATATAGATTATGGAAAGGCCTCAAGGTAACTGCAACAAATTAAAAAGAACATAAAGAAAGGCTTATAAACCACATTTAAACTAAATTCCTGATCCCTGGTGAGATGTTGGTGTATGGCATCTTACAAAATCCCCTAACTAGATTCTGTGCCGGTCAATGAAATATGGGACTACCTAAAGCAGTGATCTTCAACCTGTGGACCTCCAGATGTTGCAAAACTACAACTCCCAGCATGCCCGGACAGCCGTTGGCTGTCCGGGCATGCTGGGAGTTGTAGTTTTGCAACATCTGGAGGTCCGCAGGTTGAAGACCACTGACCTAAAGGGTTACTCCGGTGGAAAATAATTTTTTTTTCTTATCAACTGGCTCCAGAAGGTTAAACAGATTTGTAAATCACTTGTATTAAAAATCTTAATTCTTCCAGGTAGTTGTGAAGTTTCTTTCTGTCTGACCACAGTGCTCTCTGCTGACACCTCTGTCCATGTCAGGAACTGTCCAGAGTACAAGCAAATCCCCTTCTGCTCTGGACAGTTCCTGACATGGACAAAGGTGTCAGCAGAGAGCACTGTGGTCAGACAGAAAATACATTCAAAAAGAAAACTTCCTGTGGAGCATACAGCAGCTAAGTACTGGAAGGATTGAGATTTTTTAATAGAAGTAATTTACAAATCTGTTTGACTTTCTGGCACCAGTTGATAAAAAAAAAAAAAAAAAAGATAATAATAGGTCTATGTTTTATCCCATTCTTATAGGGCTGACAGGTTCTGATAATTATCAAAGAATTTAACTGTAAGGAGGAGGTTCATATTTAGACAGTGAAAGGTTAACCTGTGTGTATGGGGGACTGCCTATACAGCAATTCAGAATCACTTACCTCAATGGACTTTTTGTAGTCTAATAATTATTACATTTGGTACATTTCGGTTAACTACCCCTACAAAAAGAGTTTTTCCAGTTGTCTCTAATATTTGGTTTGGCTGTACCTCATGATACACGTGTAACAACCAGAAAAGCATGGAGGAGAGATTTACCAAGACTAGAGTTTCATATGCTGATCCTATGTAACAGTTTGCCGGTCAGCTGTACTGGATTTATTGAGAGGAGCGTGCCAAATGTTTTTTTTTAACAGCTACAAAATATGGAAAGCAGTCAGACCCCTGCTATCAGATTGTGGGGATCCAACCGTTGGGACCCCCTTTACCCCTATTATTTTTTTCCCAGATTCTCATCTTTTGTAGCTCTATTCTGCAGTGTACCAGGCTTGGCACTGGGGGAGGTGATGTGATAATGAAGAAGCCAGCATGTACAGATCTTCAAACCACAGAAGGACACCATGAACGGAGGGGCTTGGGAACACCCCTTGTGCTCCAAACTCCTCATCACCATATTCAGAAGACCAGGGATTACAGAAGAACGGTACAAATGGTTTTCATCAGTGTCACCCGTACTATAACCCTGTCCCAACAGGTTAGTACAGGTGACGTGATGACTGAATCCCTTTAAGTGAAAAACTGGTTTAAGCAATCCACAAGAAAAGCATTATTAGCTCCCCATAAATCTATTCATATGTATAATAGGACAATTAAACTGCTACCAGCCCCAGTCCCAATGATGACGTCCCTGCAGGACACTGGGAGACATGTTACTCTTAGCTGTTCCAGTCTCCATTTCTCCGGCTATAGACTTTAGGTGTTCCTGCCTTCTAGGGGAGCCATCGGGGTTGCATGGTGCGATCAGTGAGATCACAGCCGCTGTGCACTGTACCTACAGCGTTTTCACACATCCCTGGTTAACAAGTTGCTGCCTCATAAATCAGTAATGTGGTTACTTTGTGTTAATGTTATTTTTAACAATGCCTTTAATATAGTATTAATTATGATCTGTTCCATTTAATAAGAGCTTGTTTTAAACGTGTGATATTATGTAACAACTCCCACACATGGAATATGGAGGTGAATTAATCAAATGTTCCATACTTCTTGGCTTTCGGAGACTGTACCGTAGCATATGAAAAAAGCCTCCACTTTAAATGGCTACATGAGCGCTGGCATTGTGTAATGGGGATCCAAGCCGAGTCAGGTTTACTTCTTTGAAAACGGTGCCAACCATGCAAACACAAATTTGCTCCACCAGTCTGTTCTCACCTCAGTAACTTTCACAGTGTATAGTTAGGAGGCTCCAGAATAGCGCAGGACAAAGTCTATTTAACCATTAGTATTCACAGGAATATTTACCATGCAGCACTGCATTATTATAGTCACCACAGGATTAATAGGGTAGCTCAAGGAACATTAAACCCCGTCTATAGCTAATAAAAGGGCAGTCTATGAAAAGAGCTGCAAATATGATCCAGTGATTTGTGGAAATGTATCTGGACATTCTCAGAACAGGGGTTATGGGACATAAAACGGTAATCGTGGGGTAGACATTTTTGTAAGGTTTCTTATTAAAGAAAAAAAGGCGGCTAACAAGAAACAGTAGACTTCATTCAACTGTGTGGCAAATGTATATCAGACAAAGTTTAAAGGGGTACTCCGGTGAAATTTTTTTTTTTTTAAATCAACTGGTGCCAGAAAGTTAAAGAGATTTGTAAATTACTTCTATTACAAAATCTTAATCCTTCTAATACTTATTAGCTGCTGAATACTACAGAGAAAATTCTTTTTTTTTGGAACACAGAGCTGTCTGCTGACATCACGAGCACAGTGCTCTCTGCTGACACCTCTGTCCATTTTAAGAACTGTCCAGAGTAGAAGAAAATTGCCATAGAAAACATATGCTGCTCTGGACAGCAGAGAGCTCTGTGTTCCAAAAAGAAAATAATTTCCTCTGCAGTATTCAGCAGCTATAAAGTACTGGCAGGATTAAAGGGGTATTCCAGGCAAAACCTTTTTTTATATATATCAACTGGCTCCGGAAACTTAAACAGATTTGTAAATTACTTCTATTAAAAAATCTTAACCCTTCCAATAGTTATTAGCTTCTGAAGTTTTCTGTCTAACTGCTCAATGATGATGTCACATCCCGGGAGCTGTGCATGATGGGAGAATATCCCCATAGGAACTGCACAGCTCCCGGGATGTGACATCATCATTGAGCAGTTAGACAGAAAACTTCAGAAGCTAATAACTATTGGAAGGATTAAGATTTTTTTAATAGAAGTAATTTACAAATCTGTTTAACTTTCCGGAGCCAGTTGATATATAAAAAAAAGTTTTGGCCTGGAATACCCCTTTAAGATTTTTTTTTTAAACAGAAGTCATTTACTAATCTGTTTACCTTTTGGGCACCAGTTGATTAAAAATAAATAAATAAAAAAATAAAAAAGTTTTCCACCGGAGTTCCCCTTTAAGATTTGCATCTCTTTACATAATTCAATACATATCTAGCAAAATGCACTTGAAATATGTAAAATTCAATTTACTTTCAGACTTCTAAACCTTCCCCCAAAAGTACAAGAAAGAAAAGGATTTGATTTAAAAAAAAAGAAAAAAGAAAAATACATTTATTTAGATCTATGTTAGGAAATCGGGTGAAATGTTAAATACTATATTTTTAATGAACATAAATAAACAAAGTAATCTGATTTCTTTTTCTATATGAAATAAACAGGAGCAGTTTGTAGGAATTCTTTCAGCTCTTTTCCAGAAGATATTGGGGTAAGACTATTTCATGGCTGGTTTTAGATGAGCATAACATGGGCGCATTCTTGTAACATATTGCGGTCACATATTCTCAGTCTGAACACAGGCATAAGACCTGCTATCACCTACTTGTGGATGTAATAGAATACAAAAATGTGCCCATATTATGCTTGTGTGAAACCGGCTAATAAATATAGGCACAGCAGGGAAAGGGCCTCGGAGAGAACACTATGGCCCTTTTACTACGTGTTATTTTTTTTTGTGTAAAATGTTGTTTCAGACTTGCATGATTTCACTTTATTTACTATGTACCGTATTTTTCGCCCTATTGGATGCACCGGCATATAAGACGCACCCAATTTTAAAGGGGTATTCCAGGCAAAATCTTTCTTATATATATCAACTGGCTCCGGAAAGTTAAACAGATTTGTAAATTACTTCTATTAAAAAATCTTAATCCTTCCAATAGTTATTAGCTTCTGAAGTTCAGTTGTTGTTTTCTAACTGCTCTCTGATGACTCACATCCCGGGAGCTGTGCAGTTCCTATGGGGATATTCTCCCATCATGCACAGCTCCCGGGACGTGAGTCATCAGAGAGCAGTTAGACAGAAAACAACAACACAACTTCAGAAGCTAATAACTATTGGAAGGATTAAGATTTTTTAATCAAAGTAATTTACAAATCTGTTTAACTTTCCGGAGCCAGTTGATATATATATATAAAAAAGTTTGGGCCTGGAATATCCCTTTAAAGGTGCAAAATCTAGAGAAAAAAAAAAGATTCTGCACCCAACAGTGATTTTCAACCTGCGGACCTCCAGATGTTGCAAAACTACAACTCCCAGTGGGAGTTGTAGTTTTCCAACATCTGGAGGTCCAAAGGTTGAAGACCACTGGATAGGAGGTAATACTCACGTGTCCCCGCCGCTCCGGACCCATCACTGCTGCCCTGGATGTTGCTCCATCCCTGTCGCCGCGTCCCCGACGCTCCTATTGGATGAAGGCGACACCGAGGAGGCAGGTAAGGTCCCTCCCGGTGTCCTGTAAGCTGTTCAGGACGCTGTGATATCACCGCGGCGGTCCCGAACAGCCCGACTGAGCAGCCGGGTTAGTGTCACTTTCGTTTCAGACGTGGTGGTCAGCTTTGATCGCCGCATCTGAAGGGTTAATACAGGGCATCACCACGATCGGTGATGTCCTGTATTAGCCACGGGTCCTGGCCGTTGATGGCCGCAGGGACGGACGTTATTTTGTGACGGGAGAATGAACGGAAGAAATAGTGCATGCACTATTTCTCCCGTTACTATCTTCCGTCACAAAATAACGTCCGTTATTAATAACGGACTATAACGGATTAAAACTGATGATGTAAAAATCCCATAGACTATAATGGGATTTTCTAACGGACGTTTAATGGACGATTTTCAGGGTTTTCATAACGGAACATCAAACGGATCTTTAAAACGGATGAATTTTAGTGTGAAAGCAGCCTCAGCAGATCATCATCACAACAGTTCCCAACAGAGGCAGTCACCCAGAATCCCAGTATCTTTCACCTGTAGAACTAGGCATATCTGCCATTTGAAGAGTCTGGGTGACAACCTTTAAGTTCTAAAGGTGCCAAGTCCATTTTTCTAGGGGGGAAATACACGTATAATGCTAACATAACTCATTTTAAATGTTTGTTTGTTTCCAGGGCTCCATTCACAAAAGCCATGATACCAGCAAAAAGGGTCATTTGACTTTAAAGGGTACCTTTCATCAAAAAAACTTTTGAGATATTATAGATTAATGTATGCAGAATAACTTTCCAATTGCATGTTATAAAAAAATATGCTTCTTTCTATTTAATTTTCCACTTTGAAAAAATGACCACTAGGGGTCTCCCTCCCCTTTTTTTTTTTTTTTAAATAGATTTCAGACTGCAGCCGGGACACAGACAAACTCCCTGACAGGGAGCAGTGCTGAGTTTGTCTGTGTCTCGGCTGCAGTCTGAGATTTAGGACTCCAGCATGAGTCTGAAATCTATAAAAGAAAGGACAGGTAGGGAGACCCCTAGTGGTCATTTTTTCAAAGTGGAAAATTAAATAGAAAGAAGCATATTTTTTAATAACATGCTATTGGAAAGTTATTCTGCATGCATCAATCTATAATATATCAAAAGTGTTTTTGGTGAAAGGTACCCTTTAATGACCACATGCAGGCTTTGGCTTGTTTCCATAATGTAAACGTTGGGGTTTTCTTTTGCAGGACTCAGAAGCGTAGTTAAATGAGACAATGCTGTACCTCTTCATGTATGTGTGTGAATAGACAGCAGGCACACAGAATTCCTCTGTGGCTACGTATCCCAACATGCCTTCCCACATGTCTGCATGGATCTAGTAGCTGAAACCCCGCTCCAGCATTTCTTCACCTTGGAGTACAGTTCAATGAACAAAGTTCTGCAGGTCTCTACTGCGAAGTAAGGAATTATCTCAAGTCTCCCTCACTCTCCCCAACTCACACGCTCCCTTTTATCATTCCTGCCAGCAGCTGCACGTAGCATGGTTATAAAACTATTTCTTTTGTTCACTTGTAATAAAAAAAAAAAAAAAAAAAAAAAAGTTGTTCCCAGGGCGTGTTTTGAAGGCAAAATGAGCGGTGCCTCTGAAGTATATTATCCTTCCATTATAGCAGGAGAGTGATAATGCAGGAAAAGGTCATGTCCTGCCTCGCAGCTTCTAAGTGTTCCTATTTATTAACAGTTCCCTATGCTGAAGTGAAGGAGAAAACAGATTAACAAAAAACATCTCCACAGCTTCTCCTGCCTTGTAACATTCACATACCTGAACAGCCGGGATTTGCCTCATTTAGAAATATTAAAGAACGGAGCAGAAGAAAGATTTGTTTTCTTATTAGTCCTAACGTGTTATTTCTTGGCAGTGTTATTGTCCTCGGGGAACTTTAGAACTTGAGAAGAGAAAACCTACCACATCACCCACAAAACCAAAACTATCTACCAGTTTTTTCTCTTACACCTACCGTATATACTCGAGTATAAGATGAGTTTTTCAGCACGATTTTTCATGCTGAAAACGCCCCCCCTCGGCTTATACTCGAGTGAACTCTCCGCCTGTCAATCCCTTCATCAGTGGTCTTCAACCTGCGGACCTCCAGATGTTTCAAAACTACAACTCCCAGCATGCCCGGACAGCCATCGGCTGTCCGGGCATGCTGGGAGTTGTAGTTTTGAAACATCTGGAGGTCCGCAGGTTGAAGACCACTGCAGCCTTCGTCATCATCCAGACTCCCTTTAGTTTTCTACTCACCTCCCCTTGGTGGGAAGGAAGGGTGAGCTGGTCCAGGCCATCTATGCTGCAGGGACCGTCCGGTGGAGAGGGTCAGTCGTTCCGGACTGTACATTTTCACCGAGAGGCCCTCTTCTACGCTCCGGGCCAGCCCTGGATTAGTGACGTTGCTTTGACGACGATGCACAGAGACATCCGTGCGCAGCAAACGTACCTGCGCATGAACGTCCCTGTGTGTCATAGTCAAGGCAACGCCACTAGTCCGGGGCCGGCCCGGAGCGGAGAAGAGGGCCTCTCGGTGAAAATGGACAGCCCGGAACAACTAACCCTCCCAACCGGACGGTCCCTACAGCAAAGATGGCCCGGACCAGCACACCCTTCCTTCCCACCGAGGGGAGGTGAGTAGAAAACTAAAGGGGGGTCTGATGACATGGGGATGATGTATTTCCCACCCTAGGCTTATAGCCGAGTCAATTTTGAGGTGGAATAAGTGGCCTCGGCTTATATTCGGGTCGACTTAAACTCTAGTATATACGGTACATATCTGTTTATCTGATCCAAGTGGTCTATAAAAAGGTGTCTTCCCAACATGCAAAGGGACAACTTTCCTAAAATATCAAAATATATATAAATCCTATAATCTAAGGGAATAATATTTTGGATTTGAGTTCACAACTATTCAAGTAAAGAGAAACAAATACAAGATGGGTATACATGCTCACCATGGTAACTCTTTATCTATCTAATGTCAAAGTTCTATGACCTTTCAGAATAGGTTTGAGGTCTTACCCGATCAAACTGATAAGACTTTATGAAAATTGATAGAAAAGCAATTTGAAAATAAATAAACCCCAACAACTACTTAAAACTATTTCAAATGGACAAGGTAAAATAAAGTCTATATGACTGGTAGCAGAGCAGAATGTTAAAGGAAAATGGTCACCAAGTTCACCCACACTAAACCCAATACACTGGGTTATAGTGTGGGTGAACTGGAGTCCATTCATGGGTCACTTACTTTTTCATGCTTTCTTGTCGCCAAGTTGTCGTCAGCTTAAGTTCCACTGTTTGCCCTTCAGTTGCGCTCTGAAGGCGGGTCCCCCGCCAGCAGCCTTGCTTTAGGTCCCAGTGGAAGGGGCCTTTGCCCGTCCCCTTGTTCGCATATTAATTTTCCCTCAGCATAGCGCATTGGGAGAGCGCTCTGTGCAGGTCCCTTGCTACACCCGGAAGTCGGGAGTAGCGAGACTTCAGAAAGAGGTACTTCCGGGTGTAGCGAGGGACCGGCGCATGAGCAGTTACACTGCACAGAGAGCTCTCCCGATGCACTGTGCTCAGGGGGAAAATGAATAAGCAAACCAAGGGGGTGGGCTAAGGCCCCTTCCTCAGGGGCCCAAAGCAAGGCTGCCGGCGTGGGACCCACCTTCAGAGCGCAAGTGAAGGGCAAACAGTGGAACTTTAGCGGATGACAACTCGGCGACAAGAAAGCATAAAAAAGTAAGTAACCCATATTTGGACTCCTGTTCACCCACACTATATCCCAGTGTATTGGGTTTAGTGTGGGTGAACTTGGTGACAGTTTTCCTTTAAAGTGTCAAGCTGTACTCCTGGGAAGATGTGGGGCAAGTTACAAGAATACTATATATTTGTAAAGTGACTAGTTTTACGTACTGGAGATATACATTAGGTAAAGTCAGTGGAGGAAATGACACCTTTATGGCCCCAGTTTTACTCATAAATGGCCATACAACCCCGGATGGAAGAATACTTCTCATGATAACTGAGATAACACTATCAGTTCTGGCTTTCATGAAAAAACAAGGGGCATAAACAGTTACCTATTAGCTGACACACACAAAATTGAACTTCAAAGCAACATTTTGAAACAAAGGCACAATTGTTCCCATTAATAAACTGTCATTCACTTTTACAACTACAGTGCACTACGCACACATTTGAGAAGAGGGTTATGAGTGTTGGACATAGTGAGCATTCAATAGCTTTCCCAAATGACCGAGACCCATCATGTTTCAGAGTCACAAATGGTATTTTGGCAGATAAGTCCTCTAGAGCAATACAGATCATTATTTACACAGTCCCGGTGGACTTTGATGATACTGTTTTGCACATAGTGTCTAGGAGGTACACTTTGTACTACTCAGCAGGAGGAAACAGCTGCACAAGGCTCCATTACAGAGCTCCAGTGCAGCTGTTCTGGATCACCTGCATGGGAAAATTTTAAGTGACTGACAAGCATTTCAAACACTTTGCTTTCTTAGGTCACCAGTACCGCAGATCAGCAATGGTGGAATTCCACATTCTAGCATGCCTGGTGTGCCCAGTGATGTGGTTATGTACTGAGTGAAGGCTGTGATGGTTTCCTTACTCTCTGTCGCCAAGGTCAGTTTTCTGTGGCCTAGACTTTACTCCAAAATAGCCAAAAAGACGCGGACAGCAGAATGTATATAATATTTCAGCTAATGCCTTAAAAGGAAAACTGTCAGCCAGGTTCACCCACACTAAACTGGAATACGGAGACCGTTCTGGTCATTGTTACTGTGCCTGCGCCGGTCCATCGCTACACCTGGAAGTCGGGAGTAGAAAGGCTTCAGTGAGTGGATGAAAGCTTTAGGCGTATGCGCTCTGTAGACAGAGAGCTGTGCTCACGGGGCAGGAGACTCCACGTCACTAGGATGTGGAGTTGAAGGCAATAATTATGCCAAGTAATGGGGTGGGCTTAGGACACGTCAGAGGCAGACAGCTGGCGGGGGCCCCCGCCTTGAAGCGCGATGCTGGGGACAAACAGCGGAACTTTACCGGGGCATAACTCAGTGGCAATTGGAGGGAGAAAAGTAAGTGACCCCTCAATGGATTCCTGTTCACCCACACTATAACTCAGTGTATTGGGTTTAGTGTGGGTGAACCTGGCTGATTTTAAGTCATAAGGCTCTCAGTTATTTATTTGTAGTCACTGTGCCACTTTACATGTTTGTGTGTGTTCACAGGATTTGTTAAGGTGCGGTAGCCCTTCTGGGTGTCTCTACTGGCGGTCTAGGGGAGTTGTGTGTGTCCATCAAGTTCTTGGCTTCAGCTGGGATGCCATCAGTATTGTCTGACACCTTGTTTAATGCCAAGTTTGATGCCGGGTGCATTTGTGGCCCCTTAGTAGCTTTGGCGAAAAGGGACATTGAAGCCGGACCTTTGCAGGTGCCTTTTGGTAGGGAGGGGAAGGGTAGGTTTGTTTTGGGGGGGGGGGGGTCTCTCTCTTGTTTGCGATAGGCCACATCCTTTGTGCACTTTTTAGGGTTCGCACTTTTTCTTGCACTTTGGGCGCCTCGGCTCATAAGGATCTCAGTTTTGGCTCATAAAGGGGGGTTTCAATGTCCTTCAAGTGAAGGGACTGGTGGTCGGGCATGCATACTGCTGCTTCATTTACTCGCTATAAGACTGATGAAGACTGCTAAGTACAGCACTCAGCTACCTTTTCCAGTCTCACAGAGAAGAGTGTTGCTCAAGCATGTGCACTGCTGCTCCATTCACTTGATGGACAAGAGACCACCATTCTCAGGATTGACCCCCACTCATCACATCCTGTGGCTGGATGATAAGTTATGATCTTAGGATATTCTTAGCAAAAACACATTGTAACCACCTCAACATTCTAACTCATCAATTTTAAGTACTGTAAATGGAGCTTAAACAAAATGTGTGCCAACATACAGAATAATGGAGACACCAGACAACACAACAAACAATTGCTGTAGGGTTTGGCATTCTAGTTGTAATAATCCAAGTGTGAATATATAGTTGGCAGTATATAAAAAAAATGCCAAAAGTGTGGCAGCTGCAGACATACAGCCATGGGCATACTGAGAGTACAAGGCATGTATACCAACCAGTGCCCATTCCTATGTACAGTGTAAACTTTATGCAGAACTAGGTCAGGGTATGACTTTTTTTTTTTTTTTTACTGCATTCTGCCCTTCATTGACTCTTATTAGCACTGAACCGAAACATAACCGTATGCTCTATAACTTCAGGCTGGACTGGGAGACAATCGGTTAATACTTCAGGCACGGCATCAACCCCTCCACCCCCACCTTTATAATGTGGGGCTATGTACAATATAAATCATCTGAGGACAGAGTAAAACAAGCGCAGATCAATTACAGGTTATTTGATTCACAGGAAAGAGACTGCAATCAGAATAGTCGCCTTTCTGCAATATCAAAGCGTCTTCCTGACTATAAGAAACACGAGAATATTAACCAGCATAGAAAACATTCTCACAAGCATTTAGGCTTTGTTCACATGGGATACACTACTGATTCTCCACATTGAATTTTCATGTCAAAATGTGTGCAGTTTTTGACCCTCCATGTGTTAATACACACTAAGGGTCTATTCACACGGCAGAATTTCAGCTTGCAGAATTCCGCCTCAAACTAAAGCCCGTAGACTTCTATGGGATTCCGCACTCCCATTCACACTTCTGAATTTACGCAAGCCTAAATTCAGAAGTGTGAATGGGAGTGCGGAATCCCATAGAAGTCTACGGGCTTTAGTTTGAGGCAGAATTCCGCAAGAATAAATGCAGAAGTATGAATTGGAGTTAGGGCTGGGCGGTATGACCAAAAATGCAAATCACGGTATTTTTGCAAGTTATGGCGGTTCCACAGTATTTAACGGTATTCCCCCCCCCCTGAGGAACTAATCATATATGACCCCCAGGCTCTGCTATATTTCTCTATACCCCCGCCCCCCTCTCCTCCAGGCCGCGGTGCTTTAAATTAATGAAATGCAGGCCGTGGCGCTTTAAATGAATGACTTGCGGGCCGCCGGCGTTTTAAATGAATGAGGTGCAGGCCGCGGTGCTGGAAACGATGAGAGGTAAACGGTCATATTTTCACCCGCACTATTCACAGGTACTGATGGATAGTGCGGGAGACGCTGATTCCAATGAGCCCTACCTTGCCCGGTTCCGCCCGCAATTGTAGTTTTATTCTATGTGTATATCTTGCTGTAACTGGCACGGGTGGGGCTTCTGCAGGTTAACTGGCACTGATGTCAGCGCCGCTTATGAATATTCATCCCACCCTCCCTCCAGCTCTCCCTCTCTTTGCCGATCCTAACTGGAGGGAGGGGGGGATAAATATTCATAAGCGGCGCTGACGTCAGTGCCACTTAAGCTGCAGAAGTCATGCCCATGCCAATTACAGATTTCCACATATAATAAAACTACAATTGCAGGCGAACGGCCGGGCGGATGCGGGTAAGGTAGGGCTCGTTTTAATCAGCGTCTCCCGCACTATCCACCAGTACTGTGGATAGTGCGGGAGAAAATATCTGACAGTTTTCCTTTAAGTTGCGAGCCAGAAGCTGTCATCTCCCAGGCTTTTAGCGCTTGCATGGGGAGGTGACAGCTTGCCGGCGGCCAGCAAGGCCCGACCGGTATTACGGCATGGGGAAAATTCATATTGTGCAGGGAATACATTTCGGTATTCGGTATGAACCGGTATACCGCCCAGTAGTGCTGGGCGGTATACCGGTATGAACCGGATACAGTTTTTTTTCCTTTCTCCCACGGTATGGATTTTTGCCCATACCGCTATACCGGTCGGGCCCCTCCCCCACCCTCCAGATGAATTGTAGAGCACAGCACGGCTAATCCATTTACTGTGTCCCCGCGAGCACGATCAATCCCCACCACTAGCGGGGTCCTTGTGCCCACTAGCGGTGTCAAATGTGCCCCCCCCCCGAGCGCGATCGCTATCATCACCGCTAGCGGGGTCCCTGTGCCCACTAGCGGTGTCAAATGTGCCCCCCCGCGAGCGCTACCATCACTGCTAGCGGGGTTCCTGTGCCCACTAGCGGTGTCAAATGTGCAACACCCCCCCCCCGCGAGCGCTACCATCACCGCTAGCGGGGTCCCTGTGCCCACTAGCGGTGTCAAATGTGCCCCCCCCCCGCGAGCGCTACCATCACCGCTAGCAGAGTCTCTGTGCCCAATAGCGGTGTCACAAGAATTCCGAGCGTGGGGGCACATTTGACACCGCTAGTGGGCACAGGAACCCCACTAGCGGTTGATTGTAGCGCTCGCGGGGGGGCACATTTGACACCGCTAGTGAGCACAGGGACCCTGCTCGCATGGTGGCGGGGGGGGGGGGGGGGAAGACAGGCGGTAATACCGTGATAGTAAAAAAAAAAATACTGTGATATTAATTTTAGGCCATATCGCCCAGCACTACTGCCCAGCCCTAGTGGGAGTGCGGAATCCCATAGAAATCTATGGGCATTAATTTGAGGCGGAATTCCACAAGAGGCAATTCAGAAGTGTGAATGGGAGTGCGGAATCCCATAGAGTTATAGAATTTGAGGTGGAATTCCGCAAGTGGAAATTCTGCCGTGTGAATAGACTCTCAGTCAAACAATTGAATCTGCAACAACTTGCATGCTTCTCCCGCCATTCATAAGAACCCCAAAAGAAGAATATGCATGAATAAGTAGAATGGGAAAAATTGTAAGGGTTAATAATCAGTGCAGAGACCCCTACCGATCAGGAGGATGAAGGGGGATAAGCATGCAGAAGTGAGCTTTAGTCCCCAGCTCTCAAAAAACTTTGGCTGCTCTATTCTAAGTCAATGGGACAGTGAGCCAAAGATTGCTGGGAGCTGAGGAGTAAGCATACTACCTAACACTTGTCCCCGCTTGTTCTTCTGATCTGTGTGGGTCGATAAAAGCTTAACATGTCTCTGTGATCAAACGTTTTGTTTTACATGGCAGGCACACTTTTACTTCTGACATTGTAATTTATGATAACCTGCACAGACCAATTATAAACGACCAACTCCATCTGATATCCTGATGTATGGCCAACCCTGGGCATAAGGTTCGACAGCTTTATTTAACCTGCCCCTATTTGTATTTTCACTTGCGGGATTGCTGCTTTAGTGTTTAGTTCCTATGGAAATTACATCCCGTTTGTTGCATTCTAGTCCTTCCATGTAGCCTTACATTTTCTAAACCACCACTTAGGTTGAGTCTAAAACAAAGATGGCAGGTTGCTTAAACCAGCATTGTATGAATACATTTCCTTACGCAGAGTTTTATTGTTTGTATCGGTGTGCAAAAATCCACAATGTGAACACAAAAAACCCTACATGGAATAATCTAAACTAATAAAGGCAATAGCTAACGTTTACAGGACAATATTGTCTCAGTCGATCTTTCTTATTTATTAGGAATTCTTATTTAACAAAATTGGAGGGTTCAGCAGGCCTTCTGCACTTCTATATCCGTGATGTATCATGTGCCGGGTCATTCAATAGCTAAATGATGACTAGTTGCTATGGATTTACACATGTGAAATTCTGCCCTTTGTTAGTAATAATCTCTTGCTGTGAAGGAATTGGATATGCTATGCAGGCATTTTTTCCAACGAGATCAAAGACCGGCCTAGGTTTCCTGCAATGACCCAGGTTTAGTATTTACTGTTATTGGTTGTAAAACTTAATGACACACTGAAACATGTATATAAATATAAAAGCCAGCCGCTACCAAGGAGAAGAGGGGGCGCACATTATGTCATTTCTGCTTAATGTATACAAACAGTTGACAGAACCGCAAGTGGGTTGTCATGCAGTCCAGCGATTCTTCAGGGATCTTGTCCAAGAATGATACACGTGGAATGTCCTCTCTATTGTAATGCTGCAGATAAAACGGTGCTGGCGATCGTGACACATGAGTGATTATATGGCAAAATTAAGCCTCTTAGATCCTGTTTACATCACTGTGTCATGTTTACTACTAGCCGATCAGAATCCAGCCTCTGGGGGGGGTTACAAAATACAAAAAAAAATTCTCAGATGTGGTAACTAATAAGGAGCAGTATATAGAAAGCTCTGTAGTTGTTACACCTCTAAACAACGTGCCTGCCTTCCAAAAACTTGTTTACACCAAATAAGTAAGGCATTTGCCTTTGTTAAAAGGAGCGCACCGGCGGCTTTAATGTTTAGCGGTGAACAGAGATGTGGATTCTAAATGAGTATTTTAATAATAATAGTAATAATCTTCAGACGTGTGGTGACATTTTTATTTACTTTAAACTGAGTTTTATAAGATACTTATGTCCTGCCCTTACTTTAACCCCGCTCAGGCTCCGTGTGTACAATGCAGCTGTGTCAGAGCGGGGCTGTATTTAATAGTTACAGAACTTTAGAAGCGAGAATAATCAACCATGTTACAGCCTTCTGCAGGCCAGCAAATGTTCCCCCGAATTTCCTGCCGAAGCTACAAAACAAATGACTAGAGAAAAAAAAAAAAGTCTCCAGAAAAATTCTAAATTTATTTGAACCTAAGAGATGCGATTCCTTCAACTACTGAAATATTGTGCGGGCCAAAGCGGGAACGTGGACATTGTAGATGGGAAATAGTGAATTTTCTAGGATACTCAGCAGGTGAATTGAGGTGTAGTAAAAAGAAGGCACTATGTACTAAGGGACCAACAATGCCCAGCCCTGCTACAACTGAGAGAAAATCAAGCCAAATAAGAGAAAGGTAACCAAGCGTGACGATACTGTAGTCACCGGGAAAATATCAAAGCAATGACTCAGACATGTCCTAGGAAGGGGAGGGTTAGTGGCACATAGGATCAGAGGACTGGCACAGTTTACCACCCACTGATTAGACGTTTGTCTGTTTATGGCTACAAGAACACACAAACTGTCACCCAGGAATACAACACTTATGAAAGATATATACATTACAGATGTAAATGATTCAACACCTTGACAAAACTGAAGGATAATTATTGGTATTAACATATATTTACTGTGCAAATGAGTATATAATATTGTTCCATGCCAGGGGCGGACTAAGAACACCCGGGGCGTGGTGACCTCCTGCGGTACATAGCCAATCCACTGGGTCAGTGTTAAAAGCTTCATGCACTGGGTGTGGAAGGAAGGCTGTGGGGGATATCGTGGCCGCTAGGTTTTTGGGTACCTTTTGTCTGCCTAATTCTTTAATTTGTCTTTATTATATGCTTCTGGATCTTTCAGAGGGATTAAAAGTAATATCCTATCTGAAAGTGATGACATATTGCCATGGTTTTCACCCACTTTGTACCCTCTTACAAATAAAAACTATCCCGCCAGGCAACTCCTTTAATGCCCAAGCCGGGCACATTGTAAGAAAGCAAATATAACTTATTGCAAAAAAAATAAATAAAAAATAAAAAGTTTTAATTTCTTTATGGATAGTTATCATATGAAAAAATTTATTATCACATAGGTGTTTGGCTCCTTTTTAAATTTTAATAATACCAGAAATCAGCCAGATGGCACTGATCGAAAAGTTTACATACCCTTAAAGGGGTAGTCCGCTGCTCAGCATGTGGAACAAACTGTTCCGAACGCAGGAGCCAGCAGCTCGTGGCGCCGTAGCCCTGCACCCTCATGACATCACACCCCGCCCCCTCAATGCAAGTCTATGGGAGGGGGCGTGGCAGCTGTCACACCCCCTCCCATAGACTTGCATTGAGAGGGCGGGGTGTGAAGTCATGAGGGGGCGGGGCTATGACATCAGAACAGTTTATTCCAAACGCTGAGCAGTGGAGAACCCCTTTAATGGTGACACACAGAAATTAAAAATGGCAATTAAAAAGGTAATTTCTCACATCTGTGCCTTTTAAAATTGCAATTAGTGTTTGTATAAATAGCTCATGGGGAGAAATGTATCATTGGTTTTACCCAATTTTTTGGTGGTGAATTGCAGAAGAATGAAGTAGTGTGATTGAAATCAAAAAGAACTTTCACTCGCAGTGGTAGCTTATTTATCAAATAAGACAATTTAAAATTGTCGCTAATTTTTGTACAATCTTACTCCAGCTCAGACCACACTTCAAAACTTGCTTATATCTAAGCTTTTCATGATGAATGTGAATCTTTTTTTGAATAATTTGGGGAAAGTAAATAATGTTTGCTCAGAAAAATGGAACTTGAAAAAATAACTTGATTTACACATACAATGAAAAATCCCCCCCAGTGGCCCTCATTTACTAAGAAAATCGGGTTGTAAGTCTATCTTGCTTTCTTGCCCGACTGCTTTTTTCCCCTGGTATTTATTATTATGTCGCATCCTGTTTGTCGCACGTGGGTTTTGTAGGTTTTGGTTTCCAACTCCTCTGAGCTGTCGGGAAAAAAATCCACAACAATTCAACAAATTCGGGTTGGAAACCTTAATAAATACGTGGGAAAGCTCAGAAATGTCGGGTTACGCCCCTTTTTCGGGTTTGGGAGAATCCACATCGGGTCCTTCGGGAAAAAACGTCGCATAGTGTCGCAGACTGGCGCACGATGTCTGCGACATGGCGCAGACAAAGATGCGCCAAAAAAACCCGACAAAAGAGGTTGGGTTTAGAATAGTAAATGAGGGCCAATGTGTTAGTTAGCATTCAGTGGATGCACTGGACAGGCTAGATACTGAGCCATGGGGAGCAATCAAAAGAACTGCATAACAAGGTAATGGAACTTTATAAACATAGAAAAGTACATAAAAAGACATTCAATAAGCCCTGAAAATGTCAGTCAGTATTGCCCAATCATTTGTGGAAAATTTGTCACTCTCTTCATAGCCAAGGTCAGGTAGACTAAAAGATTTCAGTCACAAATTTTATTTGTTGCTATGTTTTATGATTGTGTTATCCTGTTATAACCTACAGTTAAATATGAATCCCACACTGCCGATGGGCCCCGTCCCTAAACGGCCGTTAGACTCGTTTCCCCCAGCCTTTAAAGAATAGTTCCCACCATCTTTGGTGTTTTTTTCTGTCCCTACCTATTGGTCATCTCTCCCTAACCCCCTCCCCGTCTTTAAAAAAAAAATTTCCTCCCTTCTAAAGACTTTTTTTTCTGCCGCTCACGTTGCTTACTTTCGCTGAACAGGAAGCCGACTTACCCAGCAGGTGAGACCTCACTGAAGCCCGCTGGGCGCCGGCTTTCGCCATTTCTTCACCTATACAGTGCTCCCGAAGGGAGCGTGCATAGATGAACGGCCTATAGCACGGCACGCTGCTCTGGGGTCTCCTCCTCCTCGTTTCTCACTGCATGTGCTATCCAGGGAGGAGGAGTGTAGGAACTTCGTCGGACCTGCCGTGTAAAATGTCACTGGCGAGATCCGGTTCCAGTGCGCGCGCTGCCTGCCACCAGTCTGTACATGCCGGGCGTACATGCCCCGCCATTCACAGAGCTCGCTCCCGCCTGTCAGATTGACAGGCAGGGAGCGAGCGCTGGCTGACAGAATTCGGACTGATGCCCAGCCGGGATCAGTCCGAATTCAGCAGTAACGTCAGCCATTCTGCAGACGGCCACTAGAAGGGAGACCCCTAGTGGCCGGCTTTTCAAGGGCAAAAATAAGCTATTTAGACACACACACAAAAAAAAAGTAAAGTATATTAGGAATATGTTGTACTACATTCGTAGTACAACATATAAAAAAAATTAAAATTATGACAGTGCCCATTAACGGCCGTTATCGGGACGGGGCATAACGGGCAATAACAGGTCCCGATGGCTCCCATTTACTATAATGGGATCCTTCGAGCGCTGTTATTTTGTAGTGGTAGAAAAAGACAGCACATGCAGTCATTTTTCTCCTGCTGTTCCCCAGAGCTTCCTTGATGGCCGATACACTGTTGCAACCTAACGGCAGTGTGAAAGAAGCCTTACTTATCTTTTCTTTAAAAGCTTGGTACATATATTACCAATTCTCCAAGGGTATGCAGACTTTTGAGGACGACTGTACATCCTGCAACAATCGATGTGTGCCCTGCACATGCGGAGAAGGCATGGTGCTTCTTTGCCCATCAGCATTTTCAGCCACATTTTAAAAATGGTACAAATGACATCATAGTAGTCTGAATCATAATGATATACAGGACAATGTTTATAAAGCCAGGGCCAGTGGGTGATCATTTGCTTGTTACTACCCAGGATCACTGTCTGCAGCTTAACCACTGTGTGACTGGAAGCAGAATCCAAACAGACTGTCATATGTCCATTTCACGCATTCTACAGCACTGAAACAAAATCTATTGGCATGTCATTACTGTACTTCTAGGCAGCTTCCCTTGGGCACAATTGAGGGAGTTTTCTCAGGGACCACGCTTTTACTTGCATTGTAGACGTGGTTATTATCGAACACACACTGGACACACAATAAGATTGAATATATCTGTGTATCAAGTATTAGAACGAGATCCTCGTGGCAACATTATACATTAAAGTGGTCTTCTGTTGGAGAAATGGGTCAGAGCCTGAATCCCCAGAGGATGCAGCAGGACTCTGGATCTTTAGAATAGGCCTTGAGGAAGAAATAATGGTTTCCATATCTTTTACTCACTCACAAGGCTGAAACGGTTATACTCAACTAGTTTTGGTTGTATAGGTGGCCACAGGGGTGAAAGCTTGAATTACAGTGAAACCAATCCAAAAGACCGCCTCTGTGAGAAGCCACCCCTTTTGTCTGGTGGATTTTTAGTACACAATATATTCTCCTTAGTGGCCATTTTCTTTATTTTAAGAAGACCCCTTTTTAATACAATTTTGGCAGATCTTCTCAAAGAGGTTTCACTGTATCTCACCCACAGTCTTTATATAAGGAATAAGCCTTTTGTTCGCTTTTTTATCCCACCATGATATTACCATAATGGTTATTGCAGTTTTATTTTTATTTTTTTTTTACAACAAATGAGGAATCATCTAAATTATATGGCAAATTAATTTTAGAGGAATCCATTATCAGAAAGTGTCTTTTAAATGAGGGCATCTGTGTTCCACATCCACCCTGATGATTGATCTTCTAGCTTTGGAGATGGCCAAAGTGAGGCGATTGGTTTGACAAAATATATAGCCGCAAATTATTTTTTCCTTAAATTTCTGGCTAGAAGACTTATTTTTATTGACAAAAAAATGATATTTACATTTACTTTATCAATACAGTACATTGATATAATACATTCTAGCAGACCATCCAGAGCTGTTAGTATGTAATGATATGTTCAGGTATATTGCATATGCTGCCAATTTTTTGTATTAAAGGGGATGTCCAGGGAAAAATAACATATCAGGGGATAAATGTCTGATCGGCCCAACCACTGAGACCCCCTTGCGGTCACCTGTACGCGACCCGGCTTTCGCCACTTAACTCCCCAGTCCCCCGAGCTTTCTGGCCCCCATATTGGAAAATGTGCAGGAGTGCCTACCCGCTCAGCCAATCATCTTTGTAGACAGGGTCCCATACAGGAGATCATGGGAGGTCTTAGTGGTCAGGCCCCCCGTGATCAAGCACTAATCCCTCATCCTGTGGATAGGGAATACATTTTTTCTTCCAAATAACCCCTTTAACATCAATGGGAAAGTCAAAATCTGCCATGTGCGAATACACCCTAGCATTCCCTTCCTGTAAAGATCTGTAGAGTCTGGTGGATAGAAGTAATTTATCATTGATCGTCAATGATCTTATTACAAGAAATAAAGTGATTTACTAATACACTTGTTATTCCAGTAGTGCGCCACTTCCCTTTTTAGAAAACACAGTCATTTATCCCAGGACGTCCTGTAGAACTTTTTTATGGTGATGACGTACTGACGCAAGCCCACATGATCAGGATTGGAGCCCCTCCTGTTGTGTCAGCAGGTCATCAAAGCATGAGAATAAGAAAGGGATGTCAGGACGTGTAGTTGTCACATAGAACTGTAGGTCCCTTCTAATATCGGGAGGTTTGCTCTAATGCAAAATTATGTTTAAGTTCCAACAGTGTATGTGTAATAATGAATGTGTGTTTGCATGTCTGTGTTTTTTTGGGTGGTCCACAGATACACCTTTAAAAAGCATAAAGAATTGTTTGGATTTGATTCTACATACATTAGTACCTTTAGGTTACGCATATGGTCAGTAAAACACCAGCACACTAACATAACATTTTTAAGAAATGAATTTGTACAATCAGAGCATTGTTTTTTCTTCATTTCCTTACATTTTGTTGCCACACGCCTTTTGTGATAAGTCCGTAAACTGGCCTCAGAACAAACTTCGGCTTTGCTTTGATGCTGTAATCTGTGTTCCTGGAAGATACCTGGTCATTATCTTTATGCTTGAGGCTACATGGGCGACTTTGTTGTTGCAATATTGGGTGGAATTACCTAAACTCATGTTTGTTTGTTCCATCAATAGGATAGCATCCAAGGCAACCTACCATGGCTCCAGGATAATGCTAAGTGCCCCAGGTAGCCCCAACATAGGCTTTACAGTCATCTTATATAAACATTTATTATAGATTTTTTTTTATACTAAACTATTTTGGCTAAGGTACACTGACATTTTATGAACAGTAGCTACAGATTAGACAAGCTCATGTCTCTACTGTTTTAGGGCCAAAGAGAATATCAAGGGGTATTTCCATCTCCATATTAGGGCTCTCTGGCCCCGTCCAGCCTGATTGCAGCTGTTGAAGGTTTGCATAATTCCCATTGAGTTATGAGCCTCTAAGGCTATGTTCAGACTACAGAATCTCTGGATGGAAATTATCCAGCTAGAGATTTGAGGGCAGCCAGAGCAGACTGAAATAGTCAGCGTTAGGGCTGCATGGACATTGCCTTTACCACAGATAGCAATGTATTCCGAAGGGATTCCACTGAAAGAATGAGCAAGATCATTCTTTTGGCAGCGGAAAACATGACAGCTGAAGTTCCATTGTGTGTATAGTGTAGTGGAATTCCATTAACAGCAATGGGACTCTGCTACACTGGAATTTCTGAGCAGAATTTTAAAGCAGAATATCACTATGAAATTCTGTTGTATGAACCCAGCCTTAAAGAGAAGAGAATATCCCTTTGGGGTATGGTCATACATGCATATTTTGCTGCAGACTTTCCTCCCTAATGAAGTCAATAGAAAGGAAAATGAGTAGCAGAAAATCTGCAGTAAAATATGCATGTGTGAACGTACCCTTAAAGTGTAACTGTACTGTATAATAAAATAAAATTCCATATGCCATAGAAGCATGTCAGACGTCTTGATGAGCTGCTGAGACCCCCCACTGATCACTAATTTTCGCTCATATGACTGCTCCTGCCCCTTCATTTTAGCTAAAAGTGGTGGTCTTAGCACCCATACCCCAACAATAAAATCTTCTATAATGTCAGTATCACTTGTCAATATGGTTACACTGGACAATTATGCCTTTCTACTTATTGGGTTTACCATTTCTTCACACTACTTTATGGGTGGTTGCCTCAGCAATGTTTATGAAAATCTAAACACACAGCCTCCTAATAAATGTGTGGAACTATTGCACAAGGTCCTCATTTCACAATGATTTTAGTATTTCAAACACTGCGTGAAAGCGAAGGAAACTGACATCACACCGTACCCAGGAAACACCCTCATTGGGACAAGGGTGGACTCTAATAGGGTTGTCTAATTTACAATACGCATTTTCATGTACTCTGCTAGACAAATCTGAATGAGGAGAGGGGGATCTCATGATAACTCTGAACATCTTTTTCAGCTACAAAATCTTTTGCTCTAGAAAACCTATCCTGTCCATTTCACAGACACGCTGGTGCTGCAGGGGAAACATACTGCTAAGTTTCCCACAAAACACTGGGGGTCCCAGGGACAAATTGTGATCAGCTTATTGTCAAGTGATCCCTATCAACAATATCTACAAAGAGCCAATAATGGGTTAACTAAGTGGAAGCTGCGTGCATCCAACTCTGTTCAGCTGGTAGGAGGAAGCCATGTACAGCCATTAAATGCAGGGATGTGGAAATCCTATCGCCCGACGCCCGGGACAAGTAGTTTTGGGCGCGGGGCAGGTGAATTCGTCATAGATTTATACCTGTATCGGGCTAGCAGGGACAGACCGACTTTCCCCTTATTTTTCTTTAATGCCGGTGTGAGGCGCAGGAGCCGATGCAAGTCTGCACCTCACACCGGCGCTCAGGGTATATGGAGGGGGCGGTGGTGTGAGGTGAGACTTCCGAACCCATCTCACCTCACAGCGGCCCCCAGCTGATTTCAGTAGCCGGGGGCCGCTGCCCAGAGCCCCCCCAGCCGGTGTGAGGGGATCTCACCTCACAGCTCCTCCCCGCCGCTCTCCGAAGTTTGCCGAAGCTAGAGCGGGGAGGAGCGAGGGCAGAGCCCGAGGACGGTTTGCAGGAGATGATTAAGCCACGCCCCCTCATACCCCTCCCGGAGGATGAAGAGCGCAGCTCTGAATACAAGAAGACAGGGGCAGAATGAGGACGTACACAGCCCCTCCCCTCTCCTGCTCTGTCTACACAGGACCTCGCTTATCACGGAGAGGTTTCAAGTTTTCACGGGGGGAAACACAGAGCGTGTGGGAGGGGAGAGGACGTGTGTGAGGAGACATACTGAACTGCAGTGCACGGGGTGGGGATTTCCCCTCACACTGGCATATATGTATGTATTGTATGATTAGGGGGGGGGGGGGGGTGTATCAGCGGCAGGTGTTTGTATGATGTGTGCATGTGTAATGTGTATATGATGTGTGTATGTTGTCTGTATGATATGTCTATGTGCGATGTGTGTATGTAATGTATGATATAGGGGGCAGCAGCCCGGAGTATGTGTATGTATGATGTGTGTATGGTGTATGTTTGATGTATGTATGTATGTAATGTATGATGTGGGGGGGGGCAGCAGCAGGTGTATGTATGATGTGTGCATATGTATGGTGTATCTGTATGGTGTGAGTGTATGTGTGATGTGTGTATGCAATGTATGATGTGGGTGGGGGGGGGGGCCGCAGCGGCGGGTGTATGTATGTATGATGTGTCTATGTATGATGTATGTATGTAATGTATAATATAGGGGGCAGTGGCCGGTGTATGTATGATATGTGTATGGTGTATGTGTGATGTATATATGTAATGTATGATGTGGGGAGGGGGGGCAGCAGCAGGTGTATGTATGAAGTGTGCATATGTATGGTGTAAGTGTGTGTGTGATGTGTGTATGTAATGTATGATGTGGAGGGGGGGCAGCGGCGGGTGTATGTATGTATGATGTGTCTATGTATGATGTATGTATCTAATGTATAATATAGGGGGCAGTGGCCGGTGTATGTATGTATGATGTGTCTATGTATGATGTATGTATCTAATGTATTATATAGGGGGCAGTGGCCGGTGTATGTATGATATATGTATGCATGTATGTTTTGTACAGGAGCGGACTGACAAGTGCTGCTGCCAGTTGTGCTATATCATTTTATTTATTTTTAGTGGCTTCTGGCCACTCGCACTAAATTGTACCCCCAGAATCCCACCCCCTTCATACTCACCCGCCGACCAAGAGCCCCACGGATGCACGCAAACATGCCCGAACCAACACTACAACTTCCAGCATGTTACACCATAACCTAAACTGTAGAACTATAAAGTGTAACATGCTGGGAGTTGTAGTTTTGGTTTGTGTCAGCTGCAGAGCTATAGGCTGCATCAGGGCATGCTGGGTGTTGTAGTTACTAACTGCAATTCCCAGTATTCCTCGACACAGACATGGCTCTGCAGCTGACACGGACCAAAACTACAACTCCCAGCATGTTACACAATAACCTTAACTGTACTACTATACAGTGCAACATGCTGCAACACCCACACAACCATAGGCTGTATCAGGGCATGCTGGGTGTTGTAGTTATTTAGTAACTAAATGCAACATAATGACATAAATTAGAGTAAATAAAATGCACCACACAAACGGGAGAAGCAGACACCCCCCCCCCCCCCAGTAACACAGCACTGTTCAGTGTTTTCCAGTCACATACATGTCCTTAAGAAGACTGAAAAATAATGATTAAAATATTTTAAAAAGTGCGTATATATGTGAATAAGCCCCTTTCCTAATAAAAGTTCTGATAATAAATGGTTCCAATAAAAAAATACAGATCACGGCACATAAGATTACCCTCATACATCCCTGTATATAGAAAAATTGGAGTTATGGGGGTCAGATGGGGGGGGGCGCAATTTTCTGGGCTTGCCTCGGGTGTAAAAGCATCTAGATACAGCTCTCCCGCCGCTAATAGCCTGGCATGCTGCGATCACCGTGGCCGCTATTAAACCATTAGATCACCGCTGTCTAAGTTGACAGCAGTGTCTAAAGGGATCGTATATACATCCCTGGTGGTCTAGTGGGGTGGATCAGACTATTTTGGTTGAAATTATTTTTATCTACCAGGACAAGTGGATTTTCTTGAAGGACAAGTAGATTGTGTTCCGCTTTAGTCCCTTGGACAAGTAGTTTTTTTTAAACAAATTTCCACACCCCTGAAATGTCAACTTAGTGGTGGCAAAAAGTGCCCATTTTTTCCATGACACTTTGATGGTGCAAGGAGAGAATATAAAAAAAAAAGTGCCAGCACGAGTGAAACTAAGGAGCAGTCTATAAGACGATGAGGGAAAACAATCCAATTTCTGACCGTTTTTTGAGAGGGGAGTAATGTCGTGGTTAAGGAATTTATTACTAGGCGTTTACACAATGTTCCATTCATATTTCGCAGCCAGTGGACGCACCGGCGCAAAGTAGTAAGTACACAGCAGTCAATGCGATGCAAGACCACAGAAAATGAAATTCATCAGACCAGGTCCTCTCCTTCCATTGCTCACATGACCACTGTAGGAACTTTTGGCATTGGACAGTTGTCAGCATAGGCACCGACATTTTGTTATGTATCGAGCTGTGAAGCACTCTGTGTTCGACACCTTTCTATCATAGCCAGTATTAACTTTTCCAGTGTTCTTCTGTGGGATCGAACCAGAAGGGCTAGCCTTCACTATACAAACACGCCGGTCCCCGGTGGTCCTTTCTCGTACACACTTTGTTAGTTACTGACCCCTGCTTACCGGGAACACGCCTCAAGACTCATTTTAAAAAAAGCTCTGTCCTAATCTTGTAGGTATTACACTTTGACCCTTGTTAAAGGGGTACTCTGCCCCCTGACATCTTATTCCCTATCCAAAAGATAGAGGATAAGATGTCTGATCGTTGGAGTCCCACAGCTGGGGACCCCTGCGATGCCTGCTGCGGCACCCCAGACATCCGATGCACGGAGTGAACTTCGCTTGTGACGTCACTGCCATGCCCCCTCCCATAGACTTACATTGAGGGGGAGGCGGGACATCATCGGCAGAGGCGGGACATCGCTGCGGCCGGTGATAGGCTGAAGGCTCTGCGACGTTCCCATCCCCAGGAAGCAGCAATAACAGCGGAGGGACCATGAGGCCGGTTCCTTAGCAACGGGGGAACGGAGGACGAAGGTAAGTTAAAGTTTGTTTTTTAATATTTGCAGCCCGGGCACAGGAATACAGAGTACAGCGCAGCGGCTGATAATTATTTGGGGGGCAATGTATGTTCAATGTACATACCGTAAATAAATAAGCCCTACCCTGAAAATAAGCCCTAGTGTGTTTTTTGTGACTAAAATTAATATAAGACCCGGTCTTATTTTCGGAGAGGCACGGTAGGCATCATTGTCATAATAAAGTCAATGTTACTCACTTCTCCTGTCAGTGGTTTTAATATTAAAGCTGATCAGTGTAAATACAGGGTGTCTCAAAAGGTAAGGAAAAACTAACATAAAATAAAAAAAGTTTTATTTCTGAATGAGTCCAGAACAGCGAATTTTGTTGGAATATCCATCCCACTTTGCTCTTGTCCAGCTTTGGTTTATTGGCGATAGAACTGAATCACTATCAGACAGTTTTCATTTTATAAGGGCGTTTCCTTACTTTTTAGATACCCTGTATATATACACAGAGTCAATGAGAAGGTACACAAGCACACAGAACCACAAAACGTATGCCAACCTATGTCCCTACACCAGTCATATGATCAAGCTACCTCGGCACATTTCACACAAAGGCTTCATTGTCTTGCTCAATTTTACACTTACTATTGTGTTTGTGAAGTATTATCTACTTATGTTGACCTTCCTTTTTTACAGTTCTGAAAAGACCAGAGTCAAAACAATTGTTTCTAATATGTACATAAGAAATATACATGGCGATTCCCATCAATGTCCTGAAGTACGGGGTCATGGCTTTCTGTTAAAGGGGTACTCCACTGGAAATTTTTTTTTTTTTTAAACCAACTGGTGCCAGAAAGTTAAACAGATTTGTAAATGACTTCTATTAAAAAATCTTAATCCTTCCAGTACTTATCAGCTGCAGTTATGATCCACAGGAAGTTCTTTTCTTTTTGAATTTCCTTTCTGCATGACCACAATGCTCTCTGCTGATACCTCTGTCCATTTTAGGAACTGTCCAGAGTAGGAGAAAATCCCTATAGAAAACCTCTCCTGCTCTGGACAGTTCCTAAAATGGACAGAGGTGTCAGCAGAGAGCACTGTGGTCAGACTGAAAAGGAAATTCAAAAAGAAAAACTTCTTGTGGATCATAACAGCAGCTGATAACTACTGGAAGGTTAAAGGGGTACTCCGGTGAAAACCTTTTTTCTTTTAAATCAACTGGTGGCAGAAAGTTAAACATATTTGTAAATTAAAAAGAAATAATTATATAGGTATGTGCAGCTCACAACTAATACGCACCGAGGTCAAACTGGGCAAGCAACTATACCTTAATTGCTAGAAAAGGGAAAACCAAAAAATACACAATGTAGCCCGGACCTTCTAGGTGAGTAAATAAAAATGGATATACGTGGATCGTGCTTCAATAATAATCAATATTTATTATAAAATATAAATAAGATTCGGCACTTCTCACAGGGCCCTTGGGAGAAGAACATACATATCAAAAGGCAACCTAACAATGTATTTAGGCATATAGTAGTTAAAACTATAATCCTGGCATAGGATAATAAAATAGCAGAGTAAGATCTGTACCAAACAAATATGTTAAAGAGTTGCTCTTCTGGGTATTTAGGGTAGATATGTCCCTTTTAGATACAGTAGCAAACAGTCTGTAATATTAGAAATTGTTACCGGTCTGTAAATGGTAACTCAGGCGATGGGTGTTGTTCCCGCAATGGCTGAGTGTCCGTGGTGTGCACAGTCCTCTGTGCGGCGCTTCCAATCGTGAGCCTGGTCCAGTAGTATCTGAGCGCGGTGGCAGTCGCTAACGGCTGAGGCGCTGGCAGGCGCCGAAGATCGCAATGATGCCCGGGGACTGCTGGCGCTGGTGTGCGCTGGAGTTGGTATTCCTCACCGCTTTGCTGGTTGGTGAACAGGACCATGTACTGGAGGGCTGGAAGTTCACCTCGTGTTGCCGGCGTCTGACGTCAGCTGTAGTCAGAGCCGGGATGGCTACACCAGGATGGTTACACCAGAATGGATCTGAACTGCTGAACTGGGTAGGTAGCAGAGTATGAGCGCTGATAATGGTACAGTTCATAAAAGATAACTGGCCATGAGGTTTGGGCACAGTTCTTCGAGGGTAATACTATGCCAGTAAATGTGCATAAACGACTAGACGCGTTTCAGGGTTGTATAATATGACCCTTTCCTCAGTAGTCATGAGTCATATTTGTAAATTACTTCTATTAAAAAATCTTAATCCTTCCAGTACTTATTAGCTGCTGAATGCTACAGAGGAAATTCCTATCTTTTTGGAACACTGATGACATCACGAGCACAGTGCTCTCTGCTGACATCTCTGTCCATTTTAGCAACCATGCATAGCAGATGTATGCTAAGGGCAGCATGGTGGCTCAGTGGTTAGCACTGCTGCCTTGCAGTGCTGGGGACTTGGGTTCAAATCCCACTAAGGACAACAATAAATAAAGCGTTATTATAATAACGTCAGCAGAGAGAACTGTGCTCGTGATGTCATCAGAGAGCATTCCAAAAAGAAAATAATTTCTTCTGTAGTATTCAGCAGCTAATAAGTACAGGAAGGATTAAGATTTTTTAATAGAAGTAATTTACAAATGTTTAACTTTCTGCCACCAGTTGATTTAAAAGAAAAAAGGTTTTCACCGGAGTACCCCTTTAACTTTCTGGCACCAGTTCATTTTAAAAAATAAATAAATACGTTTTCCATTGGAGTAACCCTTTAGAGGTTGTACCCACTGACAATAAGGTACCCAACATTCAAAGTATAACTGATCTTCAAAAAATATATATGAAGAATCCCTAAAATCAGGTTTCTGAGTCTATTCTACATTATGTCACATCCTGTACATTTCGGAGGAGGATATGACACTACTGGAAGAACGTAAAAAGCAGAGAAATAGTGACATATGTCCTGACAAACTTTCCTTTATTCTATAAAAGCTTTAGAAGTACCATAAAAATGAATGCCTGAAAAAACAGCTTGCTCTGAGAACAGATCTGTTTTCCTTGGCATTGAGGCCGGTCGGAAGCCTTGAGAAGGATAATGAGAAGTTCCCCGCTTCGTGAATGTTGTAACATTAATGACATAATAAAAAGCATGCATCTCAATAACAGAGCAAGCTCTCTTCCTTACAACCCACCTGCTCCCTCTCCCACAGCCAAGTCCGCACACCAGGCACACATACTCACCCACTGCCGATGGCTGCCAGGAACAATGCCTGCGTGTGCGCACTACACAGGGTTTACAAGTAATTACGGTGCCCACAAACCTCACCATGTGTGAAATATGGCTGGAATCTGACAAATGCAAATGGCAGCTAGGTGTCTATTATATGGAAGGTAAATTCCTCTAATGTTACACAATCACCTGATTGAGGACAGAGAGGCGCTCACCGCAATTCGTCTTTAGTTTTCTCTTAGGCCTTGTTCACACATGGGTTATGAAAGGGCTACTCTCCTACTTTCCATTATAAACCATCCACAAGGTTAGGCGGCTGGTAGCAAATTTTACCAGATCTAACTGGTTCTTGTCATTTTTCTAGTCAGAGTTCTGAATTGGTCGATATTCACTTCCTGTCTAGTTAGAGGTTAAAGGGGTACTCTGCTAGACATCTTATGCCCTATCAAAAGTATAGGGGATAAGATGTTGATCGCGGGGGTCCACCACGATCTCCTGGCAAAACAAATGCCGGGTTCCTGCAGCAGTGGTCATGATGTCATGGTCCCGTGGCCTTGTGACGTCACTCCCCGCCCCCTCCATTCATGTTTATGGGAGGGGGCGTGTCAGTCGACACGCCCCTCCCATAAACATGAATGGAGGGGGCATGGTGTGCCATCACGAGGGGCAGGGCCGTTAAGTCACAAAATGTTCTGGAGCACAGGAGTACCCCTTTAATGCTTCTTCCCTGTCCCTTGTCCATGCTTTACACTGCTGCTCTTCTTATACCCATTTAAAAATAAAGTCCAAATATCTTATATGATCTGGATTTTTTTTCCCTACAGATTTTATCATTTGCAACCTACCACAAAAATCCCCAAATATAAAAAGCTATACTGTAGACCCAATAATGCCCATCCCCGAAGTGGGTTTGAAAAACTCATTTCCATCTATTGTGTATAATCTAAATATTAAAATCAACCACATCAGTACATAGCCTATCCTATCCATCCACAAACAAAGAGCCATTGATCAGAACTGTTATAGGCAATAGAGGGCAGGCAAATATACACATACAATTTGGCCATAAATATAAGGACGGACAATGCATCTTGGCAGGGTCTAGTATAACATGTAACTACAACTGGGAGGATGAAAAGGGTCTCATTAGAAAAAGAGCACAGGGATAAAATATAGAAAATGTGATGCTAAAATAATCCCTCACAATATTTATAACTAAAAATACATGGCCATAGTTTATACATTTGTATACACACTACATTATCCATCACAGAGGAGGACGGTGTAAACCCCACTAGCCCAGTCCTGTATAGCATTTGGCATTTACACTTTTGAACTTCATATAATTTGTTCTACGTAATAGGATTAACATAGAAATATTTGGTGCAGAGTGCTGTAGTCATGGTCGCTCCCAGAGGACCCCTTAAAGGAGTACTCCACTGGAAAACATTTTTTTTTTTTAAATGAACTGGTGCCAGAAAGTTAAACAGATTTGTAAATTACTTTATTAAAGAATCTTAATCCTTCCAGTACTTGTCAGCTGCTGTATGCTCCACAGGAAGTTCTTTTCATTTTTAATTTCTTTTCTGTCTGACACCTCTGTCCATTTTAGGAACTGTCCAGAGTAGGAGAAAATCCACATAGCAAACCTATCCTGCTCGGGACAGTTCCTAAAATGGACAGAGGTGTCAGCATAGAGTACTGTGGTCAGACAGAAAGAAAATTCAAAAAGAAAAGAACTTCCCGTGGAGCATATAGCAGCTGATAAGTACTGGAAGGATTAAAGGGGTATTCCAGGCAAAAACTTTTTTTTTTTTTTTATATATATATATATATCAACTGGCTCCGGAAAGTTAAACAGATTTGTAAATTACTTCTATTAAAAAATCTTAATCCTTCCAATAGTTATTAGCTTCTGAAGTTTTCTGTCTAACTGCTCAATGATGATGTCACGTCCCGGGAGCTGTGCATGATGGGAAAATATCCCTATAGGAGCTGCACAGCTCCTGGGACGTGAGTCATCAGAGAGCAGTTAGACAGAAAACAACAACTCAACTTCAGAAGCTAATAACTATTGGAAGGATTAAGATTTTTTAATAGAAGTAATTCACAAATCTGTTTAACTTTCCGGAGCCAGTTGATATATATAAAAAAAAGTTTTGGCCTGGAATACCCCTTTAATATTTTTTTAATAGAAGTAATTTACAAATCTGTTTAACTTTCTGGCACCAGTTGATTTAAAAAAAAAAAAAAAAAAAAAAAAAAAAGGTTTCCAGTGGAGTACCCCTTTAATGAAGTTCATTTGCCATCGTCCTTTTGCCACAAATATCATCTCTTTCTCATTGTCGAGATACTTATATTTCATAATTACACATTTTCCAGTAAAGGGAAGGAGTCCTCAGTGTACTGACATACAGGAGCATGTGCTTGTTTTCAGAAGCCATCCAGAACAAGCAGAGCTGCAGTATAGAACATGAAGGAATGACTCTTTGAAGGAGTAGTCCAGTGGTGAACAACTTATCCCCTATCCTAAGGATAGGGGATAAGTTGCAGATCGCGGGAGTTCCGACCGGTGGGGCCCCCTCTGATCTCCTGTACGGAGCCCCGACAGGAAGGGGGCGTGTCGACCTCCGCATGAAGCGGCGGCCGACACGCCCCCTCAATACAACTCTATGGCAGAGCCAAAGCGCTGCCTTCGGCAATCTACGGCTCTGCCATAGAGATGTATTGAGGGGGCGTGTCGGCCGCCGCTTCGTGCGGAGGTCGACACCCGCCATCTGGCCGGAGAGCCTGGCCCCCGTACAGAGAGATCGCAGGGGGCCCCAGCGGTCGGATCCCCCGTGATCTCAAACTTATCCCCTATCCTTAGGAAAGGGGATACGTTTTTCACCACTGGACTACCCCTTTAATAAGATGGATTTTAGGCTGCTTTCGACAATAACATAAAAACGCAGCTAAATTGCAGTCAATGTTCATGGCTGAGCGCTAATAAAGCACAGTTAAAAATGTAGCCGACACTGAAGAACATAAACGTATTGGCCATGGCTACTGACTTCTGTATCATTTGTGAGACCACAGTAAGACACCAGGTTTGTTGCTGTTTTACACAAGAGGGTGTCTGGTCTAGATGTAGTGTGGGAAATATTAGGGAAGGAGGTACTGATTCATTGAAGATAGCAGTGGTATGGAGGGAAATTTTCCTTGGGAAAAAGGATGCAAATTTGTATTTCTCCCGAAGGAAGAAAATTCCCATATACTTGTCAATGCAGAGTCTCCTCTAAAAGGAGACTGATGACTACTTTTTGCATGGTAACAGACATAATTATTCTGATTCTCCTTATTGTAGGCACATGAACAGGAAGTTTAAAACCCATACTGGACCAAATAAAGTGATCCCTCAACTTACAATGGCCTCAACATACAATAGTTTCAACATACAATGGTCTTTCTGGACCATTGTAACTTGAAACCAGACTCAACATTCAATGTACAGACAGTCCAGATCTGTGAGACATGTCAATGGCCGGAAGATCTGACCAATCAGAATGGGCATTCACTGGTAAAAACCCTGTATTCCTAAAGTGCATGCACTGACTGGTGTCTGGTAGCGCCCCCTACAGTACAGGGAGGTATTACATGTTCTGAATTGCTCTTTACCTGTGCCAGGGTTAGCTGCGCCTTTGGACACCAGGTGAGGGTGACTCCATGTTACTTTTTAGGACATTGCGTGTACTGTACAGGACCCCGAAGAAGCTCCTGTCCTCTACATAGACCAGAGTTTCCCAAGCACGGTGCCCCCGCTGTTGCAAAACTACAAATCCCAGCATGCCAGACAGCCAAAGGCTGTCCAGGAATGCTGGGAGTTGTAGTTTTGCAACAGCTGGAGGCTCCCTGCTTGGGAAACACTGACATAGACAGTGATTTACAGCTCCCAGCAGCTCTTTCTTACTTTTATATGTATGGAATTGCTTTATCTGTATTAGTTATCTACTTTTTTTTTTTCCTTTAACCCTCACTTTTTCCTATTTTTTGGATTACATTTTGGTGCCTTTAGAACCAATTACCAGGTTTCCAAAGAGTTATGGCCTCAACATACAATGGTTTCAACATACAATATTAATTGGTTCCAGGACAACCATTGTAACTTGAGGGACCACTGGATATAATAGTCATTGATGGATACCCCGTTAGCTTTACTCAAGACAATACCAGAGTGGAGTCAAAAAAGTAGTGCACTAACCATAGCACTAGGCCCCACTGTGGTTTCTATTAGATGGAGTCTCCTCTCTCAGACACCCATAAATAACATCTTCTAACATGTCTTAATGTCAAAAGATGTTTAAGAAGGTGCACATCCATTTAAAGGGAACCTGTCATCCCTTTCTTTCTGTCTGAACCCCCAGTTATCAGGGTGGTCCCCAGTGGCTTCTCCCCCACCTCACCAACCTTGGCTGATAGATCTCTCTCTTTATTTGGGTATACTGAGAGATCTATCAATATCCGCCAGACAGGCAGAAGCCAACAGGGACCTCCCCAAAGACTTGCGGTTCAGGTAGCAAGAAAGGAATGACAAGTTCCCTTTAAAGTGTACCTGTCATTTGCAAAAACATTTTGTGTATTGGAGTTAATAACATTATATGTGTATTTGTAAAATACATTGGTTAAAAAATGTGTACATTTTTGGGAGAAAAAAAATGCTGTATTGTCCCTATCACCAGTATGGCTCTGTGTAGAGACAAAATACAGGTAGTGTAGGCAGACAAGCAGGGCTCTGTACACTGAGGCTCTGTGACCTGCCCCCGGCTCACACAGCAGGCTGATTGACAAACCAGGAGCCTGTGCAGGGCCCTGCTTGTCCCACCCACACTTTCTGTATTTTTTCAAACAAAAATATAAAACATTTTCAGAAAGGTCATCAATATTAGATTGGCAGAGGCCGGACTCCCAGCATCCCTGCTGATCAGCCATTTGAAGAGGTGAATGCTGCAGTCTCTCCAATGTAATCTTGTCACTACTAGTAGCGTCAGTGCAAGAAACTGCAGCAGTGCCTCCTTCACTTGAATTGAACAAGGCTGCAGTGCCCTGCACCAGCGCTACTAGGAGTATGGCCATTACAGTTAAGTGTCCCCTTCACATAACTGATTGGCTAGGGTGCCAGAGACAGATCCCCTCTGATCGAATATCGATGGCCTATGTGGAGTATAGGGCTTTAGTTATTACTGACTGAATAACCCCTTAAACCTCTTAAAAGGAGTACTCTGCCCCTAGACATCTTATCCCCTATCCAAAGTATAGGGGATAAGAGGTCTGATTGCGGGGGTCCCGCCGCTAGGGACCCTCGTGGCACCCCAGACATTCGGCGCACGGAGCGAACTTCTCTCTGTGCTGGATGACTGGCGATGCGGGGGCTCATGACATCACGGCCCCGTCCCCTCAATGCAAGTCTATGGGAGGGGGCGTGACCACGCCCCCTCCCATAGACTTGCATTGAGGGGGCGTGGCCGTGACATGAGCCTCTGGCGCTGCACCCGATGTTCTAAACAAACGCCAGGTGCAGCAGGGAGATCATGGGGTCTCCAGCGGCGGTAAAACCCACCCGCGCTCAGACATCTTATCCTTTGTCTAGGGGCAGAGTACCCCTTTAAGCATGTTCCCCTTTTAAAGATCTTTTGACACAGAGATGTAATAAGATGTTATGGATAAATGTCTGAAAGAGGAGAGGCCTTCGAATAGAAATCACAGTGGACTGTAATACTATGCCTAGTTTAGGACTTTTTGGACTTTACTCAGATATGGTCATGAATGAATGGTGTATATATTCAGGTCTGCTACTACAAATAACCTTTTTCTTTCCTTGAAACCACATATTCTTCTCAGTAATGTTATACATAGCCCGTAATGTAATATATAAAAGGCAGCAAATTTAATTATGTAGGCCGGAATTGGCCAGAAGACGGAATGTAATGGGTTATTGATGAATATAGATAGACGGATATGAGCTAGATAGATAGATATGAGGTGCTCAGGAGATTACATTAGTGTCTAATAGAAGGGGGTGCCCCCCGTGATTGAGTGCCAGCCTGTTTTCAGAACGCCCACAAATGTTATCAATGTAAGCACGACCACCTCTCCATTTACACAGAGGGCACTTTATAAGGCTGGACAGAGGTTGGGGGGACTCCTTTCTGGAGATAGATGTGGGTCCTAGAATTGGCAAGGACACCTATCAGACATTTCATGCCCTGTGGATATTCCATAAATGAAGGTAAAGGGATTTTACTGCAAAGATAAATTGGTCTAAACTGATGCATTATATGAAATTAAACATATTTCTAATGTACAAGGAATTTTGAAACTGTCTGTTTAAGAGATATAAACGTACTAAACCTCCAAGGATCTGCTTTGTTTTGCTCCGTTGCCCTTGGTTACGGCCATTTTAGGGCATACACTGAGACGGTCGAGCATGCTCAGTTTAACTACATATTGCTCATAAATCTCTACTGTGTATGTAAGCAAGGGGGATTGTGGGAAAGTGTGTGCTCTGTTGCCTGGCAATTTCAGGGTCACAGTTCAGAGAGGAAACCAGGAAGTGATCAGATCAATGGAGGAGAAGCACAGCACAGGGATGCATTTTACCTGAAAACTGCACATTTGTGCTTATCTTTCTCTCGCTCTCTATAATAAATAAATATATATATATATATATATATATATATATATATATATATATATATATATACACATACATACACACACACACACACACACACACACACACACACACACACACACCCACACCGTAAATACTCGAGTATAAGCCTTCCGAAATATAACCCGAGGCCCCTAATTTCACCCCAATAACCCAGGAAAAGTTATTGACTCGAGTATAAGCCTAGGGTGGGAAATACATCATCCAGATCCTCGTCATCATCCAGACCCCCCCCCCTTCATCATCACCGCCTGTCAATTCCTTCTCAGTGCTGGGAGTTGTAGTTTTGAAACATCTGGAGGTCAAAAGGTTGAAGACCACTGCGGCCTTCGTCATCATCCAGACCCCCCTTTTGTTTTCTACTCACCTCCCCTCGGTGGGAAGGAAGGGTGAGCTGGTCCGGGCCGTCCATCTTTGACCATCTATGCTGCAGGGACCGTCCGGTGGGGAGGGTTAGTCGTTCCGGGCTGTCCATCTTCACCGGGAGGCCTGAGCGTCGTCGTCAAGGCAAGTCACTAGTCCGGGGCTGGCCCGGAGCAGAGAAGAGGGCCTCCAGGTGAAGATGGACAGCCCGGAACGACTAACCCTCCCCACCGGACGGTCCCTGCAGCACAGGAGGTCGAATATGGATGACCCGGACGAGCTCACCCTTCCTTCCCACCGAGGGGAGGTGAGTAGAAAACAAAAGGGGGGGGTCTGGATGATGACGAAGGCCGCAGTGGTCTTCAACCTGCAGACCTCCAAATGTTTCAAAACTACAACTCCCAGCATGCCCGGACAGCCGATGGGCAAGCTGGGAGTTGTAGTTTTGCAACATCTGGAGGTCCGCAGGTTGAAGACCGCTGAGAAGGGATTGACAGGCGGAGATGGGCGGCCGGGACCATCCCCTCGCAGCTAAAGCCAGGAACGTTTTTTGTTCACTCGAGTATAAGCCGAGGGGGGCTGAAAAACTCGGCTTATATGGTATATATGGAACACATTTTTTTGATTTTGCCAACTTTGCTTCATGGGAAAACTCCTCTAAGGAAAGATAACGTTCGCACACAACTTCATGGTATACACGAAAATATAAAATTATTGAAAGGGAAGAAAGGAGGCAATTGTGTGGCATGATAAAGCTGGTATTCAATGGGCAATTTTACTTTAGTAATCTGTATAATCAGTTATTCTGTGCCTCATTATAAGAATGATAGGATTACAGGGGGTTCTGCTGCTTATTACAGAATGGCGGAGAGGTCATGTGTATGGGATTCCAGGGAAACTATACTTACTGCATGTAAATGTACAGTATTGTTCTGACAGCCGAGGGGCTCAGGGAGCGAAGTGCTAGGAAATGTCTTAAAGGGGAACTTTAGTACATAAATACTTATTCCCTATCAACAGAATAGGGGATAAGTGTCTGACTGTGGGGGGTCCCTCAGCGGTTGGAGCCCCCCGCATCCTGTGGATAGGGGATAAGAACTTATGCATGTCTCATAAGACTTAAAAGGGGTACTCCGGTGAAAAACTTTTTTTTAATCAACTGGTGCCAGAAAGTTAAACAGATTTGTAAATTACTTCTATTAAAAAATCTTAATCCTTCCAGTACTTATTAGCTGCTGAATACTACAGAGGAAATTATTTTCTTTTTGGAACACAGAGCTCTCTGCTGACATTACGAACACAGTGCTCTCTGCTGACATCTCTGTTCATTTTAAGAACTGTCCAGAGTAGGAGAAATCCCCCTTAGAAAACATATGCTGCTCTGGTCAGTTCCTAAAAATGGACAGAGATGTCAGCAGAGAGCACTGTGCTCGTGATGTCAGCAGAGAGCACTGTGTTCCAAAAAGAAAAGAATTTCCGCTGTAGTATTCAGCAGATAATAAGTACTGGAAGGATTAAGATTTTTTAATAGAAGTAATTTACAAATCTGTTTAACTTTCTGGCACCAGTTGATTAAAATAAATAAAAATAAATACATTTTCCACTGGGGTACCCCTTTAACCCCTTAAGGACACATGACGTACTGGAACGTCATGTGTCCACTCCCGATCTATAACGCGGGGCCACGGCGTGGCCCCGCGTCATAGCGGGTCGGGCCCGGCCTCTAACAACGGCCGGGACCCGTGGCTAATAGCGCGCGGCATTGATCGCTGTGCCGCGCGCTATTAACCCTTTAGACGCGGCGTTCAAAGTTGAACGCCGCGTCTAAAGTGAAACCGAAAGCATGCCGGCTAGCTCAGTGGGCTGTTCGGGATAGCCGCGGTGAAATCGCGGCATCCCGAACAGCTGACAGGACAGCGGGAGGGCCCCTACCTGCCTCCTCGCTGTCCGATCGCCGAATGACTGCTCAGTGCCTGAGATCCAGGCATGAGCAGTCATGCGGCAGAATCATCGATCACTGGTTTCTTATGAGAAACCAGTGATCAATGTAAAAGATCAGTGTGTGCAGTGTTATAGGTCCCTATGGGACCTATAACACTGCAAAAAAAAAGTGCAAAAAAAAAGTGAATAAACATCATTTAACCCCTTCCCTATTAAAAGTTTGAATCACCCCCCTTTTCCCATAAAAGAAAAAACACAGTGTAAATAAAAATAAAAATAAACATAAATGGTATCGCCGCGTGCGGAAATGTCCGAATTATAAAAATATATCGTTAATTAAACCGCACGGTCAATGGCGTGCGCGCAAAAAAATTCCAAAGTCCAAAATAGTGCATTTTTGGTCACTTTTTATATCATGAAAAAATGAATAAAAAGCGATCAATAAGTCCTATCAATGCAAAAATGGTACCGTTAAAAACTTCAGATCACGGCGCAAAAAATGAGCCCTCATACCGCCCCATACACGGAAAAATAAAAAGTTATAGGGGTCAGAAGATGACAATTTTAAACGTATTAATTTTCCTGCATGTAGTTATGATTTTTTCCAGAAGTCCGACAAAATCAAACCTATATAAGTAGGGTATCATTTTAATCGTATGGACCTACAGAATACATATCAGGTGTCATTTTTACCGAAAAATGTACTACGTAGAAACGGAAGCCCCCAAAAGTTACAAAACAGCGTTTTTTTAAAAATTTTGTCGCACAATGATTTTTTTTCCCGCTTCACCATAGATTTTTGGGCAAAATGACTGACGTCATTACAAAGTAGAATTGGTGGCGCAAAAAATAAGCCATCATATGGATTTTTAGGTGTAAATTTGAAAGAGTTATGATTTTTTAAAGGCAAGGAGCAAAAAACGAAAATGCAAAAACGGAAAAACCTCCGGTCCTTAAGGGGTTAATGGATGTGAGCAGTATGTAGCCATCATGATCTAAATAGTCTCCAACATGTCCACCCTTGATTCGATACATCACAAATATATTTTATAATCCTGGATCAAAGGCACCTGATAAATGAGGGATTATCAAATAATCTGGATTATCTGGTCATTATAGTGAAGTATGCAACCTGTGGCTCTCCAGTTGTTGCAAAACTACAACTCCCAGGGCGTGCCAAAAGTTGTAGTTTTGAAACAGCTCAAGAGCCACAGGTTGCAGATCACTACACTAGACTGTAAGTAAATATAAAGAATTTGAAACCTTAAAGGGGTACTCCCCTGGAATTTTTATTTTATTTTCAATCAACTGATGCCAGAAAGTTAAACAGATTTGTAAATTACTACTATTTAAAAATCTTAATCCTTCCAGTACTCATGAGCTTCTGTATGCTCCAGAGGAAGTTCTTTTCTTTTTGAATTTCCTTTCTGTCTGACCACAGTGCTCTCTGCTGACACCTCTGTCCATTTTAGGAACTGTCCGGAGCAGGATAGGTTTGCTATGGGGATTTGCTCCTACTCTGGACAGTTCCTAAAATGGACAGACGTGTCAGTAAAGAGCACTGTGGTCAGACACAAAGGAAACTCAAAAAGAAAAGAACTTCCTCTGGAGCATACAGAAGCTCATGAGTACTGGAAGGATTAAAAGGAGTAGTCCGGCGCGCACTTTTTTCATTTTATCCCATCCGGGCTGCAAAATAAAAGAAAACACACTTTCTCTTACCTGCGAACGAGCCCCCGGAGCTCCGGTACACTCCGGTACAGGTGTTCGGTCACCGGGCTGTATTCTTCTTACTTCCCGTTAGCCCGGCACGTCACACGGAGCTTCAGCCTATCACCGACCGCAGCGATGTCCCACCTCGGCCAGTGATAGGCTGAAGCTCTGTGTGACGTGCCGGGCTAACAGGAAGTAAGAAGAATACAGCCGGGGACCGAACACCTGTACCGGAGCTCCGGGGGAGCCTAGGCAGGTAAGAGAAAGTGTGTTTTCTTTTATTTTGCAGCCCGGACGGGATAAAATGAAAAAAGTGCTCGCCGGAGTACTCCTTTAAGATTTTTTTTAAATAGAAGTCATTTACAAATCTGTGTAACTTTCTGGCACCAGTTGATTTAAAAAAAAATTTTTTTTCCAGTGGAGTACCCCTTTAAAGGTCTATTCACACGGCAGAATTTCTGCTTATGGAATTCCGCCTTAAATTAAAGCCCATAGACCTCTATGGGATTCCGCACTGCCATTCACACTTCTGAATTTCCGCATGCGGAAATTCAGAAGTGTGAATGGGAGTGCGGAATCCCATAGAGGTCTATGGGCTTTAAAAGGGTACTCCGGTGGAAAACTTTTAATTTTTTTTTTTTTTTTATCAACTGGTGCCAGAAAGTTAAACAGATTTGTAAGTTAGGGTGGGTTCACACCACGATTTTGCTAAATGGTTTCGGCATACGGTTTCATTAAAAAAAAAACATATGCAACCGTACAGAAAACCATGTCCATAGACTTCCCATTCAAAACCGTATGCACCATAATGTATACGGTTGTCTCCGTTTTTCAAACCATATGGATTTTAACTTTTTTTCTGGACAGAAAACTGTGGCCTACCATGGTTTTTGGTCTGGGTGAACAACCGTATAAGTTTTTTTTTTTTTACATGGGAGTCAATGGGAACCGTACAGAACTGTATATGCGTACGGTTCCATCCAGTTTTCACCATATAGTTTTTGACTTTGCACAGTTTTTTTTCTTGGAATTTCAAACAAGTGAAACTTTATTCATAATGGAGTGAAAAGTTCAAAACGTATACTTTTTTTTTCTCTTAAAAAACTCATGCAACCGGACATCATTTTTCAAACCGTATGCAGATAAAACTTTGTGCACGCGTTTTGATACAGTTTAGTCAGGGTTTGAGGAACCCGGTTTTTTATTTATTTATTTTTATCTAAAACCTGATACAGGAATTGTATTGCAAAAACGTGGTGTAAACCCTGCCTTTTTGATAAATCTACCCCCACAGGAAGTATATATTTTTTTTCTGTAGGGGTAACAGGTTGTAGAAGAGTCTTAGGGTCTATTCACATGACAGAATTTCCGCTGGCGGAATTCCGCCTCAAATTAAAGGGGTACTCCGGTTGAAACCTTTTTTTTTTTTTGACAGAAAGTTAAACAGATTTGTAAATTACTTCTATTAAAAAATCTTAATCGTTCCAGTACTTATTAGCTGCTGAATCCTACAGAGGAAATTCTTTTTCTTTTTGGAACACAGTGCTCTCTGCTGACAGCAGAGAGCTCTGTGTTCCAAAAAGAAAATAATCTCCTCTGTAGTATTCAGCAACTAATAAGTACTGGAAGGATTAAGATTTTAATAGAAGTAATTTACAAATCTGTTTAACTTTCTGTCAAAAAAAAAAAAAGGTTTCAACCGGAGTACCCCTTTAATTTGAGGCGGAATTCCGCCAGCGGAAATTCTGTCATGTGAATAGACCCTAAGACTCTTCTACAACCTGTTACCCCTACAGAAAAAAAATATATACTTCCTGTGGGGGGTAGATTTATCAAAACCTGTCCAGAGCAAAAGTTGCCCAGTTGCCCATAGCAACCAATCAGCTCGCTTCTTTCATTTTTAACAAGACCTCTTCAAAATGAAAGAAGTGATCGGATTGGTTGCTATGGGCAACTGGGCGACTTTTCCTTTGCATAGGTTTTGATAAATCACCCCCCCCCCCCCCGTCCACAACGAGACTCCGTATATATACTCATATTATATATATATATATATACACACACACACACACACACACACACACACATCTTTACTGGCTTCGTAGATTCTTAATATATGTTTGCTGTCAGTAAATGGAAATCATTTGTTTAACATGATGTCTCTTTAGTCTTTTGCACCTGGTTTTGTGAAAAGAAATTATATCGTAGTTCTGTTCTGGGAAAATACAGCATACGGAGCCAATAGACCTAGAACTTTTGAGATGCTTTGTATTGGGGTCTGTATTTATAGCTTGGTCAGTATCCTAGTGGAGCGGTCTGACTGGCTGTAGAGTGACCGAAATCTGTCCATCGTACGACAAGTATAAGATGTTTAAAGGTGCGCTCACACGTGCAGATTTTCTGCTGCAGATTTGCTTCAGCAGATTTTGCTGCCCATTAAAGTCAATGGGGCCAGAAAAATCCGGGGCAGTAGATCTGCAGCAATAATACGCACGTGTGAACGTACCCTTAGGCTTCTTTCACACTACAAAATGACTCCGTTTCAAAGATCCGTACGAAGTTCCGTCTGAAAATCAGCAGTTACAAAATCCTATACGGCAGTTAGAAAATCCCAATACTGTATAGTCTATGGCAGTGGTCTTCAACCTGCGGACCTCCAGATGTTGCAAAACTACAACTCCCAGCATGCCCGGACAGCCAACGGCTGTCCGGGCATGCTGGGAGTTGTAGTTTTGCAACATCTGGAGGTCCGCAGGTTGAAGACCACTGGTCTATTTTTCTAAAAAGCCATTTTAACCCGTTATTAGAGATGAGCGAATTTACAGTAAATTCGATTCGTCACGAACTTCTCGGCTCAGCAGTTGCTGACTTTTCCTGCATAAATTAGTTCAGCTTTCAGGTGCTCCGGTGGGCTGGAAAAGGTGGATACAGTCCTAGAAGACTCTTTCCTAGGAATGTATCCACCTTTTCCAGCCCACCGGAGCACCTGAAGGCTGAACTAATTTACGCAGGAAAAGTCATCAACTGCCGAGCCGAGAAGTTCGTGACGAATCGAATTTACTGTAAGTTCGCTCATCTCTACCCGTTATTAATAACAGGTTAAAGCGGCTATTAGAAAAATCCCATAGACTATAATGTATAGGATTTTGTAACTGCCGTTTTACAGCCGATTTTCAGCCGGAACTTTGTACGAATCTTTAAAACGGAGTCATTTTGTAGTGTGAAAGGGGCCTTAGGTTAGACGTACGGTTTTGGGGCCACTTCAGAGAATGAATGTATTTCATCACATTATACAGAAGAGTTGCATCTTAAGAAATGTACTAATACGCTCTTGAAGTTGGCTGCAGGTGTGAAGTATATAGCGTGAATGTTACAAAGATACACGAGTACAGCAGCTGTATGCTACAACCATACTGCAACAGAAACGGGTAAGGGTGCGTTCACACGGCCGTCTGTGCCCATTTAGGTTCCGTTGTTTCTGCTTGTAAACTGATTACAAACGGTTGTAAAATAATCCCATTGATGTCAATGGGATTATTTTACAATCCTTTAACATCCGCTTGCACCCGTCTGCGCTCATTTCCGTTTTTTTTGTTTTTGTTTTTTTTTACGGGAGAAAAGACTGTGCATGCAGTATTTTTTCTCCCGTCAAAAAATAAAACAAATAAAAAATAAAAAAAAAATTTTTAAAAAGGAAGAAAAAACAGATACAGTAAATTTAACATTGAAGTCTATGGAAACTGATGAGCCTTTAATGTCATCCGTTTACATCCGTTTTTTGATCCGTTTTGTTTTTTCTGAGCATGTTCAGAAGTAAAAATGTATTTTGGTTTATTAACTGAACAATAATGGATACAAACGGATAACATCCGTTTGCATCCGTTATTGTTCGTTTAAAAAAAAAAAAGTCCGGGGCGGGTCTAGACGGCCGTGTGAACGCAGCCTTACAAATGAAAAATATATATGTATATCCTCCTGCAAATGATGAATTTGCCCAATGACTACATAGGTGGGATATGACTTTATAACTACCGCCTGACTTCTAATCTGGTGTAGTATAAGGCTGCTTTCACACTATAAAATTCATCCGTTTTAAAGATCCGTTTGATGTTCCGTTATGAAAACCCTGAAAATCGTCCATTAAACGTCCGTTAGAAAATCCCATTATAGTCTATGGGATTTTTACATCATCAGTTTTAATCTGTTTTAGTCCGTTAATAATAACGGATGTTATTTTGTGACGGAAGATAGTAACGGGAGAAATAGTATAGAGATGAGCGAACTTACATTACAGTAAATTTGATTCGTCACGAACTTCTCGGCTCGGCAGTTGATGACTTTCCTGCATAAATTAGTTCAGCTTTCCGGTGCTCCGGTGGGCTGGAAAAGGTGGATACAGTCCTAGGAAAGAGTCTCCTAGGACTGTATCCACCTTTTCCAGCCAACAGGAGCACCGGAAAGCTGAACTAAAAGTCAGCAACCGCCGAGCCGAGAAATTCGTGACGAATCGAATTTACTGTAAGTTCGCTCATCTCTAAAATAGTGCATGCACTATTTCTTCCGTTCATTCTCCCGTCACAAAATAACGTCCGTTATTCATAACTGACTATAACGGATTAAAACGGATAATGTAAAAATCCCATAGACTATAATGGGATTTTCTAACGGACGTTTAATGGCCGATTTTCAGGGTTTTCATAACGGAACATCAGACGGATCTTTAAAACGGATGAATTGTATAGTGTGAAAGCAGCCTGACATTTAGAGTTGTATATACTACACACTAGTACTATAGTCAATATTGTGAATATAACTTTATATACATATACAGGGTTTAATAAATATGGAGGATAAACATAAGACTCCGGGCTCGTCCAGCCCATCTACATGGGTAGGATATAAACTTTCTAAAAAAGAAAAAAGGAGATAGATTTGTGTTTTTGCTGAGGATTTTCTAGAGTGGATCCAATAGTGGCAGAAGAAGTCCCTCATTCATTGACAGCAAGCAGACATCTTAATGGTGAAGAATTAATTCAAATCAGGTTGACTGTATGACTAGAGTACATGACTATATATATATATATATATATATATATATATATATATATATATACACACACACACAACGAACAATACACGCCAGCATCGTTTCCATTCATAAAGGCGCCATGACATGACATCATGAATGGAACCCAACAAATCCTAATGGATCCCATAATGCCAAACAGCTCTCTTTACTTTTAAATGACCAGAACCCAACAGACAGTAAATTACGCCAGTGTAAACAGAGGCTAAAAGTCAATTTGATTTGCCTGTTCAGTCATAGGACCCGAAAAATGAAAATGACCGAGCACCAGATCAATTATGTGTCAGAGACCAGTGGTGCCCAATAAAGCCCAATGACTTGTAATGGTGTCCTGGTTCTGATCTATGATGGAGACACCAACATAGATGTAAACATGCAGCACTGGCACGGATTATACGGCGCTGTATGAAGGTCACCATTACCTGGCACACTGTAACGCCTTCTCCTCCGCGTGGTGATAATGTTCGCAGTGTGCCATACATGTGCTGATGGGTAATGATCAATTTAATGTCTTCGGTGCCAATCGTACAGATAAGATCACATTATCTTTCTAAGGATTCGCTAATGACATTGCCTATAATGGTCACTGCCGTCTGTATATGGCGGTGGATCGTCAGCATGATTGCCCAGGTTGGCACCATAAACCCCCAACATCCGTGGATAACAGTGAAGTGACCTAAATGGCCCCACGGGCAGCGTGCAATGCTTCCCACCTTCTGGGTGAAGACGGTATTTAGGTGGTTACTTTCATGTTATTTTTGGAGATTACCTAGTTATTAGCCAGCCCGGGTTCTCACCTCCGACAACACACACCACAACCGTGCCCACACCACCTTGCTGACATACATGTAAGAACATGCGGGCACTGGCACTGCCAGGCCCCATTACATGAGAAGGCCAGGTCACACTCACCTGAAACAACCTTCCCTCGGCAGGGCCCACATCTGCCACTTTGGCGAATACCCCCTCCACGGTGAAGTTTGGGCTCTCCATCCTCAGTGGGTACACCTTGACCAGGGCTTTCTGCTTGTGTTCCAGCTCAGTGAGTGCCAGCCTCGCCTGAAGAGTCACCAGAAGCAGCAGCCAGAGGGATGCCAGCTGCAGCCGGGCTCTAGTCATACTGCAGCCAGCAGCAGGCATCCATATCCAGTCCCGGGAACCCTGCGTGCCAGCAGTGCCAGCCGCTACCCCCAGGGCAGGGGCCCCCCATCCATGGCCTGGGCTGTCACGTAATCCTCAGTAGCAGCGGCTCCTCACAGCACAGTCACTTCCATTCATTGGAGTCTACAGGCACCAGGGCGGCTCAGCCTTGTCCATGCCCCGCAGCATCCCCGCAGCAGCAGCGTGGTGGACAGCGAGCCCGGCGCAGTGCCCTCCTCCTTCCGCACAGGTAGATGAGGCCGTGTGTAGCCGGGCAGTGCCCCCTCCTCCCGGTCACTGTACACAGCACAGGCCTCCGCTGGCTGCACTCACATCACCCGCCTCTGGGCGTCCTGGGCACAACTTCTCCGGCCGGCTGAACACTGCACTGAGGACGCGGCTTCCCCGGATACTGAGCTCCCTCCCCGGGGACTGAGGAGCCGCTGCTGCTGCTGCTGCTGTGCTCCTACCTGCTGACACAAAGTGAGGGTGGAGCAGCTGCAGGCGATCCCCTCCCCCCGCTGGAGAATGTGGTTCTGCTGGCTCCCAGACTCCCTCTGCAGCCCGCCCGACAGATGGCAGCTCCCTGCCCGCCGTCAGGCACCGCGTTTTTGTGTCCTTACACTGTATCCGTTACAGTCCGTTTAATTTTGCTGTATGCAAAAACGTGGTCAACCATGCTATTGTGTACGCCAAAGACCCTGCATTCGTTAACCCCTTAGGAACTCAGCCCATTTTCACCATAAATGGGCTCTGTCAGATATGAAAACTTTTGATATGTTGTAAGGCTTACAAACCCAATAGGTTTTACAATTGCTTTCAGTAGAACATTTTCAGTATTTCATATTGAAAAAGCCAGTCAAACAACTGCCCCCCCTGCCTGCTTGGACACATACTAGTCCTGCTGTGTCCATGCATCATGGACACACTTCCTTGATTGACAGCTGTGAGTGCAGGGCTCACAGCTGGAGGAAAAATCCTCCCACTGTCAGCTTGTGTCCCGCTACTGTCAGTGAGGACAAGCTGGGAGTTGTAGTTTTGCTAATGCTAGGGGAGATGTGAGCAGACAGCATACTGAGGGAGGGGGCGGAGACCTGCACAGCGAGGCCACACCCCCTCCCTTTGAGAGGAATTCAGACTAGTGAGCTAAATTAAAAGTGTAATGAATTGTTTTTTATAAAAGTGCATTTAAAATTAGATGTATATGGACAGGATTAGGTACTGAATGATATATTTTGAAAAAATGTTTTTTGTTGTTGCATCTGACGGATACGCTTTAGGACGCAGCCCTTTTTTGCCATTCTGACCACTGTCACTTTATGCATTAATAACTCTGGGATGCTTTTACCTTTTATTCTGATTCTGAGATAGTTTTTTCGTGAAATATTCTACTTTATGTTAGTGGTAAATTTTCGTCGTTACTTGCATCATTTCTTGGAGAAAAATCCCAAAATGTCATGAAAATTTAGCATTTTTCTAACTTTGAAGATCTCTGCTTATAAGGAAAATTGACATCCCAAATAAATTATATTTTGATTCACAAATACAATATGTCCACTTTATGTTGGCATCATAAAGGTGACATGTTTTTACTTTTTGAAGACATTAGAGGGCTTCAAAATACAGCCGCAATTTTTTAAATTTTCACGAAAAATTCAATTTCAGAATTTTTCAGGGACCAGTTAAGGCTGCTTTCACAAAAATGGCCTTTAAACGGCCGTTACAAAATCCTATACAGCCGTTACAGCCATTATGACGCATTAATGCTGTTATGAATAACGGACATTATTTTGTGACGGGAGAAAATTAGCGCATGTACCATTTTTCTCCTGTCACAAAATAATGTCCGTTAGTCATAACAGCATTAATGGGTCATAACGGCTAATCACAAAATCCCATAGACTTGACTGGGATTTTGTAACAGCCGGTTTTAAGGGTTTCGTTAACGGAACATTATAACAGGTCTTTAAAACGGAGAAATTATATAGTGTGAAAGCAGCTTAAGTTTGAAGTGGATTTGAGGGACCTTTCTGTGAGAAATACCCCATAAATGGCCCCATTATAAAACACCCCTCAAAATGACATTCAGAATGTTTGTTAACCTTTTAGGTGTTTCACAGGAATAATAGCAAAGTGAAGGAGAAAATTCAAAATCTTAAGTTTTTTACAATCGAATGTTCTTGTAGAGCCATTTTTTGAATTTTTACAGGGGATAAAAGGAGAGCAATCCCCCCAAAATTTGCAACCCAATTTCTCTCGAGTAAATAAATACCTCATATGTGTATTGTATGTAAAGTGTAAAGTGTATTGTATGTAAAGCGCAGTAGAGGGCTCAGAAGGGAAGGAGCGACAATGGGATTTTGGAGAGTGAATTTTGCTGAAATGGTTTTTGGGGGGCATGTCACATTTAGGAAGCCCCTATGGTGCCAGAACAGCAAGAAGAAAAAAAAAAACTCATGGCATACTATTTTGGAAACTACACCCATCAAGGAACGTAACAAGGGGTCCGATGAGTCTTAACACCCCACAGGTGTTTGCCGACTTTTCGTTAAAGTCAGATGTGTTATTGAAATTTTTTTTTCCACAAAAATGCTGTTTTTCCCCAAAATTTTACATTTTTACAAGGGGTAATAGGAGAAAATTCCCACCAAAATTTGTAATCCCATCTCCTCTGAGTATAGAAATACCCCATATGTGGACGTCAAGTTCATTGCTGGCGCACTACAATGCTCAGAAGAGAAGGAGTCACATTTGGCTTTTAAAAAGCAAATTTTGCTGAAATGGTTTTTGGGGGGCATGTCGCATTTAGGAAGCCCCTATGGTGGCAGAACAGCAAAAAACAAACAAACAAACAAAAAACACCACATGGCATACTATTTTGGAAACTGTATCCCTCGTGGAATATAACAAGGGGTACAGTGAGCCTTAACACTCCACAGGTGTTTGATGACTTTTTGTTAAAGTAGTATGTGGAAATGGAATTTTTTCTTCACTAAAATGCTGTTTTTCCCCCAAATTTTTAATTTGTACAAGGGGTAATATGAGAAAAAGCAACCCAAAATTTGTAACAACATTTCTTCTGCGTATGGAAACACCCATTTGTGGAGGTAAAGTGCTCTGCAGGCACACTACAATGCTCAGAAGAGAAGGAGCGCCATTGAGCTTTTGGAGAGAGAATTTGTTTGGAATAGAAGTCGGGGGCCATGAGCGTATACAAAGCCCCCCATGGTGCCACAACAGTGGAACCCCCCCACATGTGACCCCATTTTGGAAACTACACCCCTCACAGAATTTAATAAGGGGTGCAGTGAGTATTTACACCCCACTGGCCTTTGACAGATCTTTGGAACAGTAGGCTGTGCAAATAAAAAATTAAATTTTTCATTTTCACGGACCACTGTTCCAAAAATCTGTCAGACACCTGTGGGGTGTAAATGCCCATTGCACCCCTTATTACATTACGTGATGGGGGTAGATTCCAAAATTGGGTCACATGTGGGAGGGTCCACTGTTCTGGCACCATGGGGGCTTTGTAAACACACTTGGCCTTCAATTCCGGACAAATTTTTTCTCCAAAAGCCCAATGGCGCTCCTTCTCTTCTCAGCATTGTAGTCAGCATTGTAGTTCGCCCGCAGAGAACTTTACATCCACATATGGGGTATGTTCTTACTCAGAAGAAATGGGGTTACAAACTTTAGGGGGGTTTTCCCTTTTTTCCCTTGTGAAAATGAAAAACTTAGGGTAACATCAGCATTTTAGTAAAAAAAAAAATGTTTTTTCATTTTTCCATCCAACTTTAAAGAAAATTTGTCAAACACCTGTGGGGTGTTAAGGCTCACTATACCCCTTGTTATGTTCCGTGAGGGGTGTACTTTCCAAAATGGGGTCACATGTGGGTATTTTTTTTTTCTTTTATGTCAGAACCGCTGTAAAATCAGCCACCCCTGTGCAAATCATCAATTTAGGACTCATATGTACATGGTGCGTTCTCACTCCTGAGCCATGTTGTGCGCCCACAGAGCATTTTACGTCCACATATGGTGTATTTCCGTACTCAGGAGAAATTGCTTTACCAATTTTTTACACTTTTTTTACACTTACAGGCTGGTGTGGCCCATAACTGTTTCCTTGAAATACGACAGGGCTCCGAAGTGAGAGAGCGCCATGCGCATTTGAGGCCTAAATTAGGGATTTGCATAGGGGCGGACCCGGATGCAAGCATTAGGCCCTATTCACACGGCAGAATTTCCTCAAGCGGAATTCCACTTGAAGAATTCCTCCTCAAATGAAAGCTTAATACATCTCTATGGGAGTTCACACTCCCATTCACACTTCTGCAGAACTTTGTCTTGGATTCCGCACTAAATGAGCACAAAACCCTCAAAGGCGGAAGCGGAATTGGAGCGGATGAGCGGAAAGTGTGAGTAGGGCCTTACAAATGCCTCCGCTACCAAATATATTCTATGCCAGTGAATCCCAAAGGGGATGCTGTTGCTAAACTGAGGCTCCATTTTGGAAACACTGCTGTATGAGATGTTTTTAATTTTTATTGGGGGGAAGGGGGGGCAGTGTAAGGGGGTGTATATGTAGTGTTTTACCCTTTATTTAGTGTTGGTGTAGTGTAGTGCTTTTAGGGTACATTCGCACTGGCGGAAAATATGCCGCAGCTCAAACTTGAAGCAGGAAACTCACTGTAAACCCAACCGTGTGATTGTCCCCGGTATATTCACATGGGGGGGGGGGGCGGGAACCAACAGCTGTTGCAAAACAACAACTCCCAGCATGTACTGATCACCGAAGGGCATGCTGGGACTTGTAGTTGTACAACAGCTGGAGGCACGCAACTACAACTCCCAGCATGCCGAGACAGCTTTTTGCTGTTCGTGCATGCTGGGAGATGTAGTTTTGCAAGATTCAGAGGGCCACAGTTTAGAGACCACTGCACAGTGTATCTCCAAACTGTTCCCCTCTAAATCTTGCAAAACTACAAATCCCAGCATGCCCAAGCAGCAAACGGCTTTTTGGGCATGCTGGGAGTTGTAGATTTGCAACATCTGGAAGACTACAGTTTAGAGACCACTGTATAATGCTCTCCAAACTGTGTCTCTCCAGATGTTTCTAGGCAACATCGCGTTACCAGGGAGCCGCACCTCATTGCTGCCGTGCCAGGGACCTCCCATCGCCAATCGTTGCTTCTGGTAAGGGACCTCTGCCGCTTGCAGGACAGTTCCCCCGCTCGGCCCGGACTACCGTGGGTGGGCAAAGTGGAGGAACTGAACTTTAACCCCCCCCGCCCCCGATCTGCTATTGGTTGGTCACTTCTGACCGACCAATAGCAGGGATAGGAGGGGTGGCATCCCTGCCACCTCACTCCATTCCCTTCAGGGCGATCCTCCTTATTTTCCGCGTCACTGGAGACCCGTATGACCCGGAATCGCTGCAGATCGCCGGTCTGGCACGGGATGCCTGCTGAATAATTTCAGCAGGAATCCCGCTCTGATCCCCGCCCGGCAAGTAGCGGGGACTGAAATTTCCACGGGCGTACAGGTACGCCCTTGGTCCTTAAGGTACGGGGATGCAGGCTGTATGCATACGTCCTGCGTCTCCAAGAGGTTAAACTAGGTCTTTTTCAAACAGCGTGCCTCCAGCTTTTGCCAAACTATAATTCCCAACATGCTTGGACAGCCGAAGGCATTGAGTTTGATATGATATAGAAAATAACATTATGGCCCTGATTTACTATCGTAAACCCGACATGTTTTGTCGGGTTGTGCGCCAGATTCTGCCTTGCTGCATTGTGTCAAAAATTCTATCCACGCAAGAATTTGCACAGCATTTTCACAAAAAATCCAAAATATTTACTAAGATTTCCACAGAAAATGTGGTGGATTTGAGCTGAGGAAAACGCGACAGATCAGAGCATGTGTAAAAAAAAAAGCAAAGTGTAGGGAAAAGTGCAAAATGTAGGGAAACATTAGTAAATATCGTGGAAGTAAAATTGTAGGAAAAGAAAACTACATCCCACTCTTAGGGTATGTTTGCACTGCAGAATTCCCCTATATGTACACTGAGGACAAGCAGGTCTCTGTGCACTGAGGACAAGCAGAGCTCTGTACACTGAAGACAAGCAGGGCTCTGTACACTGAGGACAAGCAGGGCTCTGTACACTGAGGACAAGCAGGGCTCTGTACACTGAGGACAAGCAGGGCTCTGTACACTGAGGACAAGCAGGGCTCTGTAAACTGAGGACAAGCAGGGCTCTGTACACTGAAGACAAGCAGGACTCTGTACACTGAAGGCAAGCAGGACTCTGTACACTGAGGACAAGCAGGGCTCTGTACACTGAGGACAAGCAGGGCTCTGTGCACTGAAGACAAGCGGGGCTCTGTACACTGAGGACAAGCGGGGCTCTGTACACTGAGGACAAGCGGGGCTCTGTACACTGAGGACAAGCGGGGCCCTGTACACTGAGGACAAGCGGGACTCTGTACACTGAGGACAAGCGGGACTCTGTACACTGAGGACAAGCAGAGCTCTGTACACTGAGGACAAGCAGGGCTCTGTACACTGAGGACAAGCAGAGCTCTGTACACTGAGGACAAGCAGGGCTCTGTACACTGAGGACAAGCAAGGCTCTGTACACTGAGGAAAAGCAGGGCTCTGTACACTGAGGACAAGCTGGGCTCTGTACACTGAGGACAAGCAGGGCTCTGTACACTGAGGACAAGCAGGGCTCTGGACACTGAGAACAAGCAGGGCTCTGTACACTGAGGACATGCAGGGCTCTGTACACTGAGGACATGCAGGGCTCTGTACACTGAGGACAAACAGGGCTCTGTACACTGAGGACAAGCAAGGCTCTGTACACTGAGGACAAGCAGGGCTCTGTACACTGAAGACAAGCAGGGCTCTGGGCACTGAGGACAAGCAGGGCTCTACACTGAGGACAAGCAGGGCTCTGTGCACTGAGGACAAGCAGGGCTCTGTGCACTGAGGACAAGCAGGGCTCTGTACACTGAGGACAAGCAGGGCTCTGTACACTGAGGACAAGCAGGGCTCTGTAAACTGAGGACAAGCAGGGCTCTGTACACTGAAGACAAGCAGGACTCTGTACACTGAAGGCAAGCAGGACTCTGTACACTGAGGACAAGCAGGGCTGTGCACTGAGGACAAGCAGGGCTCTGTGCACTGAAGACAAGCGGGGCTCTGTACACTGAGGACAAGCGGGGCTCTGCACACTGAGGACAAGCGGGGCTCTGTACACTGAGGACAAGCGGGGCCCTGTACACTGAGGACAAGCGGGACTCTGTACACTGAGGACAAGCGGGACTCTGTACACTGAGGACAAGCAGAGCTCTGTACACTGAGGACAAGCAGGGCTCTGTACACTGAGGACAAGCAGAGCTCTGTACACTGAGGACAAGCAGGGCTCTGTACACTGAGGACAAGCAGGGCTCTGTACACTGAGGAAAAGCAGGGCTCTGTACACTGAGGACAAGCTGGGCTCTGTACACTGAGGACAAGCAGGGCTCTGTACACTGAGGACAAGCAGGGCTCTGGACACAGAACAAGCAGGGCTCTGTACACTGAGGACATGCAGGGCTCTGTACACTGAGGACATGCAGGGCTCTGTACACTGAGGACAAACAGGGCTCTGTACACTGAGGACAAGCAGGGCTCTGTACACTGAAGACAAGCAGGGCTCTGGGCACTGAGGACAAGCAGGGCTCTACACTGAGGACAAGCAGGGCTCTGTGCAGTGAGGACAAGTAGGGCTCTGTACACTGAGGACAAGCAGGGCTCTGTACAATGAGGACAAGCAGGGCTCTGTGCACTGAGGACAAGCAGGGCTCTGTGCACTGAGGACAAGCGGGACTCTGTACACTGAGGACAAGTAGAGCTCTGTACTCTGAGGACAAGCAGGGCTCTGTACACTGAGGACAAGCAAGGCTCTGTACACTGAAGACAAGCGGGACTCTGTACACTGAGGACAAGCAGGGCTCTGTACACTGAGGACAAGCAGGGCTCTGTACACTGAGGACAAGCAGGGCTCTGTGCACTGAAGACAAGAAGGTTTCTGTACACTGAGGACAAGCGGGACTCTGTACACTGAGGACAAGCGGGACTCTGTACACTGAGGACAAGTAGAGCTCTGTACACTGAGGACAAGCAGGGCTCTGGACACTGAGGACAAGCAGGGCTCTGTTCACTGAGGACAAGCAGGGCTCTGTACACTGAGGACAAGCAGGGATCTGTACACTGAGGACAAGCAGGGCTCTGTACACTGAGGACAAGCAGGGCTCTGTACACTGAGGACAAGCAGGGCTCTGTACACTGAGGACAAGCAGGGCTCTGTACATTGAGGACAAGCAGGGCTCTGTACACTGAGGACAAGCAGGGCTCTGTACACTGAGAACAAGCAGGGCTCTGTGCACTGAAGACACGAATGTCTCTGTACACTGAGGACAAGCAGGACTCTGTACACTGAGGACAAGCGGGACTCTGTACACTGAGGACAAGCAGGACTCTGTACACTGAGGACAAGCGGGACTCTGTACACTGAGGACAAGTGGGACTCTGTACACTGAGGACAAGTAGAGCTCTGTACACTGAGGACAAGCTGGGCTCTGGACACTGAGGACAAGCAGGGATCTGTACACTGAGGACAAGCAGGGCTCTGTACACTGAGGACAAGCAGGGCTCTGTACACTGAGGACAAGCAGGGCTCTTTACACTGAGAACAAGCAGGGCTCTGTACACTGAGAACAAGCAGGGCTCTGTACACTGAGGACAAGCGGGGCTCTGTACACTGAGAACAAGCAGGGCTCTGTACACTGAGGACAAGCAGGGCTCTGTACACTGAGAACAAGCAGGGCTCTGTACACTGAGGACAAGCGGGGCTCTGTACACTGAGAACAAGCAGGGCTCTGTACACTGAGGACAAGCAGGGCTCTGTACACTGAGAACAAGCAGGGCTCTGTACACTGAGGACAAGCACAGCTCTCATACATTCCTGTATACAGAAAAACAAAAAAAGTTATAGGGCTCAGAAAAGGACAATTTTATGCATACCAATTTTGTCCTAGTGCCTGCCGGTAAATTCAAATGTGCAGAATGCCCGTCTGTGTTATCCATTTAAACTTGGCCTTCCTCCGATTTTACTTGGGTTTTTACTTGGGAGAAAAAAAATTGACTGTGAATGTGCATGTGAACTTACCCTGAAAAAAAGGTTGGAGTACAGCTGTCACTTTCCACAATAGTAATAGCATTCCATGAAGTGCCACTTTATATATTATGCATTGATCCAAAGGGGGCCGTATATTTTCAGTAACTATTGTCCCAAGAGTTATCTCTCCCGACTTTGCTAAACCCTTAAAGATTTGGCACCACTGACCATGTGTTCTCTATGGGAAAGGGTAAGCTGCTTCCAGACAGCCAACCCTTTTTTCCTCCAACGTCATCTGTCAGTGGAGAATCGGGAGGCCGCTATATACCTTAGAGCACTGTTCCCCAACCAGGGTGCCTTTAGCTGTTGCAAAACAACTTCCAGCATGCTCGGACAGCTGAAGGCAACAACAACTGGAGGCACCCTGGTTTGCGAAAGATTGCCTTAGAAAGTTGGATGTTGGCAGTGGCAGGTTCGGCTTACTTTAGCATAAGGTGTATGAGCACCTTAAAGGGGTACTCCGGTGTAAAACTTTAAAAAAAAATTTAAATCAACTGGTGCCAGAAAGTTAAACAGATTTGTATTTACTTCTATAAAAAAAAATCCTTATCCTTCCAGTACTTATTAGCTGCTGAATACTACAGAGGAAATTATTTTCTTTTTTGGAACACAGAGCTCGTCCCCTCCCATAGACATGAATGGAGGGGGCGTGGCGTGACATCACGTCCCCAGTCCCGGAAACCTGGAGGTTTCCGAAACTGGAGATTCAGCACCTGCATAGGATGCGGGTGCTTCAGAGAGATCGCGGGGGTCTCAGCAGCGGGCCCCCCGCGATCAGACATCTTATCCCCTATCCTTTGGATAGGGGATAAAATGTTTTTGCCCAGAATACCCCTTTAAGCACTATGTGTGACCATACCATCATGATGCTGCGTATTTGATGCTGAATATTTGTGTGCTAGCAAAGTCTATGGTAGTAATAATAAACACACATATACTTTGCCAGCACTGCAGTATACAACATCAAATACACAGTGTCAAACATGCTGCGTATATGCTACGTGTGACCCTACTCTAAAGCTTATTTAATACAAATCCAGAAGACCCCTGGTCAGTTCATGGCTGTTTGCATCTATAAAACAAGGTCAGCAGCTTTCTAGGTTGTGCTTGGTCTAAGGAGGTAAAATCTGTTTCTGCAATGTCTCTTAAGGGTAATTATCACCTTGCTACATCTTATGTTAATCTAAGAACTACACCCAAAAAGTAATTTAGACTGACATGTAAATTATGTTGTTCTTGTGCAATGCGGAATCTTTTTGATGTTCACATTTTCACAGTCACTTCTCAGGCTTATTAAATATAACTGATATATATTTCAGTTCTCATTTTACTAAATTGATTTTTATTTACTGACTAGCTAAATTAAAAAAACATATATATATATATATAAATATCCTCTATTTGATTATATTGAGTATTGTATTTCATAACTTATTTACATTAGGCATAGTTTTAGCATCACAATACTCACAATAATACATTCTTTTCGGGGGTAAAATGAAGCAGAATTCCCATTCTTACCACCAAATCTAGATCTATGACGGAAATGGGAGTCTGATTCAAGGCAGAATCTGTGCGGAATTTGACACAGAATCCATGTCAAATTCTGTGTGGATTCCGCCTGAATTTCCTCAATGTGAACAGTCCTTATTGAACCTGGTATGAAAATAACAAAGATGTAAAATCACATATGGAGGCTGCACCTTTCTGATAATTCTGGAATATAAATATAAGTTTTACTTGTCTTTCTTAAGGGTCTTTTGACATGGGCCAATGCATTGGAGGAGGCGAGTACTGATCTCAGTAAATGCCACTCATATAAACGCTTTCGGAAGGCTCGACCAGTTGTGTGAATGTAGCTTCCCGAGACAGGGAATATTGTCCTTCTGGGGGAATAGATGGCTGCTACCAGTTCCCTGGGGGAACTATTTAGGTGCTGCACACAGTCCTTACATGCCCCCCCCCTGTGCTCAGCATGTCTGCTCCCATTCACCTGTGACAGGTAGGAGATTGCCTATCTGTCCTATCTCTTTTAGCTATCTGTTGTTACGCGGAGCGCGTTTTCTTATTCACAGCGCCCCGGTCAGACCTGCTGACCGGGTGCGCTGCGATATTGCTCCCAGGCGGGATGCGATTCGCGATGCGGGACGCGTCCGCTCGCGATGCGCATCTCGGCTCCCGTACCTGACCCGTTCCCCGTCTGTGTTGTTCCTGTGCGCGCGGCCCCGCTCCTTAGGGCGCGCGCGCGCCGGGTCTCTGCAATTTTAAGGGCCATTGCGCCACTGATTGGCGCAGCAGGCCTAATCAGTGTCATCACCTGTGCACTCCCTACTTATACCTCACTTCCCCTGCACTCCCTCGCCGGATCTTGTTGCCCTTGTGCCAGAGAAAGCCTTTCCTTGAGTGTTCCTAGCCTGTGTTCCAGACCTCCTGCCGTTGCCCCTGACTACGATCCTTGCTGCCTGCCCTGACCTTCTGCTACGTCCGACCTTGCTCTTGCCTTATCCCTTGTACCATGCCTATCTCAGCAGTCAGAGAGGTTGAGCCGTTGCCGGTGGATACGACCTTGTTGCTACCGCCGCTGCAAGACCATCTCGCTTTGCGGCGGGCTCTGGTGAAAACCAGTAGCAACTTAGAACCGGTCCACCAACACGGTCCACGCCAATCCCTCTCTGACACAGAGGATCCACCTCCAGCCTGCCGAATCGTGACATCTGTCTGTATATGTGAGTGTTTCCCAACCAGTGTACCTTCAGTATATCTATCTATCTATTTATCATCTATTTATCTATCTCATTTCTACCTATATATACTTAATCTTTCTCATATCTATCTTTATCAAATCTGTCTATCAATTTCCTATCTCTCCCTATCTATCTCATGTCTACCTATATATTTCTATCTACCTTACTTATATTTATTTATCAATCTATATCATATCTATCTATATCTATCTCATATTTATATCTATCTCTTATATATCTACAGTATCTATCTATCTATCTACTATCTATAGGAGCACTAGAGATACCCGAGTACAGTGCTCATTTACTTCCAGCTATCCCATAGAGAATGCATGGAGCGCATGCCAACGCACCATTTTTTGCACAGGGAGAAATGGAGGCCTGTTTTGGAGATCGCAGGGGTCTCATCAGTCGGACCTCCACAATCAGACACTTAAAGGGGTATTCCAGGAAAAAACTTTTTTCTTTTTATATCAACTGGCTTTAGAAAGTTAAACAGATTTGTAAATTACTTCTATTAAAAAATCTTAATCCTTTCAATAATTATCAGCTGCTGAAGTTGAGTTCTTGTTTTCTGTCTGGTAACCAGGGCTGTGGAGTCGGAGTCAGACAAAATTTTGGGTACCTGGGGTCGGAGTCGGCAAACAATGCACCGACTCCTACTAAATTTAGATTGGAATAAAAAAAAAAAAAAAAGCAAGTGGTCGTCATGCCCCCTGCCATAGACTTGCATTAAGGGGACGGGCTGTGATGTCATGAGGGGCGGAGCCATGACATCATGCTGCTCCGTCCCCTGTATCGCTTGTCATTACACACAGAGCGAACTCGCTCTGTGCAGTAATGATAGTGCGGTGCCGCAGCGGCGATCCCTGGGGTCCCCAGCAGCGGGACCCCGGCGATCTGACATCTTATCCCCTATCCTTTGGATGTCTATGGGCGGAGTACCCCTTTAAACTTTAAACATGACTATGGGATTCTACTAGGGAAATAATGTTTTATAATAAATGCCCCTTCCTGGATCCTCGCACTGCCCTATCTTCAGCAGCAGATCAGCACACAAACTGTTCAATACAGTAGACTGTTGGCTTCCCAACCAGTAGTCCTGTGGTAATGACAGGTATGTTGCCTTTCTTTCCTTCAAGGAATGTATAAAATACATTTGCATATTAATACAGAGGAGTCAGAGGTACAAAAAACTGCGGAGTCGGAGTCGGAACATTTATCTACCGACTCCACAGCCCTGCTGACAACAATGCTCTCTGCTGGCATCTATGCTTATCTCGGGAACTGCACAGAGTAGAAGAGGTTTGCAATGGGGATTTGCTTCTAAACTGGACAGTTCCCGAGACAGGTGTCATCAGAGAGCACTTAGACGGAAAAGAACAACTCAACTTCAGAAGCTCATAAGTACTGAAAGGATTAAGATTTTTTAATAGAAGTAATTTTCAAATCTGTTCAACTTTCTGGAGCCAGTTGATATATATATATATATATATATATATATATATATATATATATATATATAAAAAGTTTTTTCCTGGATAACCCCTTTAAAGTAGTGGAGTACCCCAAAAAATTCTGTGGATGCCATGGTTCCACATGCTCTTCACACTTGGTGTGAGCTTTGTCTCTGGGGTGACACTTTAACCCCTTCCCTCAAATGGACATATATATATATACGTCCTCTGCGGACTATGCATGTATGTACCGTGCTTCATACCCGGTGGGTCACGGTTAATGCTAAACATCGCCGATGTCCAGCATTAACCAAAGTTGATTGCGGCATCTCAATGCGGTAATACCCATTCCTGGCTAGCTCAGCAGGCTGATTGGGACCACTGTGGCTAAATTGCATCATTCAGATCAGTTAAGAGGACGGCGGGAGCACTGATAACACTGATCAATGCTGTTCTATGGAGCAGCATTTATTAGTGTATGCAATCTAAAGATTGCATGTAAAATGAGGGCTAAAAAAATATGAATAAAAAAAGTAATAAATGTGCATTAACCCCTTTGCCTAATAAAATTTTGAATCACCCCCTTTTCCCGTGTTTCAAATAAAATAATGTAAACAAAAATAAACATAAATGTATGTAATGTTGCAGCATGCGTAAATGTTTAAATTATTAAAATGTTGATTAATCCATGGATCCATAAAAAATAAAAAAAAATTATAAAATGCGATAAAAAGGTCCCATCAAAACAAAACCGATAAAACTACAGATTACGATGCAAAAAATCAGCCTTCATACATCCCTGTATGCAGAAATATAAAAGTGTTATAGGGGGTCAGAAGAGGACAAATTTAAGCATACTCATTTTTGTACAAATGTTATCATCATTTTTTAAAGTGGTAAAATGAAACAAAACCTATATAAATTGGGTATTATTGTAATCATATAGACCTACAGAATAAATATAATGTTGCTAAATGGTGGTGGGGTTCAGTGCTGCTCCACAAATATTTTTTGTTTGTTTCACTGTACATTTGGTGTTACAATAAGTGATGTCATTACAAAAAACTATTGGTGATGCAAAAAAAAACAAGCCCTTATATGGGTCTTTAGATGGAAAAATAAAAGTTATGTGGCTAAAAGCAGAATATATAGTTGCCATCAACTTATTATTTTATATATTATATTTTATGTCCAATTTATCCTCTAACACCCTAACAGGACCAGTGGGAAAAACATAAAAAAAGAAGCCTTGACTATTTTTCGGATGATGGACCACGATTGGTCAAAGCAAGCTGGTTTGTGTCCCCAGGTAAACTACAGGTCACTTCCTTTTAAGTGTCAGCTTATAAAGATAACACAAAGAGCTGGAATCACTGAGCCATTATCTTTATAATCATAATATCACATTGTATATCAATTCTTATTACTATGCCTGAAAATGAACCATATCTATAGGACAAAAGAAGCCCATTGTTCATCATTCATATGCTTTGTTATAGCTTGGGACACAATTATGTTTCTCTTCCTTTCTCTATGTTAACTTTAATCAGGATAGGGATCAAGCCGATGTCAAGGGTCAGGAATTCAGCTGTTCCAATCCCTTGGATGATGGGGCTAATGCTTTGCAAGTGACCTCTGACCTCACAGTGAGTCTACAAAGGTCAGTGTTTGTCTTCAGCAACACAGGGAGCCACCCTATAAACCACATACTATCCCTTTCGACCTCACTAAAGTGGTTCAACACTTCTCAACTGCATGTCTGGAAAAGAGAAGTAGCCCATCCATGAAACGGCTACATAAACAAGTGCAATGTGGCATGATCATTCAACTGGCTTGGAACTATCAAGAATTTGCCTCGGGATTGAAGGAGTAATGATTCTTCTTGAGGTGCCAAATGGGCATGTGGAGTCTTTTAGGCAATTTAGTGCTCCACTGGGGGAAAAAATTAGCAAACTGGCAACAAAGTGCTTCGTAATAATTGTGTAAAGCCAAATGATGGCACTTAGTAACATAATGCACATGAATCATTAATAGATGTAAATTTAATTTATTTTTAACTGTATCTTTATTAAATTGTCACAGTCATTATAGACAAACCAATAGGTAGTACAAAGGTAAGAAGAAAAAAAAAAAAAAAAAAAGAATGTAAGCCCAACGTCTCTCCAGACTTAAAGGGGTTATGCAGAAAAAAACTTTATATATATATATATATATATATATATATATATATATATATATATATGTGTGTGTGAAGGCTAATTATTATTAGCCTGTGTTTGTGGGAGGGGCGGGGATTTCGCTATAAGAACCCGCGGCGGCTCCTGTGTCTGATGCCGCGGGTTCTTCACGTCCCACCCGACCCTCCCTCAATATCATTTCACTCCATTTCTATCATTACACATCAGGGTATGCCCTCTATTTTCAGGTGTACTCCTACGCGGCAGTATATGGCACACATCCTAACTGCCTAGATAAGTTACAGGGTTAATAGGAATAGGAGTTTAGTATGAGGTTCTGTTAGGTAGGCTCGCTATTTTAATGAGCACCGACCACAATTATATATATATATATATATATATATATATATATATATATATATATATATATATAAACTGGCTCCAGAAAGTTAAACAGATTTGTAAATTACTTCTATTAAAAAATCTTAATCCTTTCAGTACTTATGAGATTCTGAAGTTGAGTTGTTCTTTTGTGTCTAAGTGCTCTCTGATGACACCTGTCTCGGGAACCGCCCAGTTTAGAAGAGGTTTTCTATGGGGATTTGCTCCTAAACTGGGCGGTTCCCGAGACAGGTGTCATCAGAGAGCACTTACACAGAAAAGAACAACTGAACTTCAGAAGCTCATAAGTACTGAAAGGATTAAGATTTTTTAATAGAAGTAATTTACATATCTGTTTAACTTCCTGGAGCCAGTTGATATATAAAAAAAAGTTTTTTCCCTGGATAACCCCTTTAAGTAGATAAAATGAATTATATAAAAAAAATGATATAATTACAACCAGTTCTGTAGGGTACGTTTGGAAAGAGAAGGATAGTGAATGGAGCTTAATATCCATTGGTAGGTTTCAAATCAGATAATATTTTAGTTATAATTACATATACTTCAAAAGGTCTGCTGCAGGGCCCTTGCGGAAGCTTTAAAGACAGATGTTAAAAATATTTTTTTTAAATGATCAAAAAGAGATAACTATGACCACCTTATGAGCAATACAAGTTTTTTCATGTACAATATGTGCTTTCAGTGCTATGGATTATAATCCCAATATTGTAAAAGTGTCCACATTGCTAAAAAAGGATGCTCCTATGGAATTTGTCTTTATGCAAGAGTCTTCTTACTTTAATATGTAATGGATAATATTCAGAGATGTAGCAGAACTGTTCTCAATCCCAGAATTAGTTTGTAAATAGAAATAGATGAAAGCGGAGGTGCCCTGCTCACCATTTGCAGGTTGCTTCTGCTGTTTCAGCTCCAAAGCATGGCTCCAGCCTGGTGGCCAGCCAAATATGCGAGCAGACTGCCGGAGATACTGTAGAGATAGTCTTGCCGAGTGCACGCTCCCACGCTGCGATCATGCGCATCCTGGTAGAGGTGGTCCTGCACTGGTGCATTCCTTCTAAGGCCGGGGTCACATGGCAGAATTTCTGCATTGAATTCTGCATGAAAATTCTGCGTGAATTTATAGCCAATTCACTTTAATGAAATTCATGTAGCGGAAATTCTGCTGTGTGAATGGGACAGCGGAATCCCATTGAAGTATATTGGCTATAAATTCATGCAAAATTTGCATGCAGAATTCAGTGCAGAAATTCTGCCATGCGAACGCAGGATGATATAACTCAGGTGCATACGTGGCCCCAAATAGCAGTAGTGTTACGCCGAGCGCTCCGGTTCCCTGTTCCTCCCCGGAGCGCTCGCGGTGTTCTCCTCTCTGCAGCGCCCCGGTCAGACTCGCGAATCGCATCCCAAGCCACTTACCCGTCCCGGTCCCCGGCTGTCACGTTCTGGCGCGCGCGGCTCCGCTCTCTAGGGCGCGCGTGCGCCAGCTCTCTAAGATTTAAAGGGCCAGTGCACCAGTGATTGGTGCCTGGTCCAATCAGTCTAATTAGCTTCTACCTGCTCCCTGTCCATATAACCTCACTTCCCCTACCCTTCCTTGCCGGATCTTGTTGCCTTGTGCCAGAAAAAGCGTTTAGTGTTGTCCAAAGCCTGTGTTCCAGACCTTCTGCTATTGTTATTGACTACGTACCCTACCGCCTGCCCCGACCTTCTGCTACCTCTGACCTTGCCTCTTCCTAGTCCTTCTGTCCCATGCCTTCTCAGCAGTCAGCGAGGTTGAGCCGTTGCCGGTGGATACGACCTGGTTGCTACCGCCGCAGCAAGACCATCCCACTTTGCGGCGGGCTCTGGTGAAAACCAGTAGCAACCTAGAACCGGTCCACCGACACGGTCCACTCCAATCCCTCGCTTACACAGAGGATCCACATCCAGCTAGCCGAATCCTAACAGTAGATCCGGCCATGGATCCCGCTGAGGTGCCGCTACCAAGTCTCGCTGACCTATCCACGGTGGTCGCCCAGCAATCGCAGCAAATTGCCCAACAAGGACAGCAGCTGTCGCAGTTGACCGCCATGTTACAGCAACTTCTGCCACTGCTACAGCAGCAACCATCTCCTCCGCCTCCTCCGCAGCGAGTGGCTGCTCCTAGCCTCCGCTTGTCCCTGCCGGACAAATTTGATGGGGACTCTAGACTCTGCCGTGGTTTCCTGTCTCAATGTTCCCTACATATGGAGATGTTGTCGGACCAATTTCCTACAGAACGGTCTAAGGTGGCGTTCATAGTTAGTCTTCTGTCTGGAAAGGCCTTGCCTTGGGCCACACCGCTCTGGGACCGCAATGATCCTGCCACAGCCACAGTCCAGTCCTTCTTCGCTGAAGTCCCTAGTGTCTTCGAGGAACCAGCCCGAGCTTCTTCTGCCGAGACTGCCCTGCTGAACCTGGTCCAGCGTAATTCTTCAGTAGGCGAGTACACCATCCAATTTCGTACTCTCGCCTCCGAATTATCTTGGAATAACGAGGCCCTCTGCGCGACCTTTAAAAAAGGCCTATCCAGTAACATCAAGGATGTGCTGGCCGCACGAGAGATTCCTGCCAACCTGCATGAACTTATCCATTTGGCCACCCGCATTGACATGCGTTTTTCTGAAAGACACCAGGAGCTCCGCCAGGAAAAAGACCTTGATCTCTGGGCACCTCTCTCACAGTATCCTTTGCAATCTACCCCTGTGCCTCCCGCCAAGGAGGCTATGCAAGTGGATCGGTCTCGCCTGACCCATGAAGAGAGGTCTCGCCGTAGGGATAAAAATTTATGTCTGTACTGCGTTAGTACCGAACATTTCCTGGTGGATTGCCCTATTCGTTCTCCACGTCTGGAAAACGCACGCACCCAGCTCACGTGGGTGTGGCGTCTCTTGGTACGAAGTCTGCTTCTCCACGTCTCACTGTGCCCGTGTGGATTTCTCCTTCTGCCAACTCCTCCTTCTCAGCCGTGGCCTCCTTGGACTCTGGTTCTTCTGGAAATTTTATTCTGGCCGTCTCGTTAAGCCGCTGTACATTTCTTCGGTCAACGGAGTGAAGTTGGACTGCACTGTGCGTTAACCGCACAGAACACTTGCTTATGAGCATTGGACTGCATCACGAGAAAATTGAATTTTTTGTTCTGCCCAACTGCACCTCTGAAGTCCTCCTCGGTCTGCCATGGCTCCAGCGTCATTCTCCCAACTTTGACTGGACCACCGGGGAGATCAAGAATTGGGGCCCTGCTTGCCACAAGAAATGCCTCACGTCTGCTCCCAGTCCCGTCTGTCGGGCCTCAGTGTCTCCTCCTGTGCCTGGTCTCCCCAAGGCCTATCAGGACTGTGCCGTGCCTCCTCATAGCCCCCGTCCTGGTGACACTCTGCCCCGTGACAAGCCTCACCCTCTGCCCCCCCTCCCCATTCCCACTTCTTCTGGATTACCGGCCGCTGATGTAGCTACCCAGGACTTCTTTTTGTTCCGGTCGTGACATTACAGCCTTGTTACATCACCCCACGCCCCCTCAAATGCAAGTCTATGGGAGGGGGCGTACGCCCCCTCCCATAGACTTGCATTGAGGGGGCGTGGCCGTGACATGACGACCCCGTACCCAACTTTCGAAACTAAATGTGCCGAAATCTGGGGCAGTGGAGTACCCCTTTAATATCCTTTACACAGTACTTGTTGTAATAGGCCTAGGGGTGCAGGCATCACCAGTAACCTCGGGCACGTTCTTCTGCTATAGTAAACTACACACAGTTTTTCCTTCTTTTATCCAGACTTCCTGTTATAATATACTATGCAATTGAATAGAACGAAATACAAACTGCTAGGTTAAAAAACATTAAGCTGTTGCCGAGGGCTACTACAAAAAAAATATTTACCCACCCTGGTTCCCCGCAGCTCCTGAGCCGATGACTTCCAATCCTACGCTGCATCTTTAAAGCATCTACAAGCGGGGAGCAGCATGGGACCAGAAGTCACCAGAATGGGAACTGAGGGGACCTGGATGGGTAATTGTCATCTATATTTTATTTTAAGCAGCCCCCAGTACCATATAAAAAACTTAAATCACAGAATACCCCTTTTATAGAAATCTAGAACCTATGTGATTGACCCAGTCAAAAAAGAAAGAAGATGTTGTGAGGAAGGAGCTTTCTTTAAAGTATACCTTTAAAGTTATATTAAAATTATTATTGTGCAGCAATGTGCACAATAATCATTGGGTCTCGCACTGGCTACAGAGGCAATGGAGACCCAGCGCTGTAGAATTACATTACACTGTGTCTTGTGCTGGCAATGGGTGCTACAGCATCGGAATAGGAGCCTCCATATCCTATTGCACAATTATGAGCATTGAGGAGCACATACAACGGCCGCTTTGTACAAGTATTTAGAAATCAATTAAAGAATTAAAGTCATTTAGAAAAATTATTATTGTGCACAGTGCTGCACCATAATAATTTTTCATACTAAAGTACACCTATTAGGTGATCCTGTTTCCTTTCATGTAAAAGTGCGTAAGTGCGTGTGTGATCAGGCATTCGGGTGGGGTTCGTGAAGTATATATATATATATATATATATATATATATATATATATATCCTGTTTTCCCGAAAATACACCCTACCCCAAAAATAAGCCCTAGCTGGGATTATCGGGGTGGGCTGCAACATAAGCCCTACCCCGAAAATAAGACCTAGGCAATGCCCAGGCTGCAAATATTAAAAAACAAACTTTAACTTACCTTTGTTCTCCGTTTCCCCATTGCTAAGGAACCGGCCTCACTGTTCTCCGCTGTTCTTGCTGCTTCCTGGTGTTGGGACGTCTCAGAGCCTTCAGTCTATCATTGGCCGCAGCGATGTCCCGCCTCATATCAATGTATGTTGTTACGGTACATACCGTAAATAAATGAGCCCTACCCTGAAAATAAGCCCTAGTGTGTTTTTTGTGACTAGAATTAATATAAGACCAGGTCTTATTTTCGGAGAAACACGGGTATATCAGGTAAATACACATAAAATAACAGAGGACTATGAGTTCCTTAATTCAGTAGCCCAGTATGTGCATTTTTATTCCCTTCTGCAAAGGTTTTTATGAGAAAAATACCCTGTCCTTGGTGTTTTTGTGGCTACTTTTTCTGCAGTGATTTCAATAGAAAATAGGAAACAGTTCCAGAAACAACTAGCTGAGAAACCAATGTACTTTTGCACTTAAAATAATTTAAACCGCAAACTCTTCGGAGACTTATGCAAATGGTAATTGTAAATGGCTTGGTATTGTGTTAATATTATTACACAAACAAAGGATAAGTCATTTGATAGGCTTAGACAAAGCGCAATAATCTTAAAGAAACTGGAAATTCTCAAGCAGTTTTCCTGAGCTCAATAAAATTCATCAAAATGCGGGTGTGAATGGGACCTAATGCTGTATCATGAACATCAAAAGAAAAGGGCATCAATCCTGTGGCTTTTAGCAGCTGTTCTGGAGCTTTTGTGCCACACACAAACACTGGGCCTTTGTAGGAGTCCTACAATCCCTAAGAATCAGTATTATTTATAAGAATGGGATGGATAGAAGCTTCTTTAAATAGTCGCCGCTCTGCTTTAGCTGTATTCTGATACCGAACAGTTAACAGACCTGAACTGAAGGTAGAGATAGCTTAATAATGGAACCGTATCCAGTCATTTCACAGCAAGACTCTGAGGAATGTTAAGATTCCTGCAATTACATCAGTGAAAGCCCCAACAATAGGATCACTATGACTTACAATGCTGCACCAGTTCAAATATAATAAAAAAAAACATGTGTGGGCTAGAAGTGTGTTTAACCATCATCAGCTTCTGATTTTTGTAAAGATGTTTCGTTCTTATGTAAACAGCGTAGTGGTTCATCAAATCCTGGGCTAACTCATATACCTGCACAGTCATATTCCTCCTTGTGGATGTGGCCCAACCTATTGGGAAGCAGTATGAAATAAATGTCATGTAAAATAACTACATTAATCAGGATGTCTTAGCATGTTGATGTCATATAAACTGGATGGCAACCAGTGAATCTCACATGCAGCTTAAGAAAGTGTCCTACACTCCTAGCTATGCAAAGATATGGCAACCTTTATTTTATTAGTAACTAGCTGAGTACCCGGCGTTGCCCGGTTTTTCCTTCCTAATCCTTTTTGGGGAGGAAAATAAACAAAGGAGGAAGCTTTTGACTTCATATGCAGTCCTCATATATTGTTGTCATATCCCGACCCCACATCCCGACCTCCTATCCCGACCTCCTATCTCGACCTCCTGTCCCGACCTCCTATTCCGTCCTCCTATCCCATCCTCCTATCCCGTCCTCCTATCCCGACCTCCTATCTCGAGCTCCTATCCCGACCTATCTCGACCTCCTATCTCAACCTCCTATCCCGTCCTCCTATCCCGACCTCCTTTCCCATCCTCATATCTCGACCTCCTATCTTGACCTCCTATCCCATCCTCCTATCTCGACCTCCTATCCTGACCACCTATCCAGACCTCCCATCCCGTCCTCCTATCCCGACCTCCTTTCCCGTCCTCATATCTCGACCTCCTATCTTGACCTCTTATCCCGTCCTCCTATCTCGACTTCCTATCCCAACTTCCTATCCCGACCTCCTATCCCGTCCTCATATCCCATCCTCCTATCTTGTCTTCCTATCCCGACCTCCTATCCCGACCTCCTATCCTGACATCCTATCCCGACCTCCTATCTCGACCTCCTATCCCGACCTCATATCTCGACCTCCTATCTTGACCTCCTATCCCATCCTCCTATCTCGACCTCCTATCTTGACCTCCTATCCAGACCTCCTATACCATCCTCCTATCCCGACCTCCTTTCCCGTCCTCATACCTCGATCTCCTATCTTGATCTCCTATCCCGTCCTCCTATCTCGACCTCCTATCCCAACCTCCTATCCAGACCTCCTATCCCGTCCTCATATCCCGTCCTCATATCTTGTTCTCCTATCCCGACCTCCTATCCCGACATCCTATCCCGATCTCCTACCTGACCTCCTATCTCGTCCTCATATCCCGACCTCCCATCCCGTCCTCATATCCTGACTCGTAATATGTGTACAAGGTAATGAAATAGCTCCAGCCTAACGGAAATTAGATGGGAACATACATTTCCCATTGATTTGCATGGGACTTTAAAAAAAAAAAAAAAACCCTGACCCTCACAAATGGGTAGTTAAGGGTTAAATTAACTATCCTATATTTTAAGTGGACATATAAGTAACATGTGACCAAGTATTATCGAAATATCTCCAGCCGTTTGGAAGTTATGCAGTAACATATATTTCCCATTGACTTGCATGGGACTTTAAACATAAGCCCCGCCCCTGGCAAATGGGGGTGAGTAAGGGTTAAATTACCTATCCTATGTTTGTTGTTACCATATAAGTAACATGTGTGCCAAGTTTCATGTTAATATCTTTAGCCGTTTGAAAGTCTTTGTGGAACATACACACATACAAACATACATACATACATATATACATACATACACACACACACACACGTTGAGTTTTATATATATAGATAACTAGTCACATTTTAAAGGGGGTCTCCACTGGCCTGTCTTCCGGAGCTCCGCTCACAGCGTCCGGAAGTTTATTACTCCGGACACTGTGTGCGGGCTTCCGTGTTTGAGGCCGCCCCCTCGTGACGTCACGCCAGCCCCCTCAACGAAAGTCTATGGGAAGGGGGCGTGACAGCGGTCGAACCCCCTTCCCATAGACTTTCATTGAGGGGGCGGGCGTGACGTCACGAGGGGGCGGCCTCGAACACGGAAGCCCGCACACAGTGTCCGGAGTAATAAACTTCCGGATACTGCGAGCAGAGCTCCGGAAGACAGGGCAGTGGAGAACCCCTTTAATAAGTGCAATTCTCTGCAGACTACAGAAGAGTTTCTATAATCTGAGGGTAAATGAATGATTCAATGGGCACTGTCAGATACAAAAAAAAATGTATATGTTGTACATCTTGGAAAAACATTAACCTTTCTATTATACTTCATAAGAAAAATGTATTTCCTTTTATAGAAATTATGGCTTATAAAATCATGGCTTTGTCCAAGCTGAAGCACAGGCATGGACAAAGTCCAGTACGTGAGGGTGGGCTAGCACTCCTCTGTGCTCTTTTCTGTCTGATAGTACTCCTCTGTGCTCTCTTCTGTCTGATAGCACTCCTCTGTGCTCCCTCCTGTCTGATAGTACTCCTCTGTGCTCTCTCCTGTCTGAAAGCACTCCTCTGTGCTCTCTCCTTTCTGCTAGTACTCCGCTGTGCCCCCTCCTGTATGATAGCACTCATATCTGTGCTCTCTCCTGTCTGATAGCACTCCTCTGTGCTCTCTCCTGTCTGATAGCACTCCTCTGTGCTCTCTTCTGTCTGATAGTACTCCTCTGTGCTCTCTCCTGTCTGAAAGCACTCCTCTGTGCTCTCTCCTTTCTGCTAGTACTCATATCTGTGCTCTCTCCTGTCTGATAGCACTCCTCTGTGCTCTCTCCTGTCTGATAGCACTCCTCTGTGCTCTCTCCTGTCTGATAGCACTCCTCTGTGCTCTCTCCTGTCTGATAGCACTCCTCTGTGCTCTCTCCTGTCTGATAGTACTCCTCTGTGCTCTCTCCTCTCTGATAGTACTCCTCTGTGCTGTCTCCTGTCTGATAGGACTCCTCTGTGCTCTCTCCTGTCTGATAGGACTCCTCTGTGCTCTCTCCTGTCTGACAGGACTCCTCTGTGCTCTCTCCTGTCTGACAGGACTCCTCTGTGCTCTCTCCTGTCTGATAGGACTCCTCTGTGCTCTCTCCTGTCTGATAGTATTCCTCTGTACTCTCTCCTGTCTGATAGGACTCCTCTGTGCTCCCTTCTGTCTGATAGTCCTCCTCTGTGCTCTCTCCTGTCTGATAGTACCCCTCTGTGTTCTTTCCTGTCTGATAGTACTCCTCTGTGCTCCCTCCTGTCTGATAGGACTCCTCTGTGCTCCTTCCTGTCTGAAAGTACTCCTCTGTGCTCTCTCCTGTCTGATAGTACTCCTCTGTGCTCTTTCCTGTCTGATAGTACTCCTCTGTGCTCTCTCCTGTCTGATAGCACCCCTCTGTGCTCTTTCCTGTCTGATAGTACTCCTCTGTGCTCCCTCCTGTCTGATAGGACTCCTCTGTGCTCCCTCCTGTCTGATAGCCCTCCTCTGTGCTCTCTCCTGTCCGATAGGACTCCTCTGTGCTCTCTCCTGTCTGATAAGACTCCTCTGTGCTCTCGCCTGTCTGATAGGACTCCTCTGTGTTCTCTCCTGTCTGATAGGACTCCTCTGTGCGCTCTCCTGTCTGATAGCACTCCTCTGTACTCTCTCCTGTCTGATAGCACTCCTCTGTGCTCTCTCCTGTCTGATAGCACTCCTCTGCGCTCTCTCCTGATAGCACTCCTCTGTGCTCTCTCCTGTCTGATAGTACTCCCCTGTGCTCTCTCCTCTCTGATAGTACTCCTCTGTGCTGTCTCCTGTCTGATAGGACTCCTCTGTGCTCTCTCCTGTCTGATAGGACTCCTCTGTGCTCTCTCCTGTCTGACAGGACTCCTCTGTGCTCTCTCCTGTCTGATAGGACTCCTCTGTGCTCTCTCCTGTCTGATAGTATTCCTCTGTACTCTCTCCTGTCTAATAGGACTCCTCTGTGCTCCCTTCTGTCTGATAGTACCCCTCTGTGTTCTTTCCTGTCTGATAGTACTCCTCTGTGCTCCCTCCGGTCTGATAGGACTCCTCTGTGTTCCTTCCTGTCTGAAAGTACTCCTCTGTGCTCTCTCCTGTCTGATAGTACTCCTCTGTGCTCTTTCCTGTCTGATAGTACTCCTCTGTGCTCTCTTCTGTCTGATAGTACCCCTCTGTGTTCTTTCCTGTCTGATAGTACTCCTCTGTGCTCCCTCCTGTCTGATAGGACTCCTCTGTGCTCCTTCCTGTCTGAAAGTACTCCTCTGTGCTCTCTCCTGTCTGATAGTACTCCTCTGTGCTCTTTCCTGTCTGATAGTACTCCTCTGTGCTCTCTCCTGTCTGATAGTACCCCTCTGTGCTCTTTCCTGTCTGATAGTACTCCTCTGTGCTCCCTCCTGTCTGATAGGACTCCTCTGTGCTCCCTCCTGTCTGATAGCCCTCCTCTGTGCTCTCTCCTGTCCGGTAGGACTCCTCTGTGCTCTCTCCTGTCTGATAGGACTCCTCTGTGCTCTTGCCTGTCTGATAGGACTCCTCTGTGTTCTCTCCTGTCTGATAGCACTCCTCTGTGCTCCCTCCTGTCTGATAGGCAGGGCCGGTTTTAGGCTTAGCGTGGCCCTAGGCAAAATCAAAAGAGGGCCCCAAAAGTCGTAATAGTGCACTAACCAGATTTGCACATTTTTGGTCACTTCAAATACCATAAAAAATATCTAAAAAAGCTATTGAAAAGTCCCATCAAAACAAAAATGGTACCGATAAAAACTACAAATCACAGCGCAAAAAATGACCTCATACATCCCCATATACAGAAAAATAAAAGAGTTATAGGGATCAGAATAGTACAATTTTATATTTTTGTATAGTTCCCCCACATTAGGTTGGCAGTATAGTTCCCCCACATTAGATAGGCAGTATAGTTCCCCCACATTAGGTTGGCAGTATAGTTCCCTCACATTAGGTTGGCAGTATAGTTCCCTCACATTAGGTTGGCAGTATATTTCCCCCCACATTAGGTTGTAGTTCCCCCACATTAGGTTGGCAGTATGTTCCCCCACATTAGGTAGACAGTATAGTTCCCCCACATTAGGTTGGCAGTATAGCTTCCCCACATTAGGTGGGTCAGTATAGTTCCCTCACATTAAGTTGGCAGTATGTTCCCCCACATTAGGTAGACAGTATAGTTCCCCCACATTAGGTTGGCAGTATTGATCCCCCACATTAGGTTGGCAGTATAGTTCCCCCACATTAGGTTGCAGTTCCCCCTAATTAGGTTGGCAGTATGTTCCCCCAAATTAGGTTTGCAGTATAGTTCCCCCCACATTAGGTTGGCAGTATAGTTCCCCCCACATTAGGTTGGCAGTATAGTTCCCTCCCCCCCCCCCCCCACATTAGGTTGTAGTTCCCCCACATTAGGTAGACAGTATAGTTCCCCCACATTAGGTTGGCAGTATAGTTCCCCCACATTAGGTTGGCAGTATGTTCCCCCACATTAGGTAGACAGTATAGCTTCCCCACATTAGGTTGGCAGTATAGATCCCCCACATTAGATTGGCAGTATGTTCCCCCACATTAGGTTGCAGTTCTCCCCCATTAGGTTGGCAGTATGTTCCCCCCATTAGGTTGGCAGTATGCCCCCCACATTAGGTTGCAATCCCCCCCCCCATTAGGTAGTCAGTATGCTCCCCCACATTAGGTTGCAGTTCCCCCCCCCCCCATTAGGTTGGCAGTATGTTCCCCCACATTAGGCAGGCAGTATAGTTTCCCCACATTAGGTGCAGTATGTTCCCCCACATTAGGCTGACAGTATAGTTCCCCCACATTAGGTTGGCAGCATGTTCCCCCACATTAGGTTTCAGTCCCCCCCCCCATTAGGTTGGCAGTATGTTCCCCCCACATAAGGTTGCAGTCCTCCTCCCATTAGGTTGGCAGTATGTTCCCCCCACATTAGGTTGCAGTCCCCCCCCCCCCCCATTAGGTTGGCAGTATGTCCCCCCCCATTAGGTTGGCAGTATGTTCCCCCACATTAGGTAGGCAGTATAGTTTCCCCACATTAGGTGCAGTATGTTCCCCCACATTAGGCTGGAAGTATGTTCCCCCACATTAGGTTGCAGTCCCCCCCCCATTAGGTTGGCAGTATGTTCCCCCCACATTAGGTTGCAGTCCCCCCCCATTAGGTTGGCAGTATGTTCCTCCCCACATTAGGTTGCAGTCCCCCACCATTAGGTTGTCAGTATGTTCCCCCACACTAGGTTGGCAGTATGTTCCCCCACATTAGGGTTGGCAGTATGTTCCCCCACATTATGTTGCAGTCCCCCACATTAGGTTGGCAGTATGTTCCCCCACATTAGGTTGGCAGTATGTTCCCCCACATTAGGTTGGCAGTATAGTTCCCATCTCCCCCCACCCCCCTACTTTTCTATTTTTCATATTTCCTTACCTGGCTGCGCTCGGCAGGCTCAGGTAATGCAGCAGGTCTTGTGGGCTGTGGGGATAATATGACGAGTGACGTCTCCTGCCGGGTCCTCTATGCTGTGTCAAGGACGTCACTCCTCATTTCCTGCAGCCGGACACAGAACGCTTCACGACACAGTTTTTTTCACTACACCGGCGCTGCAGGAAATGAGGAGTGACATCCCTGACGCCGCATAGAGGACCCGGCAGGACACGTCACTTGTCAAATTATTCACACAGCCCACAAAACCCGCCGCATTACCTGAGCCTGCGGAGCGCGGCCAGGTAAGGTAATGTGAAAAATAGTGAAAGCAGAAGTGTCCGGGTCTGCCGCTGATCACGGTTTTAAAGTGACCACGGTCGGGTTGCTTATCTTTAACAAGCAGCCGGCGCTGCGGACACTTTAAAACAGTTGCCCCCCCCCCCCTACTGAGCAGCCGACAGGGGGCTCCCTGGGGATGGGGGCCCTAGGCAATTGACTGGGTTGCCCCCCCCTAATGCCGTCCCTGCTGATAGGACTCCTCTGTGCTCCCTCCTGTCTGATAGTACTCCTCTGTGCTCTCTCCTGTCTGAAAGTACTTCTCTGTACTCTCTCCTGTCTGAAAGTACTTCTCTGTACTCTCTCCTGTCTGATAGTACTCCTCTGTGTTCTCTCCTGTCTGATAGTACTCCTCTGTGCTCACTCCTCTGTGCTCTTTCCTGTCTGATAGGACTCCTCTGTGCTCTCTCATGTCTGATAGGACTCCTCTGTGCTCTCTCCTGTCTGATAGTATTCCTCTGTGCTTTCTCCTGTCTGATAGTATTCCTCTGTGCTCTCTCCTGTCTGATAGTACTCCTCTGTGCTCTCTCCTGTCTGATAGTATTCCTCTGTGCTCTCTCCTGTCTGATAGTATTCCTCTGTGCTCTCTCCTGTCTGATAGTACTCTGTGCTGTCTGATGTCCTATCAGACAGGAGAGAGCACAGAGGAGTTCTAGCTCACCCTCACGTACTGGACTTTGTCCATGTCTGAGCTCCAGCTTGGATAAAGCCATGATTTTATAAGCCATGTGTTCTATAAAAAGGAAATAAAAATTTCTTATGAAGTATGTTAGAAAGGTTAATGTTTTGTAAAACATAAAAAAAGTCTTTGTATCTGACAGGGCCCATTTCATTTTATCTCAAGAACCAAAAAAAACAATATGTTACTCTATTTTTTTAAATGTTTTTACCTTAAGTGACACAGACACATGGCCAACGCAACACCCTCACTGACAAAGCCAGCAGTAAGCGTTCCAAAACGCACTGGAGGTATTTTGGTCCATTCTGAACACTGTAGTGATGACACATACAGTGATCTAAAACATCGGCAAATTTTGGAGCACCGTCAGCTGGGTTGAGACGCCGACAGCCGATGCAGTCTCCCGGAAGGCATAACCATCCATTCTGCAACCCGCAGGCGTAGCAGGAACAGACTTCTCATACTAAGATTGTTGCACAGGATATCGCTAAATCCTGCAGACTATCGCCCCCTCCCCATAAATGAAAGTGAAAGATGTACAATGGACACTTAAGGTAAAAACATAGGAATACATAAAGTAACATATTGCCCCAGATTTATCAAACTGTGTGAGATAAAAAATGAAGTGATTTCCCCCCAGCAACCAATCGCAGCTCAGCTTTCACTTTACCACAGCTCATTCATTATCTGAGCTATAATTGGGAGCTGTGGGAAAATCACTAAATTTTTTCTTTCACGGTTTGATAAATCTGGGCCATTGTTTTTTACGTTCTTGGGATAAAAATAAAGCACTCCTTTACCCTCATATTATATAAACACTTTTGCAGAATATTGCATTTATTAAAGTTCCATACAGCGCTGTTGCCAGATAATAATTTACTGGACACTTGTTAGAGTGGTGAACAGGGTCCACTCCTTTAGCATATGGCTGCAGTATAGAGCAGCAGTATCAAATAACCACCATATATTCGATTTTCTGCACCGATGTCCCATACCGTATAACTAGGCACATTTGCCATTAATGTGGTATGCTGATTTAAAATTACTTATCCCCTATTCACAGGATATCATTTATTTACTGTATGATATAAATATTTATTGTTTCATTACACATAGATCGACCTTGATCAACCTTGAAAAAGGGTAATTATGAACTGAAACATTGCATGCTTCTGGGCAGATATAGTTCCAGCTTTACTTTACTAACATTTTTTGGGAGTGATGCTGTCTATCTATCTACAGTGGGGCAAAAAAGTATTTAGTCAGCCACCAATTGTGCAAGTTCTCCCAATTAAAAAGATTAGAGAGGCCTGTAATTTTCATTATAGGTATACCTCAACTATGAGAGACATAATGAGGAAAAAAAAATCCATAAAAATCACATTGTCTGATTGTTAAAGAATTTATTAGCAAATTATGGTGGAAAATAAGTATTTGGTCACCTACAAACAAGCAAGATTTCTGGCTCTCACAGACCTGTAACCTTCTTTAAGAGTCTCCTCTGTCCTCTACTCATTACCTGTATTAATGGTAACTGTTTGAACTTGTTATCAGTATAAAAGACACCTGTCCATAACCTCAAACAGTCACACTCCAAACTCCATTATGGCCAAGACCAAAGAGCTGTCGAAGGATGCCAGAAGCAAAATTGTAGACCTGCACCAGACTGGGAAGACTGAATCTGCAATAGGCAAGCAGCTTGGTGTGAAGAAATCAACTGTGGGAGCAATTATTAGAAAATGGAAGACATACAAGACCACTGATAATCTCCCTTCATCTGGGGCTCCACGCAAGATCTCACCCCGTGGTGTCAAAATGATCACTAGAACAGTGAGAAAAAATCCCAGAACCACACGGGGAATTCCACCTAGTGAATGACCTGCAGAGAGCAAAGTAACAAAGGCTACCATTAGTAACACACTACGCCGCCAGGGACTCAAATTATGCAGTGCCAGATGTGTCCCCCTGAATAAGCCAGTACATGTCAAGGCCCGTCTGAAGTTTGCTAGAGAGCATTTGGATGATCCAGAAGAGTATTGGGAGAATGTCATATGGTCAGATGAAACGAAAGTAGAACTTTTTGGTAAAAACTCAACTCGTCGTGCTTGGAGGAGAAAGAATGCTGAGTTACATCCAAAGAACACCATACCTACTGTGAAGCATGGGGGTGGAAGCATCATGCTTTGGGGCTGTTTTTCTGCTAAGGGACCAGGAAAGAATTAATGGGGCCATGTATCGTAAGATTTTGAGTGAAAACTTCCTTCCATCTGCAAGGGCATTGAAGATGAAATATGGCTGGGTCTTTCAGCATGACAATGATCCAAAACACACCGCCCGAGCTATGAAGGAGTGGCTTCAAGCATTTCAAGGTCCTGGAGTAGCCTAGCCAGTCTCCAGATCTTAACCCCATAGAAAACCTTTGGAGGGAGTTGAAAGTCTGTGTTGCCCAGTGACAGCCCCAAAACATCACTGCTCTAGAGGAGATCTGCATGGAGGAATGGGCCAAAATACCAGCAACAGTGTGTGAAAACCTTGTGATGACAGAAAACGTTTAACCTCTGTTATTGCCAACAAAGGGTATATAACAAAGTATTGAGATGAACTTTTGTTATTGACCAAATACTTATTTTCCCCCATAATTTGCAAATAAATTCTTTAAAAATCAGATGTGACTTTATGTTTTTTTTTTTCTTACATCTCTCATAGTTACCTATGATGAAAATTACAGGCCTCTCTCATCTTTTTAAGTGGGAGAACTTGCACGTATGGTGGCTGACTAAATACTTTTTTGCCCCACTGTATCTATTCTAAATCTAACCCAAATAGATTAATAATGGCTGGGTAAACCAGCAGAAACATTGCCTGTAGCTCTGCACATGTTGGAATAAAACGCACTTCTTTTTTGCAAAGATACGCTGGTACGCTGCATTGATCCCTTGTCTTGCTAAACTGTCGATCTTTGACCAGGATTCCTACACCTGCCTGCACCATAACAAGCCTCCAGGTTGTCTGGATTTGGATGTGCTGTTCTCCTGGGAAATCTAAATCTATTCTACTGTAGCTATCGCCTCAAGATGTAATGTATTGAAGCCAAGACCTGACCAAAATGCTTAGCAGCTAGGATATTTGCTAAAGTGCTAAGCAGTGGAACCCAGGGGCATACTTTCTCAGTGCTCATGGCGAGGATTCCTCACTTCACCCCCACCCTCAGTTTAAATGGGCACTGTCATTAAAGCTAATTTTGCTATTGCACTCCTTATGGTAAATAAAAAAAATCTGTCTAATCTACTTAATAAAAATTACATTTTCTATGTTTTATTTGTGTTTAGTAATGTGGTGGAGCAGATGTTGTTACCCTAGGGGCAGATGGCATTAACCCTTGTATTCGTGATGCCAGGATGTGGTTTAGCCTAAAACCCCCCGAAGATATACCGCTGTATCCTGGGCTAGGCACGGGGGGGAGGGAATAAAGACTCCGACGCCAAGTTATGGACAAATGTAGCTTTACTGAGAGTGGACAGTTGGTAAAGTCGATACAGTTCTTCCAGGGCCCAAGGAGGTGACCAGTGATGCAGAGACCTTAAGGGCTTGCTGGGTCTTGCAGTAGGACTGGACAATTAAATGCAGACCACGCTGAATTGACAGATGACGGGACTGACTTGACTTGACTCATAAAGCTGTGACTTTAGCTTGATGGTGGCTGCAGGACTTGACTTTGAGGTCTCCAACACTCTGGACACACACACTAGGCACGACTGCACTGGACTTCAGCTTAGCAGAAGAGCAGAGCTCAGAGAGAGAGAAGCTCCACCCAGGGATTATATGGGGGAGACTAGCAGGGAGCCCATAGGTCACTCTTGGGATCACCTGGTCACTGGTACTTCCTGGGTAACAATCACATGACATATCACATGGTATAACTCTTAAAGCAACATTACATTTTACAGAAATTTACATGGTAAAACATATTTTCAATGGGAAAACAAGTGCCGGGGGCCTTGGGGACAGTGAAGGAGGCTGCCTGACAGGACAGCAGGAGCACGGGGTAACACCTCCTGCACTGGGCCACCACAATTAAAGCTGCCACTAGGTGTCTCCCTATTTGTCCAGAGCACATTTTCCCCCCATCTCTTGCACAGATTTTGAACTCCTGCTGGCCTGGCAGAAGTCCAAGATCAGGAAATGCAGTCTGGAGTGCTGGGGGGGGGGGGGGGGGGGGTAGGCGGGAGTGCAGCCTTTTCCAATCAGAGCTCATCTCACACACTGAACTGCTCTTGGCTGTGTGTAGCAGAGTGAGGGAGGAAGTTCTCACCTGTATGGCTTCAGATGATGTCACGCCTGCTGGGTAACGCCCCTTCCCAGTCTGTGAATCTGACTGAGCAGTAAATACAGAGCAATATCAAGGTAGAAAACTAAAAAAATGATAAAAAAAATAAAGGAAGGGAGTGGTTTATCATGATGGGGGCAGTGATCTGGGAGGATTATATAATTTAACAAGATCATGACAGGTACTCAAATTTAGCAATGCATTCAACCGCTCATTGGACCCTGCACCTGCAACTTTTACTTCTTTTAGGCAGGTTTCACACAGGGCATCTTACAGACTCCTTTTTGCATCAATGAAGCCTTAGCCTGACCTAATGACCTGAGCTGACACCTGGGTTACACCAGCCTCACTTCCATAAATTACCCCTTTTCACCTTGACTACCCAGTCTTTGATATTCCTGTACACAGCACTGATCAGGGGCGTAGCTAGAAACCCAAGGGCCCCGGTGTGAAAAGTTGCCTTGGGCCCCCCTACCACCTGACGACCCGCTTCCCCAATCCCGGACGACCCCTTACTCGGCCGCACAAACATATCAGTGACTACAGCACTTATGGGACACAGTCAGGAGAATACACAACTATATAAGTGACTAACAGGCAGGGCCAGACAGACAAAACATAGGCCCAGGCATTTAAGAATAGGCAGCCCATTTTTCTAGTGGGGGTCCAACTGCTGGGACCCCACCAATCACCCAATCACCTTGGTTCCAGTTGCTCTCCAGCTGTTATAAAGCTATAACTCCAATCATGTCTGGAGAGCCTCCGGCATTATAGGAGTTGAAGTTTTGCAACAGCTGGAGAGCCACAGATTAGGGTACATCATCACCCATCATCACTGTGGAACTTACAAGTGACTCCAGCTGATAGGACAGTCAGGAGAATACACAATGATATCACTGACCTGAGTGACGTCTTCTCTGTTGTCTTTTCTTTTCTTCTTCATCTGGTCCAGACGCCAGGACGTCTTCCAGCTCCATCTTCTCTGCAGAGTCTGACACCCGGACATCATAGGTTCCTCACATTGTCAGTAGATCCTCATCCTCTGTATGAAGACAATAATCATTATTATTCTGCTAAAAACTGTACCCCCTGAATATAATACTGCCACACACTGTGCCCCTGAATATAATACTGCCTTCTACTGTACCCCTGAATGTAATACTGCCACCTACCATACCCCCTGAATATAATGCTGCCTCCTACTATACCCCCTGAATATAATACTGCCACCTACTATACCCCCTGAATATAACACTGCCTCCTACTATACCCCCTGAATATAATACTGCCACCCACTGTACCTCCTGCATATACTACCACCCACTGTACCCCCCAAATATAATACTGCCACCCACTGTACCCCCTGAATATAATACTGCCTCCTACTGTACCCCCTGAATATAATACTGCCACCTACTGTACCCCCTGAATATAATCCTGCCACCCAATGTACCCCCTGAATATAATCCTGCCACCCAATGTACCCCCTGAATATAATACTGCCACATACAGTACATACACACACACCATTCATACATATAGTACATACACACACATCATAGACACGCCACCTCCGCCCCCCACCCCACACATGCATAATACATACATACACACACATCATGCATACACATATCATACATACACTCGCCGCCTCCAGATCCCCCCCGCATAATACATCTCCACACATCAAACATAAATCTTGTTTACACACATCTATCATTCATACACACACATCATTCATACATCATACATACAGTACATACACACACCATACATACACACGCTGCCTCCGGACCCCAAATTCTATGATCACCTCATGAACAAGCAGATACCATTATTCAGGATGGCTGAACGTGTGCAGCCCACAAATCACCCCACCTCTAACTTAAATAAGTTCTCCAGGATGCACAAATTGTCAGACTGCAGACAGTAAAATAATATATACACATACCTGCCTTCGCTTCCCTGGTGCTTCCAGTAACCCGCTCCAGCCTCAGCCGCGATCCTTTTCCTGGTTGCTGGTGGTCGGTGAGTCACACTGCCGCTCAGCCTAACGCCGGCCGAGGCGGGACTTCACTGCTGCCAGTGATTGGCTGAGTGCAGTATGACTTACCGACCACTGGCAACCAGGAAAAGGATCGTGGCGGAGGCTGGAGCGGGTTACTGGAAGCACCAGGGGAGTGAAGGCAGGTATGTATATGTATTATTTTACTGTCTGCAGTCTGACAATTTGTGCATCCTGGAGAACTTATTTAAGACATTTACTGTAAGCCAGTGTTTTCCAACCATGGCACCTCCAGCTGTTGCAAAACTACAACTCCCAGCATGCCCAGACAGCCTCTGGCTTTCCGGGCATGCTGGGAGTTGTAGTTTTGCAACAGCAGGAGACACAAAACTACAAATCCCAGCATGCCCAAACAACCTTTAGCTGTCCAGGCATGCTGAGAGTTGTAGTTTTAAAACAGCTGAAGGCACCCTGGTTGGAAAACATTGGCATCTGATGTCAGAGGATAATGTCACTATGCACAACTACTAGCAGCACTACTATGAAGTTAGCCAGGAGTTCTTGCGCTAACTTCATAGCCATGCTGCCATAAGAGAGGGGAAGCGGAGGACAAGGAGAGAGGGGAATCGGACGGACAAACGGTCCTGCCACTGCGGGAGCCGGGAGGATTACCAGGCTGTGATTCAGGGACAGGGTCCTGCAGGCGGCCGAGCACAGTCACTGCAGAACGAGCGGGCAGTTACTGCAGAACGAGCGGGCAGTCACAGCGGAACGAGCGGGCAGTCACTCACTGCGTAAGCCGGAAGGAGAGAGGCAGGGCTTCCTGTTGGCGTCGTACATGCCCTGCCCCTACTCCTCCACAGTCCACTCACAATGCGGCGTAAAGGCAGGGGTGGGATAATGACGCCGGTGGTAACCAGTTTCTTCTTAGTTCTTACATATACTCCGCTGCTGCCGGTAGGTCCGGTAGCAGCGGCTGTCATATGGTGCCATCATGTGATTGTGGCGAGGGGGGCCCTGCGGGCCCCCCTGGGTAACAGGCCCGGTGGCCATGCTGACCGTTGCGACCTGTATAGCTACGCCACTGGCACTGATTGATTCTTCACTTAACTGAATACCAAGTATACATGTGACAATATTGTTGATGTTGAAGATATGGTCTGTGTCTTTTCTGTATGCTTCTGTATACAGAACATTGGATTGCAAGCATCATATGACTTATACTAGTTGACTGTATAAGGGGAGATGATGTGTTCTTTGCTACATAAGCATAATAATACATCATGAATGCAAACATAAAATAAGTAAAAAGGAAAAAAATATATAATAAAACTATATTATACTGATTCCACCAGGGGAATCTGGGATTTGACCTCAGCAGGCTAGAAAGGAACAAGAATAGTGTGACTTGCAGTCTAACAGCAGTCCCTTATTTAACAAGGGAAACCTGGGCTTGTGTCTAGACAGGCGAGAAAAGGATGAGCAGGGGAAGCTGTGCCTTGTCATCCATTAACAGCCTTAGATCCCAAACGGGAAGCTGGAAGTAAATCTAGGCAGGCAAAAGAGTGACGAATGGGATAAGCCTTGCCTTACATCAGCAGAGGGTCAACTGAGCAGGTAGTAATCTTAAAACTGAACATGGTTATTCCAGATTACCTGCAGTTGACCTGAGTTTCTGTCATCAAGTGTTAGTTGGCTATTTACAATAGTCTTTGTTCTGCAATTTAGACACAAGAGTTTTAGACTATCATTAAAGGAGTACTCCGTCCCTAGACTAGATAAGATGTCTGATCGCGGGGGTCCCACCACTGGGAACCCCCACGATCTCTCCTGCAGCACCCCCTGTCATCTGGTGCACGGAGCGAGCTCCGTGCACCAGATGACAGGGGGTGCTGCAGGAGTGATCCCGGGGGTTCCCATCGGCAGGACCTCCTTGATCAGACATCTTATCTCCTATTCTTTGGATGGGGGATAAGATGTCTAGGGGCGAAGTACCCCTTTAAGCATGATGGTGGCAGCTAGGGAAGCCATGGGGCATTCCGAATTCCACCAGATCTCTTGTTCTATTCTCATGCTTATTTCCAATATGATTGACAATGAGAAATATAGCAATATATTAGGGATGTTTATGCCATTCTCTAGTTATCTGTATAAAGTGCCCGCAGACCCAGATTCCCCTTAAATTAATAACGGTAGGTATTAAAAACACAGTGAACAACCCATGACATGTCAGTCTTCAGGCTTCAGTCTTTTATTTGCACCATTGAAAAAGGTGACAAGGCTCCCCGAAACGCGTCTGGTTTAAAGACTTTACCTGCACAAGTATTGGGACAACTTGGAATCCGCCACTGCCCCAGCAGAGCCATTGACAAGCAGCTTAAACCTATTGCCGGCAAGTGATCAACAGCACCGGACCTCCACTGCTCTCTTACATCCTTCCCCGTGCCGTCGGGGTAGAGAGACACAGGGCCGGACGATCTGCAATGCCGCCACGCTCTTTTGATTGACTCCGCAAAACTTACCAACTGATCCGGTAAGAGGCGCATCTTGTACAGTGTCCCCGTGCCGCCAGGGTATAGGGGTCTATGTCTAAGCGCTGATACGCGCTGTCTTTCATCTACCCTGCGCAGACAGGGCTCGGTGGGCTCATAACAGTGAGTCTCCAGCGCTGCAAAAAAAAACATAGCTTGGATTTATAAACCAATACAGGATTAACTCTAACATCATTGTCTACACCATTTGAACTTGTGACATTACTTACCCCTTTATAACCCTGGTTAAGTAATTGTCAGACTGTACCTTTGTGCGCACAAGAGCGCAGTATATACTTGTCCCATATACTAAGTACATTATTAAGTTCACTAAGTGTAACCCCCTTGTGATTTAGTGTAATTTATCTATGAAATCTCTGAGGATTTATCTATTTATGAACTATATTTCTATACTGTGAGTGGTCTAAGGCAAGGGCCCTGCCGAAGGCCTCACTTCAGAGTTTTTAAATAAATATAATTTTATTACCAATAAATGTGATTTTATGCTAGACACAATCTCTTTCCTTCTTTTATCTCTGAACTTCCTTTTGTCTCTCTTTTACCTTAGCCTAGTAGGACTGCTCCGTTGTCTGTATATTTTTTTTAAATAATATATTAGGGATGTTTATGCCATTTTCTTGTTATCTGTATAAAGTGCCCACAGACCCAGATTCCCCTTAAATTAATAACGGTAGGTATTAAAAAGACAGTGAACAACCCATGACATGTCAGATGAGAGAGTTATTTACTGAGCAGATAATAAAACACAGGGAAAGATAACAACAAATACATCTTCAAAGCATTTTCTTACCATGGACAATTTACCGAACCTGTTTGTTGTGCTGCACTCCCCTCTGGCAATGTGACAGTCGTAATTTATACAACATAATAAAAAATAAAAAAATACTTGAAACTTTGTATCTGAAGAAAAATGATCAACGTGCATGCTGGGGGCTGCTTCCAAAATTCTTGCAGGTGATTTACATGTGCCCCTTGTGTGCCCTAGGCCCTGTAACATATTATTGGTATCGCAATTTTTGACCCAAAATTTGAAACCATGTAAAATACAAATGGAAAACACTACAAAATACACAATGCAAATGTCTATTTGTTCAGTAGCTTGTGCCCAAGGGCATCTGTTCAGCAGCAATTGCTGCTTTCTAAAGATCAAAGGTCTTTATAGTCAAATGTGTTGCTGACTTCTGTATGTTCCCGAACCCTGAACCTTCTGCACCTTTTATGCAACTTTCTGTTGTTAAAAGCAACCATAAGAACCATAATAAAATATATACATCTTGTTTTAGTGTTTAGATTTTTTCCAACTTCTGTATGATTATTGTAATGGGTTAATAGGTGATGGCTGTACTTAACCTCCGTATTGTACCCCTCTCCACCCTGCCCACATCCCACGCAATGGGATCCAGGATGATGAGATATAGGGATTTGTTTGTTAGGGACCTCACACAGGGAAGCTGGCACCCTCCTGACTGATTAGTTACTCTTCTATGGTAAGGCATGAAAAAGAGAGAGTATTTTGCTGGTGGGGGAAGATAATCACAAACGCACCTCTAGTGTTCACAGCATGCTTCTTCCGATGTGTATACTGGACCATACTGCCCAGGAAGTGCTTCTAGGAGAATCTACAGGAAATTCCATAGCAGATTTTTCCAATAGAAAAATCTACTGTCTGAACATGCCCTTAAGAGATTTGACACAAAATACTCTACGAAGTGAAAAGCTTAAAACATTTTAGCAGCTATATGGCAGTATATGGCAAAAAAAAAGCTATGGTGTATCTACCATAGAGGCAGGGTACACCTGGTGGGGCCCGGTTGACAGGGAGGCCTGGACATCCAAACCACCCACTTTATAATAAACTCACTAAACCCCCAAATCCCCAAGCCAGAGCCACCAAGCTGCAGACTGCGGCCTACACAAGGAGCTGATCATGACCTCTGCCCTGGCAGGCAGTGATGTACTCTGCATCCCCACCTGCGCAGTAGCAGAGGAGAAAGAAGGTGGCCAGATGCTGCTGTTCTGCATGGAGAGTAGGTGGTAATCATTTATTTTTAATTTTAGCAGGAAAGATGGTCTACCTGCCTATGGGGGGGGGGGGGGGGCTACCTGGAAAGAGCTACCCGGTTAATGGGGGAACTACCTGCCTAATTGGAATAACTGCCTGCCTACTGTAGGGGATTGCTCTCATACTGGGGGACTACCTAGCTAATGGGGGAACTACCTGCCTAATGGGGGGGGGGGGGCTGCCTGCATATTGTGGGGTTTAGCTGATTAATGGGGGACTACTGGGGGCCCAGTTTTAACATTTGCTATGGTACCCCATGTATTGTATGTATGCCCCTTTTCAGTTGCTTTTTGTGTGAGTCATTAAATCCATTGATAGTCTGTTTACATTCCTGTAACAATTTTTTTCCTTTTTCATGCTGCTTTCGGGATTCCTCCCTTTATCAAGTCTAAAGCAAATCTCTGACTTGTCTCTACAAAATTCTGTTAGTCCAACATTTTTTGATTTTGCATCTGCATCACTGGACTAATATGGCTACTCAAATATACTATATACCGTATTTTTCGCCATATAAGACGCACTTTTTCTTTCCCAAAACTGGGGGGAAAAAGTCCTGCTGGGAGTTGTAGTTTTGCAACATCTGGAGGTCCGCAGGTTGAAGACCACTATTGGGTTCGAAATCTTTATTTTTTTAGATTTTGCACCTATAAATTGGGTGCGTCTTATACGCCGGTGCGTCCTATAGGGTGAAGAATACGGTATATATATATATATCCAACATTTTTGGATTTTGCATCTGCATCACTGGACTAATATGGCTACTCAAATATACTATATACCGTATTTTTCGCCATATAAGACGCACTTTTTCTTCCCCAAAACTGGGCGAATACACCCCTATCGCGACGGTCCCTGCGGCCATCAACGGCCGGGACCCGCGGCTAATACAGGACATCACCGATCGATGTGATGCCCTGTATTAACCCTTCAGACGCGGCGATCAAAGCTGACCGCCGCATCTGAAGGGAAAGTGACACTAACCCGGCTGTTCAGTCGGGCTGTTTGGGACCGCCGCGATTTCACCGCGGTGGTCCAGAACAGCCCGACTGAATAGCCCGGTTAGTGCTTACAGGACACCGGGAGGGACCTTACCTGCCTCCTCGGTGTCTTCTCCGTTCAGGGATCCCCTGTATGGCCGGCGCTCTCCTTCCTCGTCATCACGTACGTGCGTCGGGCGTGCGTAACGGCGTGATGGCGGCGACGGAGAGCAAGGATACCCAGCCGGCAGCAGAGACGTTCCGGAGCGACGGGGACACGGCGACAGCAATGGAGCAACATCCAGGGCAGCGGTGATGGGTCCGTAGCGACGGGGACACGTGAGTATTACCTCCTATGCAGTGGTCTTCAATCTGCGGACCTCCAGAGGTTGCAAAACTACAACTCCCAGCATGCCCGGACAGCCAACGGCTGTCCGGGCATGCTGGGAGTTGTAGTTTTGCAACATCTGGAGGTACGCAGGTTGAAGACCACTATTGGGTTCTAAATCTTAATTTTTTTAGATTTTGCACCTATAAATTGGGTGCGTCTTATACGCCGGTGCGTCCTATAGGGTGAAGAATACGGTATATATATACATACATATATATATATATATATATATATATGACACAAACATCTTGGCACCACTTCTGTACTAGCTAAAGTTTGTGTGAGAAGGATCTCTGTGTAATTATGGAACATCATGATTCACAGGGCCTTCTGTAAAATGCTTTTATGATGGTAGGAATTTATGACTAGGTTTTTTTTAATTAAAAATTTGCATCCACTGTTACTGCTTTCAAGGATGTGATGATTAATATAATTATAGAACATAAAATGAAATGAGTATTACACAGATTTAATGCATGCATAGTAGAAGGAAGTTATCATAGAACTGTTTGTAACCCAATATGTAGAGTCAATTTAGCAATATATCCTTCAGACATAGCTGCGTGTGTGGAGACATCATGCGATGCTACACATATTCCTTATATCAATACTGGGCACAAATCAGATAGCAATGTCTAATATAACTAAGGCAGAAACAATTCTATGTATTCCAAAAGTGCAGCATACTGACTCACATCTTTGTTTATTTTACAACACTTGTGTATATAGCACCAACATTTTCTACAGCTTTGTACAGACACACTAGGACTTTTTCCATAGAAAGATGAATAATGCTCTGTTCACGGACTGTTTATGATCAAATTTGCCATTTGCACCTGAAACGCTCATACCCTGAGGGGGCTATGTATCTAGGCCTGCGTGCCAGTCAGTGGGTGCACTTTTTTGGTCAGGGGTTTCTTACATATGCATGCCACATGTATGATGTGGTTTTCACTAGCGCAAATGCCTTACTGCGAGGTGTGCAACAGTCGGGTGTGTTTCGGGCATCTGGAGGCCACTCCAGCCAGGACAATATGCAGTTAGCAGTGACATGATGACTTTAGCTGTGCATTGTGGAAATCACTTTGTGGGTCGGGTGCAGCAGCGTGTTAATACAAAAGTAATGATGCATAGTATCACAACTTATGTGTGCTGGCAAGGCACAATATATAGCAGCTCAGATGAGGTGGAGTTAACTAACGATGCTGAGCATCACTATTTAACTCCTTGGGGGCTATGCAGTATACAACCATCTATGGTTGTTTACTGTATACTGTGTTTGGAGCAATCTCTTAATATTCCTCGTTCCTGTCTGCCCATCTTATTCTGTAGTCCTGCCTCTAGGAATCATGTGATGGCCCCTAGAGTCGAGTTTACAGATTAAGTTGAACAGTTAGGAATGAGGAAGAGTGAGGCTGAGGCCCTGTTCACACATTGCATTTTTAACATGCCTTTCTTTAAAAAAAAGAAAAAAAATGGCATGTTAAAAATATAAAATATTAAAAGTGTGTACACAGCATTCTCAGCAGCGAAAAACGCCCAAAATGTACAGTACTATGGTTTATTTTTTACTTTCAGATACTTGTGTGCTTTGGACTACTTCAAGGTCTACTTTCATGACGTGAGTTTTTAATTTTGTTTTTAAATAAAATGGCCAATGAGACATGTAAGTATTTATTTTAATAAAGATTTTAAAAAACTTTTTCTTTCTACATCACTTTACAGGCTTAGTGACAAAATCCATCTGAGAAATGGCTTTCATTATGACGCTGGGGCTTAACTGTAGCCCATAAAGCAGCTAGCACTAACCTCCCAAATTTAAACCTGTGCCCACCACCCAGGGCTGGTGCAAGGATTGTTACCACCCTAGGCGAAAGGAATTTTGCTGCCCCTTGAACCTGCCCATTGACCCGCCCCACATTATTACTAGGGTGACACACTGTAATAAACCTCCTCCTAATGTAATCACCTTACTACTGGGGTGACACACTGTAACAAACCTCCTCCTAATGTAATCACCTTACTACTGGGGTGACACACTGTAACAAACCTCCTCCTAATGTAATCACCTTACTACTGGGGTTATGTTTCGAGGTGGAAGTTGGGGCAGATGTATGGAGGCCCATGTAATGTCAGGATGCTGGATGGACCTGACCTGCCTGAATGAAGATTATTATGGTACCGGGGGAAGGGGGGTGCGACTGTGGTGCTGGCTGGGTGGGCGCTGCGAATAAGAGGAAGGTGCTTCGGATGCTGGCTGGCTACTAACTTTCTTTCAGCAGGCAGAGCAGCACCCTCATCAAGAGGGCACTCTAGGCAGCTGCCTATTTTGCCTATAGGCAGTACTGGCCCTGCCATCACCAGAAAGAGTTGAGTAGTTGGGCCTGGGGCATCAAAAAATGCAGCTCTGTGCCTAAGTGGTAGCGGGATGGCATTATTAAGGCTGAGTAGAGCCAAAATGGCCTTTGTCACCCAGGTAATGTCAGGCTGCTACTGCTTTATTTGTATCTGGTTGATTATGGAAAATAAATATATACATATACATGATTAGAAATAAATACATTAATTAAAAAGGGATGAACCCCCTCCCCTCCCCCCTATTTTCCATAATCAGCCAGATACAAACAAAGAAGTAGCCGCCCACCATTACCAAGGTGACAAGGGCCATTTAACCACTAAGTCATGGTCACTAATTTTTGATGTTCCAAACCTGGCGGTACCCAGATGTTCCTGATGGGTACCAGGATCATTTGGAGGGGTAAGCGCTAGTCCTTTACAGGCTGACACTAGGTCCCCACTTAGTAATAGACACCATCAATCAGTCAGCTTCCCCTACTAATCCTGTAAAATGACAAAAAACACAACACACACAAATAAAAAAAAATCTTTATCAAAATATAAAAACTATTCCCCCACACTCTTTATTGGCCATCATTTTATAATTAAAAAAAAGTGATTAAATCTGAAGTAGTCCATAGCAAACAATATCTAAAAGACGAAAAAAAAAAAAAAAACATACACACACAGTGCCTTGTGGTACTCTCTCCAGTAATGCCAAATGTGATATTTCTTGGATACTTTATAATACTATTAGGGTAGGGTCACATGTACAGGATCTTCTGCATATATGATGCAAGCTATTTGAAGCTGCATATTTTAATCTGTGTTCAGTCAATAAGTTTACATTGAAATCTGCAGCATGAAATAGTCCGCATCAAATATGCAGAAGATCCTGTACGTGTGACCCTAGCCGCAGTATAGATAAGTCTGTTAATACTATCAGGATGAATAGAGGAGGAATGGGGGAATTTTTCTATACCAATAGTATTTTATATATTTCGTATATATATATATATATATATATATATATATATATATATATATATATATATATTATAGATATAGTGAACAGTGATGCACTGTACACCGCTGTTTACTGTACAGGCTGTGGAGTTAATAGCATCACCATTTAACTCCTTACACTCCATATTCTGGGCACTCTGCAACAAACCCATAGAGTGCAGAACCCATAAATGTATTGAGAGTTTAGTAGCATATTTACTTAAAATTAAAGTCTATGGGGGAGATTTATCAATACCTGTGTAGCAGAAAATTGGAGCAGTTGCCCATAGCAACCAACCAGACCACTTCTTTCACTTTTCAGAGGCCTATTTAAAATTTAAAGAAGCAATCTGATTGGTTGCTATGGGCAACTGCACCACTCTTCCTCTACACAGTTTTTTTTTTTTTTTGCAAAAACACCGTAATAAACGCCAATTTTCCTGCACAGCATTTTTTCAACGAAAAAACGCCGCGTCCAGATGTTAGCTGCAAGTCAATAGTAAACTGCAAAAGGCCAGATCCACTTGACATTTTTCAGTTTGGCATTTTTTAATCCTTTTGGCGTTTTTCAGCAATTTTGGGCTAAGAGGCTGGTTTTTCAAAATGCCGGACAAAACCTAGTTTGGCGTTTTTTCAGGCGTTTTTTTATTCTTTTTTGGACTTTAGCGATCCAAAAAAGTGATGGAGATACTTTTTTTAATTATAATAAAAAAGATACAGTAGTCATGGGAAAAATTGTATTTAACGAAATTTATCTTTTTTATTACAACATTTTTATAAATTTTTAAACAGGGATCAATTTATGTGGGCGGGTAAAGCACTAAAAATGTACATCCGGGGTGATATGTGTATTATAAAAGGTACTACTACTCCCATCATGGAACAGTGTGTTCCATGCTGGGAGTAGTAGTACTACATAAAAAATGTAAAAAAAAAAATGAGAAAATAATGTTAAACACACACCACACACACTTTTTATTACAATTTTGTTATTAAAAAAAATAGCAACATTTAGTTAAATAAATCTTTTGAGATCCCTACTGCACCCTTATTATAATTTTTTTTTTTTTTTTGGTACCCAACTAATTTTGTACAAAAAACAGGAAAAACAGTGGCAGTTTTTCTGGAATTTTTTCTGGCGTTTTTAAGCAAAAAAAAAAAAAAACGCAGGGCAAAAACCTCAGTGGAATTCTAGCCTAAGGACTCAGCCCTTTTTTGCAAATCTGACCACTGTCACTTTAAGCATTAATAACTCTGGGATGCTTTTACTTTTCATTCTGATTCCGAGATAGTTTTTTCGTGACATATTCTACTTTATGTAAGTGGTAAATTTTTGTTGATATCATTTCTTGGTGAAAAATTCCAAAATTTGATGAAAATTTTGCATTTTTTTAAACTTTGAAACTCTCTGCTTATGAGGAAAATGGACATCCGAAATAAATTATATATTGATTCAAATATACAATATGTCTACTTTATGTTTGCATCATAAAATTGACATGTTTTTACTTTTGGAAGACATCAGAGGGCCTCAAAGTTCAGCAGCAATTTTCCAATTTTTTACAAAATTTTCAACATTGGAATTTTTCAGGGACCAGTTCAGATTTGAAGTAGATATGAAGGGCCTTCATATTAGAAATACCCCATAAATGACCCCATTATAAAAACTCCCACATGGCATACTATTTTGGAAACTACACCCCTCAAGGAAAGTAACAAGGGGTACATTGAGCCTTAACACCCCACAGGTGTTTGACAACTTTTCGTTAAAGTCGGATGTGTAAATGAAAATGTTTTGACTAAAATGCTGGTTTTTCCCTAAATTTTACATTTTTACAAGGGGTAATAGGAGAAAATTGAAATACCCCATGTGTGGACGTCAAGTGCTCTGCTGGCGCACTACAATGCTCAGAAGCGAAGGAGCGCCATTGAGCTTTTGGAGAGAGAATTTGGTTGGAATAGAAGTCGGAGGCCTTGTGCCTTTACAAAGCCCCCCGTGGTGCCACATGTGACCCCATTTTGGAAACTACACCCCTCACAGAATTTAATAAGGGGTGCAGTGAGCATTTACCCCCCTCTGGCGCTTGACAGATCTTTGGAACACTGGGCTTTGCAAATGAAAAATTACATTCAGATCTGTGGGGCGTAAATACTCACTGTACCCCTTACATTCTGTGAGGGGTGTAGTTTCCAAAACGGGGTCACATGTGTGTGGGGGGGGGGGGCACTATGGGGGCTTTGTAAACACACGTGGCCTTCAATTCTCTTTCCTAAATCCCAATGTCACTCCTCTTCTGAGCATTGTAGTTTGCCCGCAGAGCACTTTACATCCACATATGGGGTATGTTCTTTCTCAGAAGACATGGGGCTACAAATTTTGGGAGGCTTTTTTTCCTATTTTCCCTTGCGAAAATTTAGGATAACACCAGCATTTAATTTAAACTTTTTTTTTTTTCATTTTCCCATCCAACGTTAACGAAAATTCGTCAAACACCTGTGGGGTGTTAAGGATCACTATACCTCTTGTTACGTTCCGTGAGGGGTGTAGTTTCCAAAATGGGGTCACACATTGGTATTTATTTTTTTTGCGTTTATGTCAGAACCGCTGTAAAATCAGCCACCCCTGTGCTAATCACCAATTTAGGCCATAAATTTACATAGTGCACTCTCACTGCTGAGCCTTGTTGTGCGTCCGCAGAAAATTTTACGCCCACATATGGGGTATTTCCGTACTCAGGAGAAATTGTGTTACAAATTGTGGGGGTCTTTTTTTCCTTTTACCTCTTGTGAATATAAAATGTATGGGGCAACACCAGCATGTTAGTGTAAATGTTTTATTTTTTTACACTAACAGGCTGGTGTAGAGCCCAACCTTTCCTTTTCATAAGGGGTAAAAGGAGAAAAAAATTTGTAGAGCAATTGCTCCGGAGTACAGAAATACCCCATATGTGACCCTAAACTGTTTCCTTGAAATACGACAGGGCTCCGAAGTGAGAGAGCGCAATGCGCATTTGAGGCCTAAATTAGGGATTACATAGGGGTGGACATAGGGGTATTCCACGCCAGTGTTTCCCAAACAGGATGCCTCCAGCTGTTGCTAAACTCCCAGAATGCCTGGACAGTCAGTGGCTGTCCGGAAATGCTAGGAGGCTCTGTTTTGGAAAGACTGCCGAACGATACGTTTTTCTTTTTTTATTGGGGAGGACAGTGTAAGGGGGTGTAAATGTAGTGTGTTACCCTTTATTATGTGTTAGTGTAGTGTATTGTAGTGTTTTTAGGGTACAACCGCACTGGCTGGTTTACGGTGAGTTTACTGCTAGGAGTTTGCGCTGTGGCGGAAAAATTCCTGCAGCTCAAACTGTAAACTGCAGCTCACTGTAAACTCGCCCGTGTGAATGTACCCTGTACATTCACATGGGGGGAGGGGACACAAACCCCCAGCTGTTGCAAAACTACAACTCCCAGCATGTACTGACAGACCGTGCATGCTGGAAGTTGTACTTTTGCAACAGCTGGAGGCATACTGCTTGGAATACCTTCAGTTAGGTTCTGTTACCTAACTCAGTATTTTCCAACCAGTGTGCCTCCAGCTGTTGCAAAACTACAACTCCCAGCATGTACTGATCATCGAAGGGCATGCTGGGAGATGTAGTTACACAACAGCTGGAGGTACGCAACTACAACTCCCAGCATGGCGGGAGACAGCCATTTGCTGTTCGTGCATGCTGGGAGCTGTAGTTTTGCAAGATTTAGAGGGCTACGGTTAAGAAACCACCGCACAGTGATCTCCAAACTGTGGCCCTCCAGATGTTGCAGCAAACTGCTGTCTGGGCAAGCTGGGAGTTGTAGTTTTGCAACATCTGGAGGGCTACAGTTTAGAGGCCACTATATAGTGGTCTCCAAACTGTAGCGTTCCAGATGTTGCTAGGCAATAACTCACCGGCTTCTGTAGGATCGCCGCCCGCCACCGATCGTCGCCCGCCACTGGCAAGTGACATCCGGGGTCGGTGACCGCCGGTTCCCCCGTTCTGCCCGGACTACAGTGGGGGGGAAGAGCGGGGGAACCGAACTATAATCCCCCCCGCCCCCGATCTGCTATTGGTCGGTCGCTTTTGACTGACCAATAGCAGGGATAGGAGGGGTAGCACCCCTGCCACCTCACTCCTATCCCTTCAGGGGGATCGTAGGTGTCTTGGACAACCCCGATCCCCCTTATTTTCTGGGTCACCAGAGACCTGTATGACCTGGAATCGCTGCAGATCACCAGTCTGAATTGACCGGCTATTTACGGCGATCGCCGACATGGGGGGGTCTCAGGCGATGTGCAGGGATGTCTTCTGAATGATTTCAGCAGGCATTCCGGTCCGGTCCCCAGTCCTTAAGTGGTTAAAAAAAACTAATACCTTGTAAACATGGCCTTAGTGTCTCCAGGTATCTTGGCCCACTCCTTATAAGATACTGCTCTAGATGTCTCAGGTGTGAAGGTGTCTTCTCCGGACAGCTGGTTTCAGGTCCTTCCACAGATGTTCTATTGGACATCGGAATTGTCCAATGTTTTGCTCTTACTCATTCTTTGGTGTTTTTAGCTTTGTGTTTTGGGTCATTATCCTGTTGGAGGACCCATGACCTGAGACCAAGCTTCCTGACACTGGGCAGCATATTTCACACTGGAATGCCTCGATAGTCTGAGATTTCATTGTACCCTGTGCAGATTCAAGACACCCTTTGCCAGATTGAGCAAAGCAGCCCCAAAACATAACCGAGCTTTCTCCATGCTTCTTCCAGGACACTTTTCCCAGATCCCCAGCAGACGGCGCTGCCTTCTCCTGTATGTGCAGTACATGTGAGTGGCATCTACGCCTACACAGAGGAGACGTGACCTCCGTCCCAGCTGCGCAGTGCAGGCACCGATGAAGTCACTCATTAGCGCCTGCACTGTGGAGGGAGAAAGAGGCGGGCCCCTGCTGAGCCCGGAGGAGAAGATCACTGCGTGGGACATCAGGTGAGCATCATTTTTATTTTCAACCTGGGATTGGGGGGGGGGGGGGGTAAAACTCTGCTGCCGACACCTACTGTGGGGGGACCCTGCTGCCGACACCTACTGAGGGGGGACCCCGATGCCTACATCTACTGTGGGGAGACCCGGCTGCCTGCACCTACTGTGGGGGACCCCGCTGTCTACACCAACTGGGGGGAGGACCCTGCTGCCTACACCTACTGTGGGGGTGGGCCCCCCTCCCGACACCTACTGTGGGGGGGACCTCGCTGCCTACACCCACTGTGGGGGGACCCCGCTGCCTACACCCACTGTGGGAGGGGCCCCGCTGCCTACACCTACTGTGGAAGGACCCCGCTGCCTACACCTACTGTGGAGGAACTCTGCAGCCTACACCTACGGTGGGGAACATCTGCTGCCTACACCTACTGTGGGGGGAACTCTGCTGCCTACACCTACTGTGGGGGAACTCTGCTGCCTACACCTACTGAGGGAGGGACCCCGCTGCCAACACCTACTGAGGGTGGGACCCTGCTGCCCACATCTACTGTGGGGGGACCCCGCTGCCTACACCTACTGTGGGGGGACCCCGCGGTCTACACCTACTGTGGGGGGCCCCAATGCCTACATCTATTGTGGGGGGGATCCCGCTGCCTACACCTACTTTGGGGGGACCCTGCTGCCTACACCTACTGTGGAGGGACCCCGCTGCCTACACCTACTGTGGGGGGACCCGCTTCCTACACCTACTGTGGGAGGACCCTGCTTCTGACACCTACTGTGGGGGGGACTCCGCTGCGGACACCTAGTGTGGGGGGGCCCCGTTGCCGACACCTACTGTGGGGGGGAACCCGCTGTCAACATCTACTGAGGGGGGGACCCCGTTGCCTACATCTACTGTGGGGGACCCCGCTGTCTACTGTGGGGGGGGGACCACACTGCCTACATCTACTATCGGAGGGGCCCCAATGCCTACACATACTGTGGGGGGACCCCGCTGCCTACACCTACTGTGGGGGGACCCCGCTGCCTACACCTACTGTGGGGGGAACCCACTGCCTACACCTACTGTGGGGGGACCCTGCTGCCTACACCTACTGTGGGGGGACCCCGCTGCCTACACCAACTGTGGGGCGGGGGACCCCGCTGCCTACACCTACTGTGTGGGGACCCCACTGCCTACACCTACTGTGGGGGGACCCCTCTGTCTGCACCTACTGTGGGGGAACTCTGCGGCCTACACCTCCTGTGGAGGAACTCTGTGGCCTACACCTACAGTGGGGGAACTCTGCAGCCTACACCTACTGTGGGGAAAATCTGCTGCCTACACCTAATGTGGGGGAACTCTGCTGCCTACACCTACTGTGGGGGAATGCTGCTGTCTACACCTTTGGGGGGTGGGACTCTGCTGCCTACACCCACTGTGGGGGAACTCTGCTGCCTACACCCACTGTGGGGGAACTCTGCTGTCTACACCCACTGTGGGGGAACTCTGCTGCCTATACCAAATGTGGGGGTGGGCCCCCCTCCCGACACCTACTGTGGGGGGGGACCTCGCTGCCTACACCCACTGTGGGGGGACCCCGCTGCCTACACCCACTGTGGGAGGGGCCCCGCTGCCTACACCTACTGTGGGGGAACTCTGCTGCCTACACCTACTGAGGGAGGGACCCCGCTGCCAACATCTACTGAGGGTGGGACCCTGCTGCCCACATCTACTGTGGGGGGACCCCGCTGCCTACACCTACTGTGGGGGGACCCCGCGGTCTACACCTACTGTGGGGGGCCCCAATGCCTACATCTATTGTGGGGGGATCCCGCTGCCTACACCTACTTTGGGGGGACCCTGCTGCCTACACCTACTGTGGAGGGACCCCGCTGCCTACACCTACTGTGGGGGGACCCGCTTCCTACACCTACTGTGGGAGGACCCTGCTTCTGACACCTACTGTGGGGGGGACTCCGCTGCGGACACCTAGTGTGGGGGGGCCCCGTTGCCGACACCTACTGTGGGGGGGAACCCGCTGCCAACATCTACTGAGGGGGGGACCCCGTTGCCTACATCTACTGTGGGGGACCCTGCTGTCTACTGTGGGGGGGGACTACACTGCCTACATCTACTATCGGAGGGGCCCCAATGCCTACACATACTGTGGGGGGACCCCGCTGCCTACACCTACTGTGGGGGGAACCCACTGCCTACACCTACTGTGGGGGGACCCTGCTGCCTACACCTACTGTGGGGGGACCCCGCTGCCTACACCTACTGTGGGGTGGGGGACCCCGCTGCCTACACCTACTGTGTGGGGACCCCACTGCCTACACCTACTGTGTGGGGACCCCTCTGCCTGCACCTACTGTGGGGGAACTCTGCGGCCTACACCTACTGTGGAGGAACTCTGTGGCCTACACCTACAGTGGGGGAACTCTGCAGCCTACACCTACTGTGGGGAAAATCTGCTGCCTACACCTAATGTGGGGGAACTCTGCTGCCTACACCTACTGTGGGGGAATGCTGCTGTCTACACCTTTGGGGGGTGGGACTCTGCTGCCTACACCCACTGTGGGGGAACTCTGCTGCCTACACCCACTGTGGGGGAACTCTGCTGTCTACACCCACTGTGGGGGAACTCTGCTGCCTATACCAAATGTGAGGGAACTCTGCTGTCTACACCTAATGTGAGTGACTATCTACTATGTTCCTGCCTAGCTAATATGGGGACAAACTACCAAACTAATAGGAGGGCTACCTACTACCTGCATAGGGGGTTTTCATACAAAGGTAGCTATTGTTACGCCGAGCGCTCCGGGTCCCCGCTCCTCCCCGGAGCGCTCGCTTCACTCCCTCCGCTGCAGCGCTCCGGTCACGTCCTCTGACCCGGGGCGCTGCGATCCTGCTGCCAGCCGGGATGCGATTCGCGATGCGGGTAGCGCCCGCTCGCGATGCGCACCCCGGCTCCCCTACCTGACTCGCTCCCCGTCTGTTCTGTCCCGGCGCGCGCGGCCCCGCTCCCTAGGGCGCGCGCGCGCCGGGTCTCTGCGATTTAAAGGGCCACTGCGCCGCTGATTGGCGCAGTGGTTCCAATTAGGGTTTTCACCTGTGCACTTCCCTATATTACCTCACTTCCCTTGCACTCCCTTGCCGGATCTTGTTGCCTTAGTGCCAGTGAAAGCGTTCCTTGTGTGTTCCTTGCCAGTGTTTCCAGACCTTCTGCCGTTGCCCCTGACTACGATCCTTGCTGCCTGCCCCGACCTTCTGCTACGTCCGACCTTGCTTCTGCCTACTCCCTTGTACCGCGCCTATCTTCAGCAGCCAGAGAGGTGAGCCGTTGCTAGTGGATACGACCTGGTCACTACCGCCGCAGCAAGACCATCCCGCTTTGCGGCGGGCTCTGGTGAAAACCAGTAGTGGCTTAGAACCGGTCCACTAGCACGGTCCACGCCAATCCCTCTCTGGCACAGAGGGTCCACTACCTGCCAGCCGGCATCGTGACAGTAGATCCGGCCATGGATCCCGCTGAAGTTCCTCTGCCAGTTGTCGCTGACCTCACCACGGTGGTCGCCCAGCAGTCACAACAGATAGCGCAACAAGGCCAACAGCTGTCTCAACTGACCGTTATGCTACAACAGTTGCTACCACAGCTTCAGCAGTCATCTCCTCCGCCAGCTCCTGCACCTCCTCCGCAGCGAGTGGCCGCTCCTGGGATACGCTTATCCTTGCCGGATAAATTTGATGGGGACTCTAAGTTTTGCCGTGGCTTTCTTTCCCAATGTTCCCTGCATCTGGAGATGATGTCGGACCTGTTTCCCACTGAAAGGTCTAAGGTGGCTTTCGTAGTCAGTCTTCTGTCCGGAAAAGCCCTGTCATGGGCCACACCGCTCTGGGACCGCAATGACCCCGTCACTGCCTCTGTACACTCCTTCTTCTCGGAAATCCGAAGTGTCTTTGAGGAACCTGCCCGAGCCTCTTCTGCTGAGACTGCCCTGTTGAACCTGGTCCAGGGTAATTCTTCCGTTGGCGAGTATGCCGTACAATTCCGTACACTTGCTTCAGAATTGTCCTGGAATAATGAGGCCCTCTGCGCGACCTTCAAAAAAGGCCTATCCAGCAACATTAAAGATGTTCTGGCCGCACGAGAAATTCCTGCTAATCTACATGAACTTATTCACCTAGCCACTCGCATTGACATGCGTTTTTCTGAAAGGCGTCAGGAACTCCGCCAAGATATGGACTCTGTTCGCACGAGGCGTTTCGTCTCCTCGGCTCCTCTCTCCTCTGGTCCCCTGCAATCTGTTCCTGTGCCTCCCGCCGTGGAGGCTATGCAGGTCGACCGGTCTCGCCTGACACCTCAAGAGAGGACACGACGCCGTATGGAGAACCTCTGCCTGTACTGTGCTAGTACCGAACACTTCCTGAGGGATTGTCCTATCCGTCCTCCCCGCCTGGAAAGACGTACGCTGACTCCGCACAAAGGTGAGACAGTCCTTGATGTCTACTCCGCTTCTCCACGTCTTACTGTGCCTGTGCGGATGTCTGCCTCTGCCTTCTCCTTCTCTACAGTGGCCTTCTTGGACTCTGGATCTGCAGGAAATTTTATTTTGGCCTCTCTCGTCAACAGGTTCAACATCCCAGTGACCAGTCTCGCCAGACCCCTCTACATCAATTGTGTAAATAATGAAAGATTGGACTGTACCATACGTTTCCGCACGGAGCCCCTTCTTATGAGCATCGGATCTCATCATGAGAGGATTGAACTTTTGGTCCTTCCCAATTGCACCTCGGAGATTCTCCTTGGACTTCCCTGGCTTCAACTTCATTCCCCAACCCTGGATTGGTCCACTGGGGAGATCAAGAGTTGGGGGTCCTCTTGTTCCAAGAACTGTCTAAAACCGGTTCCCAGTAACCCTTGCCGTAACTCTGTGGTTCCTCCAGTAACCGGTCTCCCTAAGGCCTATATGGACTTCGCGGATGTTTTCTGCAAAAAACAAGCTGAGACTCTACCTCCTCACAGGCCTTATGATTGCCCTATCGACCTCCTCCCGGGTACTACTCCACCCCGGGGCAGAATTTATCCTCTCTCTGCCCCAGAGACTCTTGCCATGTCCGAATACGTCCAGGAGAATCTAAAAAAGGGCTTTATCCGTAAATCCTCCTCTCCTGCCGGAGCCGGATTTTTCTTTGTGTCCAAAAAAGATGGCTCCCTACGTCCTTGCATTGACTACCGCGGTCTTAATAAAATCACGGTTAAGAACCGCTACCCCTTACCCCTCATCTCTGAACTCTTTGATCGCCTCCAAGGTGCCCACATCTTCACTAAATTGGACTTAAGAGGCGCCTATAACCTCATCCGCATCAGAGAGGGGGACGAGTGGAAAACGGCATTTAACACCAGAGATGGACACTTTGAGTATCTGGTCATGCCCTTTGGACTGTGCAATGCCCCTGCCGTCTTCCAAGACTTTGTCAATGAAATTTTTCGTGATCTGTTATACTCCTGTGTTGTGGTATATCTGGACGATATCCTAATTTTTTCTGCCAATCTAGAAGAACACCGCCAGCATGTCCGTATGGTTCTTCAGAGACTTCGTGACAACCAACTCTATGCCAAAATTGAGAAATGTCTGTTTGAATGCCAATCTCTTCCTTTTCTAGGATATTTGGTCTCTGGCCAGGGACTACAGATGGATCCAGACAAACTCTCTGCCGTCTTAAATTGGCCACGCCCCTCCGGACTCCGTGCTATCCAACGCTTTTTGGGGTTCGCCAATTATTACAGGCAATTTATTCCACATTTTTCTACCATTGTGGCTCCTATCGTGGCTTTAACCAAAAAAAATGCTGATCCCAAGTCCTGGCCTCCTCAAGCAGAAGACTCCTTTAAACGACTCAAGTCTGCCTTTTCTTCGGCTCCCGTGCTCTCCAGACCTGACCCTTCCAAACCCTTCCTATTGGAGGTTGATGCCTCCTCAGTAGGAGCTGGAGCTGTTCTTCTACAAAAAAATTCTTCCGGGCATGCTGTCACTTGTGGTTTTTTCTCTAGGACCTTCTCTCCAGCGGAGAGGAACTACTCCATCGGGGATCGAGAGCTTCTAGCCATTAAATTAGCACTTGAGGAATGGAGGCATCTGCTGGAGGGATCAAGATTTCCTGTTATTATCTACACCGACCACAAGAACCTCTCCTACCTCCAGTCGGCCCAACGGCTGAATCCTCGCCAGGCCCGGTGGTCTCTGTTCTTTGCCCGATTTAATTTTGAGATTCACTTTCGTCCTGCCGATAAGAACATTAGGGCCGATGCTCTCTCTCGTTCCTCGGATGCCTCAGAAGTTGATCTCCCTCCGCAACACATCATTCCACCTGACTGCCTGATCTCCACTTCTCCTGCCTCCATCAGGCAGACTCCTCCAGGAAAGACCTTTGTTTCTCCACGCCAACGCCTCGGAATCCTCAAATGGGGTCACTCCTCCCATCTCGCAGGTCATGCGGGCATCAAGAAATCTGTGCAACTCATCTCCCGCTTCTATTGGTGGCCGACTCTGGAGACGGATGTTGGGGACTTTGTGCGAGCCTGCACTATCTGTGCCCGGGATAAGACTCCTCGCCAGAAGCCCGCTGGTTTTCTTCATCCTCTGCCTGTCCCCGAACAGCCTTGGTCTCTGATTGGTATGGATTTTATTACTGATTTACCCCCTTCCCGTGGCAACACCGTTATTTGGGTGGTCGTTGATCGATTCTCCAAAATGGCACATTTCATCCCTCTTCCTGGTCTTCCTTCTGCGCCTCAGTTGGCTAAACAATTTTTTGTACACATTTTTCGTCTTCACGGGTTGCCTACGCAGATTGTCTCGGATAGAGGGGTCCAATTCGTGTCTAAATTCTGGAGAGCTCTCTGTAAACAACTCAAGATTAAATTAAATTTTTCCTCTGCATATCATCCCCAGTCCAATGGACAAGTAGAAAGAATTAACCAGATCCTGGGTGATTATTTGCGACATTTTGTTTCCTCCCGCCAGGATGACTGGGCAGATCTCCTTCCATGGGCCGAATTCTCGTATAACTTCAGGGTCTCTGAATCTTCCTCCAAATCCCCATTTTTCGTGGTGTACGGCCGTCGCCCTCTTCCCCCCCTCCCTACCCCCTTGCCCTCTGGTCTGCCCGCTGTGGATGAAATTTCTCGTGACCTTTCCATTATATGGAGAGAGACCCAAAATTCTCTCTTACAGGCTTCTTCACGCATGAAGAGGTTCGCGGATAAGAAAAGAAGAGCTCCCCCCGTTTTTTCCCCTGGAGACAAGGTATGGCTCTCCGCTAAATATGTCCGCTTCCGTGTCCCTAGCTACAAGTTGGGACCACGCTATCTTGGTCCTTTCAAAATTTTGTGTCAAATTAATCCTGTCTCTTATAAACTTCTTCTTCCTCCTTCTCTTCGTATCCCTAATGCCTTTCACGTCTCTCTTCTCAAACCACTCATCCTCAACCGTTTTTCTCCCAAATCTGTTCCTCCCACTCCTGTTTCCGGCTCCTCGGACGTCTTCTCGGTCAAGGAAATTTTGGCTGCCAAAAAGGTCAGAGGGAAAAATTTTTTTTTAGTAGACTGGGAGGGTTGTGGTCCTGAAGAGAGATCCTGGGAACCTGAGGACAACATCCTTGACAAAAGTCTGCTCCTCAGGTTCTCAGGCTCCAAGAAGAGGGGGAGACCCAAGGGGGGGGGTACTGTTACGCCGAGCGCTCCGGGTCCCCGCTCCTCCCCGGAGCGCTCGCTTCACTCCCTCCGCTGCAGCGCTCCGGTCACGTCCTCTGACCCGGGGCGCTGCGATCCTGCTGCCAGCCGGGATGCGATTCGCAATGCGGGTAGCGCCCGCTCGCGATGCGCACCCCGTCTGTTCTGTCCCGGCGCGCGCGGCCCCGCTCCCTAGGGCGCGCGCGCGCCGGGTCTCTGCGATTTAAAGGGCCACTGCGCCGCTGATTGGCGCAGTGGTTCCAATTAGGGTTTTCACCTGTGCACTTCCCTATATTACCTCACTTCCCTTGCACTCCCTTGCCGGATCTTGTTGCCTTAGTGCCAGTGAAAGCGTTCCTTGTGTGTTCCTTGCCAGTGTTTCCAGACCTTCTGCCGTTGCCCCTGACTACGATCCTTGCTGCCTGCCCCGACCTTCTGCTACGTCCGACCTTGCTTCTGCCTACTCCCTTGTACCGCGCCTATCTTCAGCAGCCAGAGAGGTGAGCCGTTGCTAGTGGATACGACCTGGTCACTACCGCCGCAGCAAGACCATCCCGCTTTGCGGCGGGCTCTGGTGAAAACCAGTAGTGGCTTAGAACCGGTCCACTAGCACGGTCCACGCCAATCCCTCTCTGGCACAGAGGGTCCACTACCTGCCAGCCGGCATCGTGACAGCTATCTTGGGGATTTACCCACAGGGGGCATAACTACCTACCTGGGGGACATTAACTACCTGGGGGCATGATCTACTAGGGGCCACTACCTCCTCGGACAGTACCTACTTGTAACTTCCATAAGAAACACCTTATTTTCTGTCCGTTAACACAAAATACTCTGATAGTGCCCCTCCTGAGACTAGACTCTGGATCCGCCATTGGGTGGAGGGGGGTGCTGGCTACATACTTGACTAACTACCTGGCTACCTAACTTTATACCTAGATGCCTAACTACTTACTTACATACCTGGCTATTTAACTACCTACATACCTGGCTGCCTAACTACCTACCTACATATCTTGCTACCTACCTACATACCTCGCTACCTAACTATGTACATACCTGGCCTTCATACATGACTGCCTAAGTACCTAGCAAGTCAACTACCTACATATCTGGCTTTCTGATCGACCTACCTAGTTACCTACGTACCCGGCTACCTACCTATCTGCCCTTTTACTGTGCAGTACACCAAGGAGGGCATTATTACAGTTTGTGGGCCTATAGATGGGAAAATTGTGTTGAGGAAGAGAGGGCACTGGAAAAATGCAGAGTCTAACATGTTTGTCCTGCAGATGAGATCGACATGGCAGTCTGATCCAAACGGAGAAGAAAAGGAAAGAGGATGCCGCTGATCAGAAAAGATGTAATTGAGAGTCCCTTTATGTAACTGTAATCACTTCTATGGTGTAAAGATCCTGTGTACAGCTGATATCTAGCGCCATATGGTCCTGTATATACTCACTTATATGGTATACAGACCCTGTATAGTATACTGGTCTGTGTATAGTGGTATTATCCAGTTATTGTGTGGTGGTATATATTTACTCAATGTATAATAGTATTATTGGTCATGGAATAAGGTAAACTCCCCAGGACAGGTCACCTGTCTAACCCAGGAAGAAGTACAGTGCCGCCTACAAAAAAAACGACCTCTTGATCACGGAAGCCCCAGGCTTCCATATCTGTAATGTCACAGCACCAGTCCCGAGCGATCAGACATGTTATCCCCTATCCTTTGGATAGGGGATAACATGTCTAGGGGCAGAATACCCCTTTAAGGGTACGATAACATGGTGATAAATGGTAACAAAATTCATAGCAGATTTTCCACAGGAAAGCCCAGGATTACTTCTCAGTTGGCAAGTTGCTGGCTATAGATAGCAGAGAAAGGACATCTGAACCCACTGATATTAATGGGGTTACCAGGGATCTCATATTGCTTAAAGGGGTACTCCGGTGCTTACACATCTTATCCCCTATCCAAAGGACAGGGGATAAGATGCCTGATCGCGGGTGTCCCGCAGCTGGGGATGCCCGCGATCATGCACGGGGCACCCCATTAGTAATCAGTCCCCGGAGCGTGTTCGCTCCAGGTCTGATTACGGTCGACCGCAGAGCAGGCGGCGTGTGAAGTCACGCCCACGTGTGACATCACGCTCCGCCCCTCAATGCAAGCCGACGGGAGGGGGCGTGATAGCCATTGACCGTGCAGTTTAATTTATGATATATTTTTATAATTCAGACATTTCCGCACACAGCAATGCCACATATGTTTATTTGGTATTTCTCATAGGAAACCATTGATCAATAATTCTGCCGCTTGATTGCTCATGCCTGGATCTCAGACACTGAGCAGTCATTTGGCGATCGGACAACAGGAGGCAAGGTAAGGGACCCTCCTGCTGTCCTAGAGCTGTTCGGGATGCCGCGATTTCGCTGTGGCGATCCCGAACAGTCCCCTGAGCTAACCGGCAACGTTCTACTTTCACTTTAGACACAGCGTTCAACTTTGAACGCCGCGTCTAAAGGGTTAATAGCGCGCAATAAGTGCTGCACGCTAATAGCCACGGGTCTCAGCCTCTAACAACCCGACCCACTATGACGCAGGGCCACGCCGTGACCCCCCGTTATAGAACGGGAGCGGAGTCATGAAGTACCGGTAAGTCATGGGTCCTTAACAGGTTAAAGGGGTTATCCACTGTTTTGTAAAAACGAATATGGTGCTGAAGTTGGGAGAAAAAAATAACATACTTACCTAGCCATGATCCCCCGCAGCTCCTATTCGCTTACGTCTGGTGCCCAGGTCTCCTGATTCCATAAAAAGTACTCAATGTCCTGCCTTGGTCAGTGATTGGCCGGTAGATCCTCATCAAGTGTTTATTTTGTAAGCAGGAAGAAGAGAAAACACCAGTGAACTGGGCCAGGCCTAGGTAACTATGTTTTTTTCCCCATTTATCCCCTTGCCCCAGCACTATATTCATTTTTACAAAACAGTGGATAACCCTTTAATAAACTTCACTTACAAAATCACATCAGTGTAATTTAACAACAATAAAATACCTTGTTACATGCTTCTGTGCAGTTTTTTTTTCTCTCAAATCCTACCTTTCAAACATTCTGATGGCACTTAGCTGTCAATGACTTTATGTACCTGTCACCACTCTGTCTGTACATGTAATAACCACAATGCAATAACCACAATACCCACCAGTAGTTATTTTGAGCAGCACTGTGGACTGCCCATAAGAAAGGAAGCAAAATGTTGCCTCAACATGAACTCGATGGACCTATGCCAAGGACAGGGATAAATACGGTCAGAAAAATAAAAGGAATGTAAATATGGAATAAGACTTGGGGTTTTATACTATCAGCATAAACATACGGTCTTGTATTACTATTTTAGCTTCAATACAATTTAATCCGTAGAGCAATGAGTTTAGGTAAACAACGTTTTTACTCTACTTATACTTACAACTGTAAAATCCTTTGTCCCATGCTTTATCACCTACTATATAAAGGCTGTGGCACTGCAGTAAGGTATGTTGGGATGCTGTGAAGGAAACATCTGTAGCCATGCCATCTTGCCCTTGCAGAACTAGTGCAGATGTTTCTCTGATAAGGGGAGGGGTGGGGGTGGGTGGGTTGATGAATCAACATAACATATTAGTACACGAAAAAGCTTTTCGGAAATGTTTACATATCCACCAGCCCAGGCATGCTAAATGTGATCTGTCTTACTTACGATTCCAAGTCATTTCATCTATATTTTGGGATAACAATGACTCCCACTTAGTTTATGGATGAGACTTCCTAGTAACAACACACAAATGTAATTAGAAGACATGGAGACACTGATGTTATATTGACTCACACCTGGTGTTGCTAATGTAATAGACAAGAGTGAGATGTAAAGTACATTTATGTGTAATTTATTTTACACAAAAGGAAATGAACCCAGGCCTTCATAGGTAAACCCTTGGGGGTTTCAGAAAAATGGTTATAACATGTATTTGACCTATTTAAAATATATATTTTTTTACTTGCAAGTCATAATAGATTTGTATTTCATTGGTATTATATTTTGTTTACTACATTTAAGTGAATACCATATTTAAGGTGTTCATTTCAAAAACTTCTTGAAGATTTAGCCATTAAGTGCTTGAGATTATACAGATTTGTTGGCCAAGAGTATGAGGGAGTCAACTGGATCCCTTCTCCAACTCTCAATCTTGCCTTCCCCTTTTTTTTTCTCTCTCTCGTAGTTTTTTCTTCTTTTCACTATTTTCCTCTTTCCTCACAGATTTCTATTGTCTGTATCGAAGGCTAGCCATACACATTAGATAGCTGTTGGCGAAATGTCATGTGTCCACAATAGAAAGAGGAGCACTGCCAGACTCCTCTGGATGCGGTTATGTCCCTTGAGAACCAATGGATCGGACATGTTAAAATTCAACAGCCTGCTCCTTCTTTCCCCCAACATCAGCCTTTTTGTGGGGGCAGAAACAGGACACCCTAAAATACACATGGCTGTCTAGTCTTACCAGAGTTAGTGGGTTCCTCAACTACCCATTCTGAATAAATAGAACATATCAATTTTCACCAGGTACCACTCATTCTGTACTTCAAGAAACCTTTAGAATTGTTGGTATGTTATATGTACATTGTAGTGTTATTTTCTATGCATTGTTCGCATGCATCCATTCTGTTATTTAAAAAAACATAATAAATAGTGTTGCTCGCGAATATTCGCAATTCGAATATTATTCGTGAATATCGCATATTCGCGAATTCCGCGAATATATAGCGCTATATATTCGTAATTACGAATATTCTTTTTTTTTTTCTTACAGTACACATCACAGTGATCATCCCTCTCTGCTTCCAGCTTGTGTGGTGTAAAGAAGGCTGTAATACTACTGTGTGAGACTGGCGTGCGAAAATTCGCATATGCGAAAATTCGCATATGCAAATTTTCACATATGCTAATTTTCGCGAATGCTAATTTTGTATATGCTAATTTTCCCATGTGTTAATTTTCGCATACGCGAATTTTCGCATATGCGAAAATAAAACGAGAATATAACGAATATGCGAATATTCGCAAATATATGACGAATATTCGTCCATATATTCGCGAATATTCGCGAATTCGAATATGGCCTATGCCGCTCAACACTAATAATAAACACTGATTCACCAAGTCATTAATATGTGCTGCAGTAGGCAGACAGTAATGTAGAAGAGAACATAGGGACTTTTAAAAATCTACTTTTTTATTCCTGCTTTGTACGTTTTGTAGTAAAAAATATTTTCTCAATTTTCTAAATCTTTACTACAAGTTGTGCTTTCTTTTGCATGCATAGCCTCTAGAGTGTGCTGTATGAGTTCAAAGTCATTTCTATAACATTACATAGCCTATATGGTTCTCTCTTGCCTTGTATCTGCTCTCCTCTCTGTTTCTGGTCTGTGTGAGCTGTCCTCCTTAGTTTCTCCCTACCCTGTCTACTATGCGAACCTGGTGTTACCCCATCCTGCTGTTATCTTTAACACTAAGAGAACAAAACAGCTCTCTGCTGTCAGCTTTTGGGGGTAGCTATCCTTTCAAGTCAGTATTGGACTCCTTTAGAAACCCTTAGAATATGACTGGGGATTTGATAAGCCAAGCCTAAGACTTTCCCGGAGAAGAAGTTACAGAAATTCTTATATAATCTTTGTTCGATTAGCAGCTAAATGGTAGGACTTTTCTAGTTAACATTGTTTGAAAGTTGCTTTATTTTGAGTTCAGGAAACAAACAAAAAGTGCACAGGTGTTGGTAGCTATTTTGCACAGTTTTGAAGAATAATCATTCTTCTATATAACTATAGTTATAACTGATGATATACTTTAACCTCCCTTAGGCTCAGTTTCCATAACATGAAAAACTTTCAGCTCGCATTGTATATTATACGCAGATATTCCCATTAAAACGGAAGCATTTTTTTACAGATTATGGACACTAGCGCATAAAATATAATACACGCACATTTTACACAGGGTGAACCCAGCCTTCCTGTGAAGAACGTTTCCCTACATTATAATGGAAGTGCTTGAAGCCACATATAAACAACGTTTTCATGTGTTTGTTAAGTTCTTGCAATAAATATTAAAGAACGAATATTTTGTGAAAACCGTTTATATTCTTATAAATATTAATATAATAATAATAACATCATAAACTATAACTAAACAGCCCCTTTTATTTTATAACAGATTTTTCCTGTGTTAGACTATGTTACACATTCACATTTTTCCCCCGTAAAATTACTGTATAAATATGAATACATAAAAAATCTAATTGCCTACACTGAACCCTCTGAACCCTCTCTAACTTTCTGAATACAGAACCCAGAGTTGCACCGATATTCAGGATGACAGATGAGACTTTACAAGTGATTTGCAGCTGAACAATGAAATGCTTCACGGTCACTGGGGAAGATTTACTAATCTTGTCTTACAGTACAGACATACAGTACAGACCAAAAGTTTGGACAGACCTTCTCATTCAGAGTTTTCTTTATTTTCATGACTATGAAAATTGTAAATTCACATTGAAGGCATCAAAACTATGAATTAACACATGTGGAATTATAGACATAACAAAAAAGTGTGAAACAACTGAAAATATGTCATATTCTAGATTCTTCAAAGTAGCCACCTTTTGCTTTGATTACTGCTTTGCTCACTCTTGGCATTCTCTTGTTGAGATTCAAGAGGTAGTCACCTGAAATGGTTTTCACTTCACAGGTGTGCTTGTGTGGAGGAGGAGGTGTGATGGTGTGGGGATGCTTTGCTGGTGACACTGTTTGGGATTTATTCAAAATTGAAGGCATACAGAACCATGTATGCTAAGCATGCTATTCCATCCGGTTTGCGTTTAGTTGGACCATCATTTATTTTTCAACAGGATAATGACCCCAAACACCTCCAGGCTGTGTAAGGGCTAATTGACCAAGAAGGAGAGTGATGGGGTGCTGTGCCAGATGACCTGGTCTCCACAGTCACCGGACCTGAACCCAATAGAGATGGTTTGGGGTGAGCTTTACCGCAGAGTGAAGGCAAAAAGGGCCAACAAGTGCTAAGCATCTCTGGGAACTCCTTCAAGACTGTTGGAAGACCATTTCAGGTGACTACATCTTGAAGCTCATCAAGAGAATGCCAAGAGTGTGCAAAGCAGTAATCAAAGCAAAAGGTGGCTAGAACCTAAAATATGACATATTTTCACATTTTTGTTATGTATATAATTCCACATGTGTTAATTCATAGTTTTAATGCCTTCAGTGTGAATCTACAATTATCATAGTCATGAAAATGAAGAAAACTCTGAATGAGAAGGTGGAGAATTGGATCATGGTATGATGTAACCATTAACATGTACAGTATATCAGACTTCTGGCTCCCCTGGCAGAAGATGGTGGGGAAAGAGAAGTTTCCGGGATTTAGATTCATCATGCACAATAAACCACTGTCAGGGCAGATATGCTTGGCAGCAACTATCTAAGGTACATGGCCAGCTCCAGACCAGGCAGATGTGTCAAATCTGAAGATGTGTCAAATGTATCACAGTGGCCCTATCTGATAAATTTGGGACATCTTGCAAACATCACCAAAGTTTTGGAGCACAATGTCAAATCATGCCCTTCACCACAAAGCAACAGCCTTTTCCCATATAGTGTCTAAAACCCATAGAAATGTAGTAAAAGGTACATACTCAAGTGTGTTAGTGCAAACGGAGGCAAAATTCTGGCACACTTAGCTTAGTAAATCTCCCCCGTTAGATCATTGAGAGCTACTCACATAACACTGTGCCATGTTGGGTAATTGTTGCAGTCAACTGTTACTGTTACCTGGTGCAATACAAAGATTTATACATGCACAAATAAACACATTTTGAAATATATTATAAACAACACTAAATATAAATATTTTTTATTGTTACCTAGCAGGAAAAAACTAATTTAAACTTCTAACAGGCACCATGAAAACGGCTCATAGCACATGACTACCGAAAAGTCCAAAATATTTAATTCTTTTAATTCTTTCTCTGCTAACTGATCATGGTTGTAGGCTTCCTCTACCAGGAGACTAAGATCTGAAAAGAGATGGTCGAATAAATTAAACTGAACATAATATGTAAATGCTTATTTCCAGCATTTGTAGTTATGAACCACTAAATTGTAGCATGAACTGCTTAATCCATCCATACAGCATGTAAGGCTAAATTTATAGGGGTACTCCTCCCCTAGACATCTTATTCCCTATCCAAAGGATAGGGGATGAGATGTCTGATCCCGCTGGGAACCCCCGCGATCTCTCCTGCAGCACCCCCTGCCATCTGGTGCACGGAGCTTCGCTTCGTTCCTTGCCTGATGACTGGCGATGCAGGGGCCGGAGGATTGTGACGTCACGGCCCTGCCCCCTTAATGCAAGTCTATGGTAGTGGGCATGGTGGCCATCACGCCCCCTCCCATAGACTTGCATTGAGGGGGCGGAGCGAGCTGCCACGAGGTGGCGGGCCGTGACGTCGCCATTCATCAGGCATGGAGCAGAGCTCGCTCCGTGCAAAAGATGACAGGGGTGCTGCAAAAGAGATTGTGGGGTTTCCATGCGGTGGGACAACGTGATCAGACATCTTTTCCCCTAACCTTTAGTTAGGGATAAGATGTCTAGGGGCGGAATACCCCATTAAGGGTACCATGCTTACCTGTCTCTTTAAAAAAGAAAAAAAAATTACTTCTGAGGTGTTATAAAGACATGTCATAAGCTTTCATTGTTGAAGGTTTCATTGCAGAGACCTATAATGATGTCTAAAATGAATATGCAGCAGCGTTCAGCTATGTGCTCTGCCCCTATGTTTCTCTTTGGTGCCACTCAAAAGGCTCTATTGAATTCCCCTGTCAATCTGTACACCTCACATGCCCCTCATAGAGTAGCGCCGAAGAGAAACAAATTGGAAAAGCATTCAGCTGAGCACTGCTGCCAATTTTTTTTAGAGATTGGTTGGGGTCTCAACAACAGGACCCTAACCAATCTAAACTTCTGAAACGTCACAATAACATGTCAGAAGTAAATTTTTTTTTTTTTAGAAAGACAGGAAGCCTTTAAAGGGGTACTCCGGCACTAAACATCTTATCCCTTATCAAAAGGATAGGGGATAAGATGTTAGATCACGGAGATCCCGCCGCTGGGGACCCCCACAATCTCTCCTACAGCACCCCCGTTTTTCAGCTGCACAGAGCGAGGATCGCTCTGTGGCTGATGACGGGTGGTGCAGGGACGGACTATCGTGATGTCACGGCCCCGCCACCCCCTCATGGGGGTCCCCAGCGCCACAGGGCTGCTGCAGGAGAGCTCGTGGGGGTCCCCAGCGGGGGTCCCTTTTCATAGGGGATAAGCTGTTTAGCACTGGAGTACCCCTTTAATGAACTAAGCACTTTAATAAATTGCGTTACTAGTAATGAATCAAATATTTTTGAGAGGTTTTCAGACAGATGTGCAATAGTTCAATACTTATCATCTGTCCAAATATCTGTCACAAACATGTACATTTCTTAAACTTTTCCTAAAAATGAGTCCAAAGTTTCACAAAAATTTTGAAGTTAGAGTAAAGGCCCCCAAACACATTTGTGAAAAGCCCTCCAAACCTGCCAATTTTGGTGGGACTAGCTGGCCACTTAATGTGTGTGGAGGTCCCCTGGTTCTTCTTCAACAGATGATATTGGAAGAGGGAAGAATTGGGCATGTTAGATTTTAAACTGACCGTCCCTTTCATTTCCAGAGGAAAAAGCCACCGCCATCTGGCAGTGTCTTACCTTCCCATCTCCCCATTCAATAGACATGAGCACTTGGCCAAGCTTAACATTCATGTGTGTAGGGTGAAAGGTAGAGATAACAACTAAAAGGGGTACTCCACATTTTGTTCCTAACGCTGGATGCATGACCTCACGGCCCGACCCTCATTATGTCATGCCATGCCTCCTCAATGCAAGTCTATGGGAGGGGGCGTGGAGGCTGCCACGCCCCCTCCCATAGTCTTGCATTGAGGGGGGTGGGGTGTGATGTCACGAGGGGCACAGCCGTGACGTCATGACCCCGGCACCCATCGTTCGGAACAAAATGTTCCAGACGCCGGGGCAGTGGAGTACCCCTTTAACCTGTAAACAAACTTCCTTGTAACTCGTCCTAACACTGCTTGCTATGACCTCACTCTATTTTTTCTATTTTCTACTATATTATATCAGTTTCATAAACAACGCTATATGCCATCAAGTAATATTTACCTCCTGATTTTTCCATTTTTTATGTACCACTCTCATTTCCCTTCTATTCACATTTTGCTATTTCACTTGAAGAAGTAACATCAGAAGCAAGTAAGTCAGCTTCAACATATAAGAACTTATCTGCGACCGGAGGAACCTACCAAATAGAAAGGACACATGCATTTAGCATGCCATCTACAGAAGTTTTATAGTACAGTAATCCCTCAACTTACAATGGTCTCAACATACAATACTTTCAACATACAAAATGTGTCAATACCTGGAAGAACTGACCAATCAGAATGGACTTTCACTGGTAAAACACCTGTGTACTGAAGCGACTGCTCTGAATTCCTGTCTGGTAGCACCTCCCTACAGTACAGGGTGGTACTACATGTTCTGTACTTCTGTGTTCTGTGCCACAGTTAGCTGCTCCTTTGGACACCAGGTAAGAATTGCTCCTTTTACCTTTTTTTTTTCTAGGACATTACGTGTACTGTACAGGACCCTGAAGAAGCTCTTGTCCTCTACATACAGTGATTTACAGCTCCCAGCTGCTCTTTCTTACTTTTATATCTATATTAGTTATTTACCGTACTTATTTTGTTTAATCCTCACTTTTCCCTAGTTTCGGATGACATTTTGGAGGCTTCAGAACCAATCACCAGGTTTCCATAGAGTTATGGTCTCAACATGCAATGGTTTAATCATACAATGGTCGTCCTGGAACTAATTCATATTGTAACTTGAGGGACCACTGTAATATCATTATCGTTATCAACTATGACTGCAACAAATATGTGTTTTGCAGTAATATCTCCTTATACCTGTTTTGATGTTTAGCGGACTTACCTCTGTTTGATCACTATTAAGAGGAAAGTCATTAGATGAAGTCAATTGACTTTGACAATTGACAGGCTGGTCGGCTAATAAAGCTTCACTGGTGATCTCAGCATTGATAGACAGTAAAGATTCCAAATGATTAGTTGGATTACAATAGATCTCATCATTTTCCGGACTTAAAGCCCCGGCGGAAGTCTCATTTTGTAATGGTGATGCTGCTAGTCCCGCAAGGCTTTCTACTGTATCCAGCTGTACAGTTTCCAATTGAGTAGACTGTAGATCATTCGGTAACTGGATAGCAGGTTCTAGATTCCTCTCATCTTTTCTGAACGGGTTTAAATTACTCGATGACCAATTAGTATGAAAGAATTCCATAGGATATGAAGACTGCATTGGAGGATTCTGTACATTGGGACAAATAATAGATTACAATGTATTGTGCGCTGTGCTGTGGCCAACCAGATATTTCCCTTCCAGCAACCAAGTCATTGTAGTTCATACCAACCAGTTAAATTGCTGATTTTCTCAAAGCAGGTTTGGAAATGAAAGAAATTACATGGATGGTTTTAATGAAAACTGTGTGTTCTCTCCTTAAATACCCTTTTAAATGCTAATTTTGATATAACATTTGGGAAATCAGATGACACAACATAGTTCTATAGCTCCACAATGTAGCATATATGCTAATCGTAGATATGCCATAGATACTGTAGATTATATCCTCCATTTAGAAGCCTCATGTATCAGCAAAGGAATTAAAGGTGCACTCCAGTGGGAAAAAAATGTGTTCAAATCAACTGGTGCCATAAAGTTAAACAGATTTGTAAATTATTTCTATTTAAAAATCTTAAGCCTTCCAGTACTTATCGGCTGCTGTATACTACAGAGAAAGTTGTGTAGTTCTTTCCAGCTGGACCACAGTGCTCTCTGCTGACACCTCTGTCCGTGCCAGGAACTGTCCAGAGCAGGAGAGGATTGCTATGGGGATTTGATTCTACTCTGGACAGTTCCTGACATGGATAGAGGTGTTAGCAGAGAGCACTGTGGTCAGATTGGAAAGAACTACACAACTTTCTCTCTAGTATACAGCAGTTGCTAAGTACTTGAAGGGTTAAGATTTTAAAAATAGAAATAATTTACAAATCGCTACAACTTTTTGACACCAGTTGATTTGAAAACATTTGTTCTCAACTAGATTACCCCTTTAATCCCTTGGTGACACCGACTCCATACACTGAGACTACACATATGCTGTTCCTTTATGCTGTTCCCCACCCCCCTCTCCCATATCCTGTTGTCATTAGCATCTGGTGCATCTTGGAGGTTATTTGACAGCTCTAATCGGCACCCCCACAACACAATCATGGGGTGCCAGTCAGGTTCCTGGCTGTTGTGATAGATCTGTCGATTATAGCCAGTCATAGGCAGGCTGTACTAGTAGATCACAGAATAGCAGTTTACTACAATAACAATGTATCAATACCAAAGTCCTCCTAGCAAAATGAGTGTATAAAAAAAAGTTAAGAATATTTTTAAAAATATTAAAATAAACTCCCACCAATAAAAATTCTAATACCTCCCTTTTATCCATATAATTATTTTTTGTTTTTAAATCTCAAAAAAAGAATAAAGAAGATGCCCAGTGGTAGACATTTTTTGCTAAGGATAGGATATAAATGTCTGATTGCGGGGGTCTGACCTCTGGGACCCCCCGCATTCTCCTGTATGGGGCCCTGGCTCTGCTCCTGGATGAGACGTTTAACACCCAGCACGTCAGCTGGTTGAAACATGCCCCCTCCATTCATCTCTATGGGAGAGATAGAGACACAGTGCTTGTCCAGTACAGTAGATCGCGGGGGGTCCCAGTGGTTGGACCCTCCGCGATCAGACATTTATACATTTCTAACCACTGGACATCTTCTTTAACATGATTAGTATCGTCAGAAGTCTAGTATGTGAAAATGTCCAAGTTCTTAAAATCTTATGTGATCTATCAAACATGGTGAACACTGTAGAATATAAAAATAACCAGTACAAGAATTGCTTTTTTTTTTTGGAATGAGGAATGATGTCTTTTGAGTCAGGTTACATTTTAATTACCGTATACTAACCTGAAAATAGCTGCAGTTTGGAAATGAGGAGACTGCAGGGCCCCGGCAGCCACTGAGATAAGGATGAGCTGGAGTTGTGTAGCGAGGAAGAAAGGCTAGAAGGGAAGTAAACAACACATAGCATTGGAAATAACAGCCACTAAATACATGATGTGACATTTTGTTTCACTTACAACAACAAAATCTAAACTAATGTAGATAATAGTGAAATCTCTCAAAAGAAGGGAAAACCACTGAAGGACCACTTTTTAATGCAATTTTGACTGATTGTCTCAAAAAGGTTTCACTGAACTTAAAGGGGTACTCCGCCCCTAGACATCTTATCCCCTATCCAAAGGATAGGGGATAAGATGTCAGATCGCTGGGGTCCCGCTGCTGGGGACCCCGGGGATCGCCGCTGCAGCACCCCGATATCATTACTGCGCAGAGCGAGATTGCTATGCACGTAATGACAGGCAATACAGGGGCCGGAGCATCGTTACGTCACGGCTCTGCCCCTCGTGACGTCACGGCCCGCCCCCATCAATACAAGTCTATGGGAGGGGACGGGCCGTGATGTCATGAGGGGTGGAGCCATGACGTCACGCTGCTCTGGCCCCTGTATCGCCCGTCATTACGCACAGAGCGAACTCGCTCTGTGCAGTAATGATGGCGGGGTGCCGCAGCGGCGATCCCCGGGGTCCCCAGCAATGGGACCGCGGCGATCTAACATCTTATCCACTATCCTTTGGATAGGGGATAAGATGCCAGGGGCAGAGTACCCCTTTTAAGGGGTTTCCCCACCATGAAAAAATATCCCATATACATAGGATAGGAGATAACTAATGTTGGGGGTTTGACCGGTGGGATGCTGGGAGGTCAGATCGCTCCATTTGAATGGAGCAACGGATTGTGAATGTACACCGCTGCTCCATTTTCTATGAGAGATGTCAGAGAGAGCCAAGTGATGCCAAGTGATGTCAGATTCCATCTGGTGGCCCTGCGCCGTCACCATTGACAGCAATGCAGTGCTGGCATAATTTTGTGCAAAGAATGAACCAGTGTGAATGGGTCTGCGGAGGACCCATTAACACCAATAGTAATGTTCACAGCGCGAATTTCCAACATGCAATTCAGCGCAACATGCAATTCCACTCAAATTACTTAGTGAACATACACTTAAGTGTGGACATGCCCTACTAAAAACCAAAGAAGAGCGGCTTACATTCCTTCACAGCAATAAAATACTGCCAGTTGTGAGGGTCTAAAGATTTGGTCCCTCATTAATCCTTTAGATATATCCTTAATTTTTTTTGTTAAAATACCACATTAGGAACTTTGAGGGAGATTTATCGAAACCCAAACCAGAGCAACCAATCAGATAGTCTTTAAAAAAAAAAAAAAAAGTAGTAAAATAATAATTTGATTGGTTTCATGCTTAGCTTCCCAAGTTGGCAGGTGTTCTTTGTAGAGAAAAGGCCAGACACCTCCCCTGAGAAAAAAAAAATGACTGGATGTGTTGAAATCCAACTGGGCAAACCTTCTTATCCCTGACATCTGTGCTATTGAGAACACTCCTATACAGATTATATAGTTGGCTGCCTCATTGAAATTGGTGGGGTTGGCCAACATTCATTTAATGTGTATGTACACCCAAGGCTAAAAATGAGATACAAGACATTCAAATGTGGTCCTATTAAGAAAGGGGGGGAAGTACGGTACAAATTGTCGAAACACTGAATGGTCTTCTTTTCTACTAATGATTATTGTTGTAAGATTATTTTATGTCAGCATTTCATTACAAGCCTACAAGTTCCATTACATCAGCCTTCCTTGCCTGTTAATAGGGCAATTTGCAACCACAATTGATCGTAAAGACAATCACAAAAACCCAATATTTCCAATCCACTAACATGAATATAAAATTTAACTTTTATTAAAGGAAAACTGTCATATGTTTTCTCCCGCTCTATCCACAGGTACGGGTGGATCGTGCGGGAGACGCTGAACATTTTGAGTCCTACCTTGCCCGGATGCGCTGCGCCGTTCGCCGGTTATAGCAGTTTTTCTGTATATTTAAATTAGCTGCTAACTGGCACGGGCGGGGTTACTGCCTTCATCTGGCACTGTGACATAACCGCCGCCCAGCCCGCAGCACAGCCCGGCTAATGAATATTCATATAATGTCTTAGACACACTCTTTCTCATCCCAGCCGATACTGTGCATGTGCGGGATTTACTCCAGCGCTGCTCTGGACTAATGAAGCAGTGCTGGAGACCGCTTCCAGGTATAGTAGGAAATCTTATTGGTGTAGCCAAAAAACAATTACATTTAACAAACCATGCTACTGCATGTTAATCTGCACACTGACGTGTGTTGGGGCAAACTGATCCAAACTGATCTTCTTGCGAGGTGTTTGACAGAAACGATTGCTAGCATAAGATGCCAATCATGACGTTTCAGAAGTAAAGCTTAAAGGGGTACTCCGGTGGTCAATGTGTTTTTCCGTTTGTGACTTATCCTATTTGTTTTGTTTCATTTCTATTCTTGTTGTTTAGCCTACTCTATTTCCGTTCTTTGTTGTCTTTTTATCCCCCACTTTGTTTTCCTATCTTTGCTTCTATTTCCTGTTTCTTGCTGTGCTGAAAACTACAAATCCCAGCATGCCACATGCCTTGCTGGTTTGGGGCGGCTCCTTTTTTTTTGCTTGTTTGTTCTGCCCTTTACCCATCCTACTATTTTCCCGGGTTGGCCCCCTTATACACAGCACACTAATATAAATCAGCCTTGGTTGGGATACACTGTCATACACACACAAAAGGGACTACAACTCCCAGCATGTGTCATTCAGGAGTCTTCAGTCTGTGGTATAACACCAGCATGCTGCCTCTGTAGTCTCCTGGGGGTTGTAGTTCACCACACCTCTGTAGGGCATACACCAGTGTTTCCCAACCAGGGTGCCTCCAGGTGTTGCAAAGCTACTACTCCCAGCATGCCCTGACAGCCTTTGGGCATGCTAGGAGTTGTAGTTTTGCAACAGCTGGAGGCACACTGGTTGGGAAAAACTGGTGTAACATGATGTGTATGCTGAATAGGCTAGAACAGTGTTTCCCAACTAGTGTGCCTCCAGCTGTTGCAAATCTACAACTCCCAGCATGCCCAAAGTCTGTCAGGGTATGCTGGGAATTGAAGTTTTGCAACAGCTGGAGGCACACTGGTTTGTAAACACTAGCATACACACACACAACAGGGACTACAACTCCCAGCATGTGTCATTCAGGAGTCCCCCCCCCCCCCCTTCACATATAGAGATCATTCGCTGTATGAGATTTATTCTGCAGTCCATACATCCTCAGCCCGTGCACCCTGTCATCCTCCCCTTTAGATAACACGCTCATCTTATCTGTGCTCTTTCTCCTGTGCAGACCTGCATCCTTAGAATACAGAGCGGGGGGGAGGGGAGGTGAGGAGCTGTGTACTCAGCTGGATGAGATGAGGGGGCGTGGCTTATTTCTCTCATGCAGACAGAGAAAAAAAATGCTATGATATCTTGTCCACAACAGATTCAGAACAGTGGACAACAGTAAAAGAAAACCCTCTGAACTACAGAACTTCCTGCCCAACAAACAGGTAAGAAAAACACACACATGCTGCCAAAACATAAAACACATGTATATTGCAAAAAAACTAAACTTACAAAGAAGATGCCATATAGTAAAAAAAAATTAACCACTGGAGTACCCATTTAAGTTTCTTAACCAAAACCACCACCTCCCACCAATGACATCACAATTAAGAGGTTAGAAAGACACCTGAACGGCTAGCTCACACGTCATTTGCCTTAAAGCCCTTGAGAAAGCCACTGACTGTGGTGAAACTTCGGGTGGGCGATGTGTTGTTAGGTTTTAATAATCACCTATTTGGTCACTGTGGTAGTTGTGGACTGCAGCCACAACACCCTGTGTTTCCACTTTAGATTAACATGCAGTAGTTTTTTGGCTTAATAAAAGTAACTTTTTATATTCATATCAGTGGATGGGAAATATAGGGTTTTTGTGATCGTCTTTACAATCAATTGTGGTTGCGAAGTGTTATTTAACCCTCTATCCATAGGTCCTTTTCTAATTACAACATGTTAATAGGGCAAAGCTCACCTGATGGATAATAGGCCTGGTGGTATTGTGCAGTATGTGGCATATAGCCACTATATGTCTGCATTGATCCTGGCATAGCAGAGTGGTTTTGTTGCACATGTATAGAAGTAGCAGTAGCTTGCATTGTGTAAGTGATGTCTGATGGAAAACATTGCAGGACAGGATAAAACATCCCATTTTCTGGAAATGATGAATGAGAGGCGAGCTGTCTTTGATGAAGGCCAAATGAGTTTGACCATGTCCTTGGACGGATAGAAGCACAATCATGCCCTATTCCAGGAAAAGCATTATAGTTGTTGGATAAAGGGTTGACATAGGGATACGGAGAAATGTTTTCACGTCTGTCCGCTATTTCACTCTGTTCAACAGTTATTAGACCTAATTAAAAAAGACAATTTTACATACTGTACTGAAATTGATTTATACATTTACATTAAAATGTACTGTATGCTTTAAATTAATGCACCACTATACCTTTACATGTCCAAAAGAGAACGTACGGCCCAGATTTATCAAAGTGTGTGAGAGAAAAAAACTGAGTGACTTTCCCACAGCAGCCAATCACAGGTCAGGTTTCACTTTACCAGAGCTTGTTAACTGAGCTGTGATTGGTTGCTGTGGGGAAATCCCTCCACTTTTTCTCTCACACAATTGATAAGTCTGGGCAAAACTGTTTAGCACGGTCTATAGGCTAAGAGGAAAAGTAAAATGCAATGCTTTCTCAAGCCGTATTATGGTTAACACATTACTTTACCATATACAGTATCCTCGTAGTATCTTATATACTTAGGTTATACAAAATATACTTAGGTTATACAAAATAATGACACTTTCGGCTCTATTTGAATGTTTAATCTTAGGCGTGTACTGACTTTTATTGCAATGGTTTAGACATTAATAACTGTGTGTTGAGTTATATTGAGGGGCACAACATTAAAGGGGTATTCCGGGCAAAAACATTTTATTCCCTATCCAAAGGATAGAGGATAAGATGTCTGATCGGGGAGGGGGGCGCTGCTGAGACCCCCCGCGATCTCCCTGCAGCACCTGCATTCTATGCGGGTGCTGAATCTCCAGTTTCGGAAACCTCAGGGTTTCTGGGACTGAGGATGTGACGTCACAAAACGCCCCCTCCATTCATGTCTATGGGAGGGGGCGTGGTATAAATAGAGGGGGCGTGACGTGACGTGACGTCCCCAGTCCCGGAAACCCTGAGGTTTCCGAAACTGGAGATTCAGCACCCGCGCAGGGAGATCGCAGCAGCAGCGGGCCCCCCCACAATCAGACATCTTCTCCCCTATCCTTTGGATAGGGGATAAAATGTTTTTGCCCTGACTACCCCTTTAAACACAGTTATACAGGCTGTGCACTCACTACTTTACATTGTAGCAGAATGTCATTTCTTCAGTATTGTCACATAAAATGATATAATAAAATATTTACAAAAGTTTGAGCTATGTACTCGCTTATGTGACATACTGAGTGTGTTTCATAAGGAATTAAATAAAATCAATGCAAAATGCTTCTATTCCAAATCTGGTACAGCAGTATCACTTATTGAACTGCAACTTGTACATGGCATTGGTGGAGCCTAAAGCCACACTTGCACAGCCGTGGACATCTATGGTGCTGAAGCAAGATTTCACATATTACCATTGTTTACAGCAATGTTTCTGCAAACTCCAATATCCAGTAATACAGACCTGGATACTATGCCGTGTCGTGTTGCATGTGCTGTTGGGTCTCTAACAGTTGCAAGAGCTGGGCAAACCATGAGAAAGTGCAACGCTAATAATTTGGGCAATATTTTTTTTATATTTACCTAAGTATAAAAGGAGTAGTTTAATGAATGTGGCACATGTTGTGGGCTGCTGCTATAGTGGCAACTAGGTTGGATGCTAGTTATTGCTGGTTCATAAAGGATCTTAAATAGGTTAGGTTTACCAGAAAACAGAAAGACAAGTTTCGTCTTTAAATGGGTACTCTAATTAAAACAAATTTTTGCAATTGCACTCCTTATGGTAAATAAAAAATATTTTTAACCCCTTGCTGCAGTTGATCGCTGCATCTAAAGTGAAAGTAAAAGCTTCCCAGCAGCTCAGTCGGGCTGATCGGGACCATGGCGATAAAATCGCAATGTCCCGATCAGCTAGAACGCAACAGGAGGGTGCCTTACCTGCCTGTTGCGTGGCCGATCTGCGATTGATTGCTCCAAGTCTTAAATCCAGGCTTGAGCAATCAACCGCCGATAACACTGATCCCTGCCATTGCATTGCAATGGCAATGATCAGTGTAATGAATCAATGTACTGCATGTTATAGTCCCCTATGGGGGCTATAACATTGCAAAAGAAAGTGAAAAAAAAAAAAAGTTAATAAAAAAGATTTAACCCCTTCCCTAATAAAAGTTTGATTCACCCCCCCTTTTCCCATAAAAAAAACTGGTTAAATAAAAATAAATATAAACATATGTGGTATCGCCGCATGCGCAAATGTCCAACCTATAAAAATATACCATTAATTAAACTGCACAGTCAATGGCATACACGCAAAAAAATTCCAAAGTCCAAAATAGCGTATTTTTGGTCACTTTTTATACCATAAGAAAATGAATAAAAAGCAATCATAAAGTTTGATCAAAACAAAATGGTACCAATGAAAACTTCAGATCATGGTGCAAAAAACTATCCCACATACCGCCCTGTACATGGAAAAATAAAAAAAAATATAGGGGTCAGAAGAGGACAAATGTAAACGTATAAATTTTCCTGCATGTAGTTATGATTTTTATTAGAAGTAATACAAAATCAAACCTATATAAGTAGGGTATCATTTTAACCATATGGACCTACAGAATAAAAATAAGGTATAATTTTTACTTAAAAATGTACTGCATAGAAACGGAAGCCCCCAAAAGTTACAAAATGTAGTTTTTTCTTCCATTTTGTCACACAATGATTTTTTTTTATGTTTCACTGTGGATTTGTGGGTAAAATGACTGATGTCAATACAAAGTAGGCTTGCTATAGCAAAAAATAAGCCATTATATGGATTTTTAGGTGCAAAATTGAAAGGGTTATGATATTTAAAAGGTATGGAGGAAAAAACAAAAGTGCGAAAATGAAAAATTGCCAAGAGGGAAGGGATTAATGTACTTTGTTAAAAACAAATTTAGTTTTCTGTGTATAATTTGTGTTTTAAAAAGCTGTCACTAGGTGTCTCCCTATTTGTCCAGAGCACATTTCCCCCCATCTTTTGCAAAGACTTTGGACTCCTGCTGGCCTGGCAGAAGTCCAAAAGCAGGAAATGGTGTGTGCAGCCTTATCCAATCATGGCTCATCTCACACTGAACTGCTCTGGGCTGTGTGTAGCAGAGTGGAGGAAGTTAACCCCTGTATGGCTTCAGATGATGTCACACCTGCTGGGGAACACCCCTTCCCAGTCTGTGAATCTGACTGAGCCAAAAATACAGTGCAATATCAAGGTAGAGAACTAACAAATAATAAAAATACAGGCAGGGGTGGTTTATCGTGATGGGGGCAGTGAACTGTGAGTATTATGAAATTTAACAAGATCATGAGAAGTACTCTTTAAATTTAAATTCTGAGATTTTATACCTTGTCCAAGTACATCACCTACTTACCCTTATTCTCACCATGTTCTTTACTTTTCTCTGTCACAGCACTAGTAATCATTCTTTGGAACCGGTTTGGTGGGCGGGAATTCACCTTGATGCCCGCTGCCAGCTTGGCTTTGTTAATGCTTGTCAGCCTCTTCATATTGACTAGCAGATCAGGTCGGTTTTTTTGGAAATAGCCATTGCAGAAATAATGAAGGCCGGCTTGATCAACTCCCTTATTCCCATCTGGGTGACTGACACCAGTGGTACTGTCAGATCCTAGAACTACTTTTCTAAAGCCATAGAGATTGAGCTGGCGGATAAAACTGTTGAAGTTAGTGGTCTTAAACAAGTCTGTGGCCTCCGCCATTCGTTTAGGACAAAGCAGCTCATACTCAATTAGATGCTGATCAATGATGATGCCATTTCCGGTGGAGTCCCAGCGGATGGATTGGTAGACTGGGTTATTCACAAGGCGCCACAGCTTGCCAGGGAAATTATTGGGATTGACTAGATTAAATGTAATCGATTTATCTGGTTCCATTGGATGGAAACGTGGAGGATACGGACTACTGTGAAATACAATGGGGGATCAATCAGATTACATTGTCACTACACATCTTACAATTACTGCCAATCACTGTAATGGAAAGGAATTACTTGTCTGACCTATATTCTCTATATGATTCCTGTGACCTTTACAATCGAATGTGATCTATATGATCTCACATGTGACCTATACAATGTAATGTGATTGATAAGATCTCACATATGACCTAAACAGTGTAATGTAATCTATATGATCTCACATGCGACCTGTACAATCTAAAACTAACATGAACTATATGATCCCACATGTGCCCTACAAAATGTAATGTGATTTATAAGATCTCATATGTGACCTGTACAATCTACTGTGATCTCAATGATCTCATGTGACCTGTACAATCTAATGTGATTTATATGATCTCACATGTGCCATATACAATGTAATGTGATCTACACTGCTCAAAAAAAAAAAAGGGAACACTAAGATAAGACATCCTAGATCTGAATGAATGAACTAATCGTATGAAATACTTTCGTCTTTACATAGTTGAATGTGCTGAAAACAAAATCACATAAAAATTATCAATGGAAATCAAATTTATCAACTCATGGAGGTCTGGATATGGAGTCACACTCAAAATCAAAGTGGAAGACCACACTAAAGGCTGATCCAACTTTGATGTAATGTCCTTAAAACAAGTCAAAATGAGGCTCAGTAGTGTGTGTGGCGTCCACGTGCCTGTATGACCTCCCTACAACGCCTGGGCATGCTCCTGATGAGGTGACGGATGGTCTCCTGCAGGAGGTCCTCCCAGACCGGGACTAAAGCATCCGCCAACTCCTGGACAGTTTGTGGTGCAACGTGGCCTTGGTGAATGGAGCGAGACATGATGTCCCAGATGTGCTCAATTGGATTCAGGTCTGGGGAAGGGGCGGGCCAGTCCATAGCATCAATGTCTTCCTCTTGGAGGAACTGCTGACACACTCCATCCACATGAGGTCTAGCATTGTCTTGTATTAGGAGGAACCCAGGGCCAACCGCACCAGCATATGGTCTCACAAGGGGTCTGAGGATCTCATCTCGGTACCTAATGGCATTCAGGCTACCTCTGGCAAGCACATGGAGGGCTGTGCTGCCCCCTGAAGAAATGCCACCCCACACCATTGCTGACCCACCACCAAACCAGTCATGCTGGAGGATGATTACAGAGAGAGAGAGAAATGCTAGCAGAATGCTTGGATGTATAGGGAGAGGTATAAGCAGTAGAAAGAGAGAAGTGCTCATGCCACTGTACAGAACACTGGTGAGACCTCACTTGGAGTATTGTGTGCAGTACTGGAGGCCATATCTCCAAAAGGATATAGATACTCTAGAGAGAGTTCAAAGAAGAGCTACTAAACTAGTACATGGATTGCAGGATAAAACTTACAAGGAAAGGCTAAAGGACCTTAACATGTATAGCTTGGAAGAAAGAAGAGACAGAGGGGATATGATAGAGACTTTTAAATACATAAAGGGAATCAACACGGTAAAGGAGGAGAGCATATTTAAAAGAAGAAAAACTTCCACAAGAGGACATAGTTTTAAATTAGAGGGGCAAAGGTTTAAAAGTAATATCAGGAAGTATTACTTTACTGAGAGTGTAGTGGATGCATGGAATAGCCTTCGTGCAAAGATGGTCACTGCAAATACAGTGAAGGAGTTTAAACATGCATGGGATATATCCTTCATATAAGATAGGGCCAGGAACTATTGATAGGATTCAGATTACTGGGCAGACTAGATGGGCCAAATGGTTCTTATCTGCCAACACATTCCATGTTTCTTGTTTCTATGTTACAGGCAGCAGTACGTTCTCCACGGCGTCTCCAGACTTTATCATGTCTGTCACATGTGCTCAAAGTGAACCTACTTTCATCTGTGAAGAGCACAGGACGCCAGTGGCGAATTTGCCAATCTTGGTGTTCACTGTCAAATGCCAAACGTCCTGCACGGTGTTGGGCTGTAAGCACAACCCCCATCTGTGGACCTCAGGCTCTCATACCACCCTCATGGAGTCTGTTTCTGACAGTTTGAGTGGACACATGCACATTTGTGGCCTTCTGGAGGTCATTTTGTAGGGTTCTGGCAGTGCTCCTCCTTGCACAAAGGCGGAGGTTGCGGTCCTGCTGCTGGGTTGTTGCCCTCCTGTGGCCTCCTCCACATCTCCTGATGTACTGGCCGTCTCCTGATGTACTGGCGCCTCCATGCTCTGGACACAACGCTGACAGACACAGCAAACCATCTTACCACAGCTCGGATTGATATGCTATCCTGGATGAGCTGCACTACCTGAGCCACTTGTGTGGGTTGTAAACTCCGTCTCATGCTACCACAAGTGTGAAAGCACCGCCAGCATTCTAAAGTGACCAAAATATCAGCCAGGAAGCATAGGAACTGAGAAGTGGTCTGTGGTCACCACCTGCAGAACCACTCCTGTATTGCGGTGTCTTGCTAATTGCCTATTATTTTTCACCTGTTGTCTGTTCCATTTGCACAACAGCATGTGAAATTGATTGTCAATCAGTGTTGCTTCCTGAGTGGACACTGTGATTTCACAGAAGTGTGATTGACTTGGAGTTACATTGTGTTGTTTATGCGTTCCCTTTTTTTTGAGCAGTGTAGATTGAGTCACCAGTGACTTAAACAATGTAATCTGATCTATATGATCTCACATGACCTATACAATCTATTGTGATCTATATGATCTCCCCTGTGACATTTACAATCAAAAGTAATTTATAAGAGCTCACATGTGACCTAAACAATGTACTGTGATCTATATGATCTCACATGTGACTTATACTTATACAATCTATTGTGATCAAAATGATCTCACTTGTGACCTTCATAATAAAAATGTGATCTATACGATCTCTCATGTGCCCTATACAATGTAATGTGATCTATATTGTCACCTTTGACCTTAACAATTTAATGTGATCTGTTATCTATGATCTTACCTGTGACCTAAACAATCTAATGTGATCTATATGATCTCACGTGTGACTCATACAATCTAATGTGATCTATATGATCACACATGTGACCTAAACAATCTAATGTGATCTATATGATATCACCGGTGACCTTAACAATCTAATGTGATCTATATGATCTCACGTGTGACCTATACAATCTAATGTGATCTATATGATCTCACATGTAACCTATACAATCTAATGTGATCTATATGATATCACATGTGACCTATACAATCTGATGTGATCTATATGATCTCACCCGTGACCTTAACAATCTAATGTGATCTATATGATCTCACGTGTGACCTATACAATCTAATGTGATCTATATGATCTCACATGTAACCTATACAATCTAATGTGATCTATATGATATCACATGTGACCTATACAATCTAATGTGATCTAGATGATCTCATGTGTGACCTATACAATCTAATGTGATCTATATGATATCATATGTGACCTATACAATCTGATGTGATCTATATGATCTCACTTGTGACCTTAACAATCTAATGTGATCTATATGATCTCACATGTAACCTATACAATCTAATGTGATCTATATGATATCACATGTGACCTATACAATCTAATGTGATCTATATGATCTCACATGTGACCTATACAATCTAATGTGATCTATATGATATCACATGTGACCTATGCAATCTAATGTGATCTATATGATCTCATGTGTGACCTATACAATCTAATGTGATCTATATGATCTCACGTGTGACCTATACAATCTAATGTGATCTATATGATCTCACATGTAACCTATACAATCTAATGTGATCTATATGATATCACATGTGACCTATACAATCTAATGTGATCTATATGATCTCATGTGTGACCTATACAATCTAATGTGATCTATATGATATCACATGTGACCTATACAATCTAATGTGATCTATATGATATCACATGTGACCTATACAATCTAATGTGATCTATATGATCTCATGTGTGACCTATACAATCTAATGTGATCTATATGATATCACATGTGACCTATACAATCTAATGTGATCTATATGATATCACATGTGACCTATACAATCTAATGTGATCTATATGATATCACATGTGACCTATACAATCTAATGTGATCTATATGATCTCATGTGTGACCTATACAATCTAATGTGATCTATATGATATCACATGTGACCTATACAATCTAATGTGATCTATATGATATCACATGTGACCTATACAATCTAATGTGATCTATATGATATCACATGTGACCTATACAATCTGATGTGATCTATATGATCCAACCTGTGACCTTAACAATCTAATGTGATCTATATGATCTCACATGTAACCTATACAATCTAATGTGATCTATATATCACATGTGACCTATACAATCTAATGTGATCTATATGATCTCATGTGTGACCTATACAATCTAATGTGATCTATATGATATCACATGTGACCTATACAATCTAATGTGATCTATATGATATCACATGTGACCTATACAATCTAATGTGATCTATATGATCTCATGTGTGACCTATACAATCTAATGTGATCTATATGATATCACATGTGACCTATACAATCTAATGTGATCTATATGATATCACATGTGACCTATACAATCTAATGTGATCTATATGATCTCGTGTGTGACCTATACAATCTAATGTGATCTATATGATATCACATGTGACCTATACAATCTAATGTGATCTATATGATATCACATGTGACCTATACAATCTAATGTGATCTATATGATATCACATGTGACCTATACAATCTGATGTGATCTATATGATCTCACCTGTGACCTTAACAATCTAATGTGGTTTTTATGGTCTCACCTGTGACCTAAATAATATAATGTGATCTAAATGATCTCACATGTGACCTATACAGTCTAAAATTATCTATATGATCTCACCTGTCACCCAACGAATCTAAAGTAATCCATATGATCTTACCTGTGACCTACTACTATCTAACATGATCTATATGAAATTATTTGTGAATTGTACAGCTGCTCCTTGGAAATGTAGCTCATCCTTGATCTGACAGGGAAATTGGATGTCACATTTGTATATTACATGACACAAGGTCCATTTGACCTTAAATGTAAACTATATAGTGCACGTGTGAAAAATAGTATATCTATAGGTGAAACTCTAAGATCAGGAGAGCCACAAAATCTCTAACCTGTACTACAGCTTCTGATGGCACCAGATCGTGTGATATCAGATATTGATAGATAAAATAATCCTTGTTTTAACACTAATCCTGCTATAGTAACCGAGAGGACTGCTCCCTGTAGAGCTGCGCCAGGGCCGGGCTTTGGCTGGTCTCCGCCTTCGCCCCGTTCTCTGCGCTCCATAAAACCGTTATTACTGTTCCTCCCGAACTGCGCGTTTGCAATTTTAAACTCCGACCAATCAGGCTTCGAGTTTCACCGCGACTGCGCCGTGTGGAACCTGGAGCCGACTATGGCTGCTGCTGCGCTAGGATAAAAAGGCCGTGACGTCACCGCTAAGGCCCCAGCCAATCAGAGCTTGCTAGACGGAACTGTGCGGCAGGCGTCCACAGTGAGCGGGTGGGAGTGTATAGTGCAGCGCGACCTGTAAGCAGCCAATTAAATCGCCTCTTATTGTCTTTACCATCTGTTCTGCTTTACAAAATGAAAGCTGGATTGTAATTGGCCGCTTTCGCTTGTTTGTGGCCCCTGGTGACGGCTCCTCATAGCAGTGCCAGCTGTCGGGTGCGTGTCTGTATCTAGTATTTTACCTCTATGGCAGGCATACATACTGCTGGGGTACACACTATTATGTTACATATATTGCATCTGCTGTCAGTCACATTTAGTTCACATTCAGCAGTAAAGTTGGGTGAGTGGTCAGACTACAACACCCCACATTAGGCCATGCCTGCCCCCAGCCTAGGGTTGCCACCATTCTTGAAAAAAATAAAAATAAATACTGGCCGTGCTAATTTGCATAATTAATTATATATGCATAACAACACAGGATACACATACACTTTTTTTTAAATTCTCCTTAAACAGGCCTGTTTGAGGGCTCATTTTTTGCTCCCCGATCTGTAGATTTTAACAGTACTATTTTTGTTTTGATAGGACTTTTTCATCGCTTTATTTTTATTTTTTTTAAATTGGGAGTTGCGGTTAGTTACTAACTACAACTCCCAGCGTGACCCGATACAGCTCCCACAATATTGGACTATATAGTATAGGTCAGTGTTTCCCAACCTGGGGTGCCTCCAGCTGTTGCAAAACTACAACTCCCAGCATGCCCGGACAGCCGTTGGCTTTCCGGGCATGCTGGGAGTTGTAGTTTTGCAACAGCTGGAGGCACCCCAGGTTGGGAAAAACTGGTATAGGTTATGGCGCAAAATTCCAGGAGTTGGAGGATTGGTTGGATAAATACCGGCCATTGCATATTTTTTTTATATAAATACCATTTTTTTTTATATAAAATACCAGCTGTGTCGGTAAAATATCGGGCAGGTGGCAACCCTACCCCAGACCCCCCCCCCCCCCCCCCCCAGAACGCTGTTAGGGTAAAGTTCACATGGGTCAGATAAGGGAATGCAGCTTGCAGCCCTACACTGTTTAGACAGCTCCCAGTATCCCCTATAGGAGTTCCACAAAAAAACATAAAGCAGTCCACTCTACATTTTTTTTTCCCCCAGGATCGTGATCGCCTTCAGTGGCCGCAAGTAGGCCATAGGAGATTGGGGGGATCAGTTCTCGAGATAGGTGCGGCTCCAGGGGTAGGACTTACATCAACCGGTCAGATTGGAATACCCATTTTAAAGAAATTATGTGGGTTTAAAAATGCACAGATGAATACAGTGGAAGGCAGGTGGATGTGCCTTATATGTCCTTGGGGGAATAGCCCTTTAAAGGGGTACTCCAGGGAACCAAACTACCTGAACTTGTATTCTTGCTTGCGTTTTGTTCAGTGCATACGCTTCAGTAATACAGGTGTTTTACCAGTGAAATGGCCGTTCTGATTGGTCAGTTCTTCCGGGTATTGACACGTTTCACAGATCTGGATTGGCTGTAGCATTGTAAGTTGAGTCTGGTTTCAAGTTACAATGGTCCAGAAAAGACCATTGTATGTTGAAACTATTGTGTGTTGAGGTCATTGTAAGTTGAGGGATCACTTTACTTCTGTTCTATCTTGTTTGTACCGGAACTTGTATTCTTGCTTGTGTTTTGTACTTCACCTTGGTATATGTCTGTTCCTTTGCTTTTCTTGGTTTACCCCTTGCCTTGTGTGTTTGTACTTCTGCTTTACCTTGTTTATAAATGAACCTGTATCCTGTCCTGACTCCGGTTACCTGTATTCTGACCAGTATACCTGTCGTTGTATCTTCTTGGTTCCCTGTATGTCAGTACTTTTGGTTAACCCTTTGTGTCCTGACTTTTCCTGGCTTTCACAGTTTTGTTTGTTGTCTTGACTTGTGATGCCCCTGCACTTTAGTCCAGTGCAGGGACTGTTGCCTAGTTGAGAGTCTGCTACCTAGGGCAGAATGTCAAGTAGGCAGAGACTGTGGTCTGGGTGAGAGCAAGACCTTACCATTCCCAGCCCGACGTGACAGATTTACTGCATGGTATATTTCCGTTGCAGCATCTAGCTTAAAGGGGTACTCCGCTGCCCCAGCGTTTGGAACAGTTTGCTCCAAACACTTGGAGCGGGCGGTGGGGTCGTGATGTCACAGCCACGCCCCTTGTGACATTGCACCACGCTCCCTAAATGCCAGTCTATGGGAAGAGAGTGTGATGGCCGCCACGCCCCCTCCCATAGACTTTAATTCAGGGGGCCGGCTGCCCACACCCAGCTCTCTAAATGAACGCCGGGTGTGGCACAGAGATTATGGGGGGCCCAGCGGCTTGGTCCCCACAATCAGACATCTTATCCCCTATCCTTTGGATAGAAGCCGTAATTAAATTTGATTGTGATGTCTAAATGTGGGAAAAATCTTTGCTGGCAAGCTCAGGGAGCAGATCGAAACCACTGCAACGAAATTGAAGGGTCCCAATCAGCTGAGAGGACGAGCGGCAGTCCCTTGCCTCAGCAGACTGTAGTAATGGAGCGCAGGTAACACTGATCAAAGTAGCTGCAGTTAATAGTCCCTTATGGGACTTAAAAATAGTGAATAAAACCACACGATTAATTACGTAAACATAAAAAAAATTCCTGCATCCAGAATTGTTAATATTTGGCCGCTATACCAAAAAATCCCATCGAAACAAAAATGGTACTGATAAAAACTATATTTTACAGGGCAAAAAATTAGCCCCGAATATGGAAAAATACAATTGTTAAAGTGGTCAGAACAGAACAATTGTAAGCATACCAATTTTCATACTAAGTTATAATTTTTTTAAAGTGGTAAAATAAAACAAAAACTATAAAAAATGGATATTGTAATTTTATAGATCTACAGAATAAAGATAATGGGAGGAATATATCAAGGGATTTAGACAGGGTTTTTTTGCCATGAAAAGGCCTAAAAAATAGTCGCACAGGCTTTTCATCGCACAGCAGATTACTAAGGAATCACTGTAGACCATCAAATCTGTCTTTTCAGTGGTCAGAAATTTATCATTGCGACTTTCTGAAAAGTTGCAGAAAAAGTCGCAAACCCTTCGAAAACACTGCAAATCTAAACCAGCCCAGACCTGGCTTGTAAAACTGTTTGAAAAGTTGCATATTTTGGCGCAACTGGTTAAAAAGTCGCACAAAGAGTCACAGGGGAGGCATCCTACAAAAATGATGTTCTGAAGTAAAAAACACGTACCACACAATCACATGCCCTGCACTACGTAATACATTTGGTGCATGTACACATTTCCAACACCACAAATTAAGGTGTAAAAAAAGTTCACCTATATGGTACAAAACTACAACTCCCAGCATGCCCTGACAATGAGCACATGCTGGGAGTTTTGCAACAGCTGGAGAGTCATAGGTTGGGGATCAGTGCCCTAACGTGTCTCTCTATATGGTACACATCTCCCAGCACCCCGAGTTTTAATAAATGTGAATAAGCCCCTGTCCAAAAGAAAAAATTACCCTCTTTTGCCATTTTAAAAATAAAAAAATGTAAAACAATTAACTATTTAAACATATTTGGTATCGCTACGTGTGGAAATGTCCGAACTATTAAATGTTAATGATGCTGTGTGATGAATGGCATACACATAAAAAAAATAAAAAAGTCCAAAATTGCTGATTTTCTGGTCACATTACATCCCACAATAATGCCAAAATAAGTGACCAAAATATCACATATATGCAAAAGTGGTACCGCTAGAAACTGCAGATCATGGCGCAAAAAATGAGCCCTCATACATTCCAGTATATGGAAAAATAAGAAACTTATTGGGGCCACTTTCACACCGAAAGGAAAATTGACTGTGCTAAGGTAATTTCCCCTAGCTGTGTATTGCTTAGACAAATTTATCATACACTCTGTGCCATTACACAAATTTTCTTTTCAATTTTTTTTGTTTCACCTTAGATTTGTTGGTAAAATGAGTGATGTCATTACAAGGACAATTGTTGGTGCAAAAAACAAGCCCTCATATGGGTCTGTAGGGTGAAAACTGAAAGTGTTAAAAACAAAACTGTAAAAATAAAAATACCTGCGTTCTTAAGGGGTTAAAAAAGGAAGATTTTTTAATGCAAGTAAAACATTTTTCCTCTGTGTTTGGATAAAAATCAGTCCTTTTTTCATGTGAAAATAATGGTACAAACCATCATGAGGGTCTAGGATTAAAGGGGTACTCCGGCGCTTAGACATCTTATCCCCTATCCAAAGGATAGGGGATAAGATGCCTGATCGCGGGGGTCCCGCCTCTGGGGACCCCCGTGATCTTGCATGCCGCACCACGTTTATAATCAGCCCCGGAACGTGTTCGCTCCGGGTCTGATTACTGTCTATCACGGGGCCGGAGTGTTGTGACGTCAAGGCTCCGCCCCGTGTGACGTCACGCTCCGCCCCTCAATGCCAGCCTATGAGAGGGGGCATGACAGCTGTGGAAGGGAGCGTGACGTCACACAGGGCGGAGCCTTGACATCACAACACTCCGGCCCCGTGATAGACAGTAATCAGACCTGGAGCGAACACACTCCGGGGACTCATTATAAATGGGGTGCGGCATGCAAGATCACGGGGGTCCCCAGTGGCGGAACCCCTGCGATCAGGCATCTTATCCCCTATCCTTTGTATAGGGGATAACATGTCTAAGCGCCGGAGTACCCCTTTAAGACAACTGTCGAAATGTGTCAGGCATATCCATTTATTGATGTTTTTAGGCTCAGTGGCAGTTTTTTTTAGAATCAAAGCATATTCTGGGTATAGTGTTTTTTGTTTTTTCAAAAAAATTGTGTCGTTTTTTTTCTCTATAGGAGAGAAAAAAAAAGCTATAAAAAGGGCCAAATAAAAGTTGTCTGTTTGTAGTCTGAGACATACTCTATAGCAGTATTCTTTGAAAGCATGTACAATCTTGGCCCTGGCTTTCACTGACTTTTTCCTGTTGTCTAAAGCAGGGAGAACACAATACACATATTTTCCAGACCACAACCCACACCCTGCTATTTACAATGCCGCCGATTACAGACAGCTGCTATTATTTCAGTGTTATAAGTTGCAGAATAAAATAGCACTTCTCAATTATCCTTTGTGGTTTACTGTCTTCAGCTTCCAAACATGCTTCTGGTATAACGTATAGCTTCTATAATCGGTTCTGTGTAGACAGCGGAACATTATACTGCAGTGGGTTGCAATGTATACACTCTAGGTAAGGGGAAACTATTTTCGGTACCTTCAGCTTTACGGCAAGAAAAAAGCTTGTATAAAAGTGCAATCTGCCAAGTAATAAGGGACAATACCACCGGGATTTCATACTCCACTGTAGAAGTGCTGCACACAATATAGGCTGCCATAGGGGGTGCCGGTTATATACTGTGTTGTAGCAGGCCCAGGCAAGCTATGGGGAACACATCCAGTTGTGAAACAGAACCTGTTGTCGGCTTTCTCTTCCCGCAAACCACTCTTACTTCCATGTACACACTGGGATAGCTATTCGGTCCTTACCATTGATCCCATAGTCTAAGCTGTTTAGTGGGAAGAAAGGAGGTGGAAGTTTCCCTTTGAAGAAATCATACTCATAAGTTAAGTCCACAATAAGAAAAGGAGAAATTGAGCACTCACCAGGTCTTGAAGAACAATTCAAGCTTCTTTATTTCATCTTGCTTGACAACACATGAACACGAAAGGGAGAGCGGGCAGTACAAACAGGTGGAGGAGAGGCTAAGAGCGACGGTCCGTGTTCGCACACGTAGCTCTTCATCAGGCCTCAACCTTATGTGAGCACCGGGAAGGTCTGACAGAGTGCAGAGTTAGCGGTTTTAGTGGACGCCTCTCTGTTTAAGGACTGTATACTCCTAAGTTAAATTGTAGTAACCTATATTTTAACTTTTATACCCGGTGAACACAATGATGTTAAAGGGGTACTCTGGTGGAAAACAAATTTTTTTTTTAAATCAACTGGCGCCAGAAAGTTAAACAGCTTCTAAACAGCTTGTAAATAACTTCTATTTAAAAATCTTAACCCTTCCACTACATAGCTGCTGAATACTACAGAGAAAGTTGTTCTTTTCTGTCTGACCACAGTGCTCTCTGCTGACACCTCTGTCCATGTCAGGAACTGTCCTAAGCATCAGAGGTTTGCTATGGGGATTTGCTCCTGCTCTGGACAGTTCCTGACATGGACAGAGGTGTCAGCAGAGAGCATTGTGGTCAGACAGTTGCTGACATGGACAGAGGAAGTTGTTCTTTTCTGTCCTTATTAGAAGCATATCCCCATAGAAAAACTCTCCTGCTCTGGACAGTTCCTGACACAGACAGAGGTGTCGGCAGAGAGAACTGTGGTCAGACTGGAAAGAACGTCACAAATTTCTCTGTAGTATACAACAGCTGATAAGTACTAGAAGGATTAGGAATTTTTAATAGAAGTAATTTACAAATGTGATTAACTTTCTGGAGCCAGTTGATATGAAATTTTTTTTTTCCACCTGAGTACCCCTTTAGTTCACATGTACGCAGATTTGATGCACAGGATTTATTGCTGCAGATTTCAATGTAATCTAAATGACTGAGCACAGCTTCTAATCTGCAGTTACAAATCCTGCGCATCAAATCTGCGCAGGATCCTGTATGTGTGAACGTACCCTAAAGGATCCAGATGGTCCAAAGTCAGTAATTTGATTAACCACCAGAAATCTGTGATTTATATTTTATTCTTAAACTTTCATAGGTTTACATTACATGATAATACATTGAGCCCAGTGTTAATGTAGAAAAACATAACAACCAATCAGAATGCCATTTTTTTTCCACTAAGCAAAAGTAAGAAATTTAAGGAAGAGATTTGGTTTGTTATTAAGGGAGCCACCCTCTCTATACCAGTGAGCTGCCAAGATTACAAAGTGACGTTAGGTGACACGGGCATAGAAGGCTATTACAACCTCTGACAACTCACTGCAAGGTTTTCAATTTTTTCCGCATACAAAAGGAAATATGCTGACATCTATTCCAGTTTGTGTTCTTTTCAATAAAATGTATGAGGTTCTACATTTTCGGTGTAGATGGTAAGATTCCCCCTGGCATCTTGATCTGCTTCTATTGCTTCAAACAGTGATTTGAAGTTGCCAGCTCCAAAGCCCTGCAAAATAAATAGAACGTTCACTACTCAATACATGTGGCCGTACGTATGTAAATTATTATTTGTTGTTTTAAGTGTTAAGTGTTTAAGTGTTATTTTACATTTGTATACGACATTCTATGCTTGGCCTCTATAACATTGGTTCAGTCTGCGAACTTGAACCTTCACTTGTCCCCAGAGCCTAGAGGCTGTTGAGCATGATAAAGGGGTTTTCTGGGACTTTCTTTTATAATTGACCTATCCTGAGGATAAGCCATAAATACAAAAAAGTCCTAGAAAAACCCTTTTAAAGAGACTCTGTCAGCTCCAAAATCCTTCCTAAACTAACTAACTCAGTAAATACGATATGATAAATATATAGAATGAAATAAAATAAATAATTAAAATAGTTGTATGAAATAAAATTCAATGTGTAAGTAACTGAATAAAATGTAATGTGCTAGATTTCTATTTGGTAAAAATAGGTGGTATCGATAATGGGGGGGTATCGATATAGTGTAGCCGGGTGATAAAGATTATGCGAGGAATTCATGCAATGTGTCTGTGTGTGCTGCTAGTATACTGAGAGTAGGTGTATGACATCAAATCACTAGAAAAGGAAAGATAGAAAAGGAGAGTATGGGTATTAGGAGAAAGAAAGAGAACAAAGGGATGAAAGAATGCTCAGTATAGCATTGTAGCATTATACAAGTATAGCAATTTAATGGTTACAATAATACAGACTGTGAGGAAAGCGCTGGGCCCTAGTGTTCTGCTTCCCCGTAGTTAAGTGCAAACTATGCAGATAAAAGAAACTGTGGCGGTTTAACAATGAAATTATATGTATATATAATCTAATAAAAAGATCATAATACACAGAGTAATTTGACTGTTTTGGCACTAAAAGCAAAAAAGGAGGGAAGGACAGGTCTCTTTAGTATAGGTAGAGCAGACTTGCCACGATCCTGCAATGCTGGTATGTTAAATGTAGGATAGGGCTCCACTGTAAAAAGGAAATGTCTCGTAATTCCTATATGGGAAGAAAAGTTTCTAAATGTGCGGCTGATGGTATCAGTGCTATGCGCTCGGTTATATGCAGTTGGTGCGGTGAACGGCCCACAGACCGTGTGTCCTCAGTCCCGGATACAGCTGGAAGGGAATAGAATGGTACTATGTACCTCTAACCCTGTTTCCACGGTCTTGCTCCTATAGCGTTGCAGCTCTAGCTGCAGACGGGTCTCTGGTGAGACCGCAGACTGTCCCAAGGCAGCGAGCTGGAGTTGTTATATGTCGGCGTGTCCTCGTGGCTTTAAGGCGCACTGTGATGATGCTGGTCACTCCTTAATGATGGGGATGTGGTCATTTGCTTGTGCCAGAAAACAGTCTCTGTGTACAGACTAAATCCATTTTAGACTTCTCAGTCCTTCAGTAGTCATAATGTTACAAATGTAGTTTTGACCGGAATTTATAAATCTGTGGACTGAGCAATCAAGAAGGGATCAAAGGGGTACTCCGGTGAAAACCTTTTTTCTTGTAAATCAACTGCTGCCAGAAAGTGAAACATATTTGTAAATTACTTCTATTAAAAAATCTTAATCATTCCAGTACTTATTAGCTGCTGAATGCTACAGAGGAAATTCCTTTCTTTTTGGAACACTGAGGACATCACGAGCACAGTGCTCTCTGCTGACATCTCTGTCCATTTTAGCAACCATGCATAGCAGATGTATGCTAAGGGCAGCATGGTGGCTCAGTGGTTAGCACTGCTGCCTTGCAGTGCTGGGGACTTGGGTTCAAATCCCACTAAGGACAACAATAAATAAATAAAGACATTATTATTATTATAATAACGTCAGCAGTGCTCGCGCTCGTGATGTCATCAGAGAGCATTCCAAAAAGAAAAGAATTTCCTCTGTAGTATTCAGCAGCTAATAAGTACTGGAAGGATTAAGATTTTTTTAATAGAAGTAATTTACAAATATTTTTAACTTTCTGGCACCAGTTGATTTAAAAGAAAAAAGGTTTTCACCGGAGTACCCCTTTAAGGGGAAACCTGGAACAGACTCGGATGGGGACTGGTAGAAGAGATTAGAGATGAGCGAAGTTACAGTGATTTGATTTGTCACAAACTTCTCGGCTCAGCGGTTACTTACTTTAGCCTGCATAAATTAGTTCAGCTTTCAGGGGCTCCGGTGGGCTGGAAAAGGTGGATACAGTCCTAGGAGAGAGAGTCTGTCTCCAGCCCACAGGAGCACCTGAAAGCTGAACTCATTTATGCAGGATAAAGTCAGCAACTGGCGAGAAGTTTGTGATGAATCAAATCACTGTGAAATCACTGTGAAAAATAGGGAAAAAAATAGGGAAAAAAAGGAGAAAGGGAAAGGAAAACAAAAGAGATATTGATAATATTTATGCCTCGGGACAGGGGAGTGTACAGGGGATCAGGTTATTAATAAATTTCATAATTATGTATGTGCTAAATGATCAGACAGTGTGTCCAGGTTTAGCTTATTTTTGAGAAGTATAGAACTGTACATTCTATAGTATGTGCTAATTTACTTATTAAAGGGGTTATCCAGGAAAAAACTTTTTTATATATATCAACTGGCTCCAGAAAGTTAAACAGATTTGTAAATTACTTCTATTAAAAAATCTTAATCCATTCAGTACTTATGAGCTTCTGAAGTTAAGGTTGTTCTTTTCTGTCTAAGTGCTCTCTGATGACACGTGTCTCAGGAACCGCCCAGTTTAGAAGAGGTTTGCTATGGGGATTTGCTTCTAAACTGGGCAGTTCCCGAGACATGTGTCATCAGAGAGCACTTAGACAGAAAAGAACAACCTTAACTTCAGAAGCTCATAAGTACTGAAAGGATTAAGATTTTTTAATAGAAGTAATTTACAAATCTGTTTAACTTTCTGGAGCCAGTTGATATATATATATACATTTTTTTTTTCCTGGATAACCACTTTAAGAAAAAAATATATGCATAATGAAATAAATATATAAATATCAATGTATTTCAAATGTATATAGTAACTGTGCATGCGCTGGTCCCTCGCTACCTGTAAGTCGGGTGTAGTGAGGGACCGGCGCATGTGCAGTTACACTGCGCAGAGCGGCTCTCCCGACGCACAGCTCTCACGTCATCAGGACATTGGAGCTGGGTAAAAACTTCAGTGTATGTGCTCTGCATACAGAGCACTGCGCTCAGGGGCGTGTGACTCCACGTCACTAGAATGTGGAGTTGAAGAAATGAATATGCAAATAAGGGGGGGGGGGGCAGGCTTAGGCCCCTTCCTCTGGAACCCGAAGCATTACTGCCGGCGGGAGATACGCCTGCAGAGCGCAACTGAGGAGGTGAATTACGGAACTTTAGAGGACGAAAACTCAGCGGCAACAAAACCAAAAAATTTTAGTGACACCTGTATGGACTCCTGTTCGTGTATTGGGTTTAGTGTGGGTGAACTGGCTGACAGTTTTCCTTTAAGGAGTGACCAGCATCATCACAGTGTGCCTTAGAGCCACAAGGACATGCCGACACATCTACCTAACAACTCCAGCTCGCTGCCTTGGGATGGTCTGCAGCTAGAGCTGCAACGCTATAGGAGCAAGACCGTGGACACAGGGTTAGGGGTACATAGTACCATTCTTCTCCCTTCCAGCTGTATCCGGGACTGAGGACACACGGTCTGTGGACCGTTCACCGCACCAACTGCATATAACCGAGCGCATAGCACTGATACCATCAGCCGCACATTTAGAAACTTTTCTCCTCATATAGGAATTACGAGACATTTCCTTTTTACAGCGGATCCATATCCTACATTTAACATACCAGCATTGCAGGATCGTAGCAAGACCGCACTACCTACCAAAACAGTCAACATACTCTGTGCATTATGAACTTTTTAATGATATATATATATATATATATATATCTTGATATAAATTTCATTGTTAAACCGCTACAGTTTCTTTTTATCTGCATATTTGCACTTAACTATGGGGAAGCAGAGCACTAGGGACTAGATTTGTTATTTACTTCTATAAAAAATTCTTAATCCTTCCAGTACTTATTAGCAGCTGTATACCACAGAGGTTTTTCTTTTTCTTTTTGGAGTTCTTTTCTGTCATGAACACAGTGCTCTCTGCTAACACCTCTGTCCATTTAAGTAACTGTCCAGAGCAGCATATGTTTGCTATGTGGATTTTCTCCTGACATGGACAGGGGTGTTAGCAGAGAGCACAGTGGTCAGACTGAAAAGGAAATTCAAAAAGAAAATAACTCCCTGTGGAGCAAATAGAAGCAAATAAGTACTAGAAGGATTAAGATATTTAAATAGAAGTAATTTACAAATCTGTTTAACTTTCTGGTACCAGGATTTAAAAAAAAAGTTTTCCAGGGGAGTACCCCTTTAAAGACTGAAGGAAGTGCTGGCCTGAAATGTGTGAACCTTGAAACCTTCAACTTAGTGGGAGCTTCAGTCTAAAAAAGGGTATTCCTGAGACAACCTGTGTAAAGGGAATCTTTTAAAGGGGTACTCTGGTGGAAACTTTTTTTTTTTTATCAACTGGTGCCGGAAAGTTAAACAGATTTGTAAATTACTTCCATTAAGAAATCTTAATCCTTACAGTACTTATTAGCTGCTGAATACTACAGAGGAAATTCTTTTCTTTTTGGAACACAGAGCTCTCTGCTGACATCATGACCACAGTGCTCTCTGCTGACACCTCTGTCCATTTTAAGAACTGTCTAGAGTAGGAGAAAATCCCCATAGAAAAACATATGCTGCTCTGGACAGTTCCTAAAATGGACAGATATGTCAGCAGTGAGCACTGTGGTCATGATGTCAGCAGAGAGCACAGTGTTCAAAAAAGAAAATAATTTTGTTTGTAGTAATCAGCAGCTAATAAGTACTGGAAGGATTAAGATTTTTTAATAGAAGTAATTTACAAATATGTTTAACTTTCTGGCACCAGTTGATTAAAAAATAATAATACGTTTTCCACCGGAGTACCCCTTTAAGTCTGTTTATGCTGCTTTCTCTGGGGGTAGTAACAGACATGCTGCAAAACTACAACTAGCTGTTGTAGTTTTGCAACAGCAGTTTTGCAAACTACAACTCCCAGCATGCCCAGACAGCCGTTGGCTGTCTGGGCATGCTGGGAGTTGTAGTTTTGCAACATCTGGAGGGCCACAGTTTGGAGACCACTGCCCTAGATGCTCCAGCCTGATTGCAGCAACTAGAGGGGGGCAGAATTTAACAGCTGAGCGGACTGTTTTATGCAGCTTAAAGGGGTATTCCAGGCCCAAACTTTTTTTTTTATATATCAACTGGCTCCGGAAAGTTAAACAGATTTGTAAATTACTTCTATTAAAAAATCTTAATCCTTCCAATAGTTATTAGCTTCTGAAGTTGAGTTGTTGTTTTCTGTCTAACTGCTCTCTGATGACTCACGTCCCGGGAGCTGTGCAGTTCCTATGGGGATATTTTCCCATCATGCACAGCTCCCGGGACGTGACATCATCATTGAGCAGTCAGACAGAAAACTTCAGAAGCTAATAACTATTGGAAGGATTAAGATTTTTTAATAGAAGTAATTTACAAATCTGTTTAACTTTCCGGAGCCAGTTGATATATATAAAAAAAGGTTTTGCCTGGAATACCCCTTTAATGTGCAGTTCCAATGTCGGCTTGGTGACAGGACACATTTTTAAATCTACCGGCAACTTCGTAGCTTGTCTGCTGCTAAATCAAGCAAGATGCAAATTTCCAGAAAATCTAAATCCTGCTTGCTTTAGAAAGTCTCAGGCTACAAATATACAGATATAAATGCATGATCGGCCGCCAGATCAATTACTTTTAGTAAATGAATGTATATACCACAAGTTACATTGTATGGAGTTATAGACACGGGGGAAATTTATCAAAACCTGTCCAAGGGAAAGTTGCTGAGTTGCCCATAGCAACCAATCAGATTGCTTCTTTCATTTTCCAAAGGCCTTTTAAAAATGAAAGAAGCAATCTGATTGGTTGCTATGGGCAACTGGGCAACTTTTCCTCTGGGCAGGTTTTGATAAATCTCCTACACAGTGACCATTATGCTTCAAAACTTTGAATATTTTACATATCACAGTTCTTTCCTAGGACATATTGCTCTTAGGTGGGGGAGCAGGATCCCGGCAGTGCCATGTAAAGATGCCATGTAAAGATTTGTTCATATATGCCATAAATCTTTTAAATTTACTAACCAAATTGAAGGCTACAAATAAGCTGTCAGAATTGTATACATAGTCTGAAGTTTGAAGCTTTTCTGTAATTGGCTTCTATGGTACCTTGTGGTCATATTCATACCTTCAAGCAATGTTAGTAAATCATCCCCACCGTGATTATAAAGATTCTTCAAAAGGTGCAATTATACACTAAAACCATAGCGGACAATTACCCTTTAGCTTTCATCTACTTTAAGCAGGTTAAGCAATAAATGCAAATGGTCTATTGCTTGTAGGGGTTAGAATTGGTGTAGAATTGTTGTGAATACAGCGTATGAATATGTTCTAATATAAAATGACTTACATAATGGCTATATCTCTGTATAACTTCTAGGAAGAGGGTCGGTCTGTCCTGCATTGGCTTGGTGAAGATTTGAAGAAGATATCCTTTGTCATCAAAATCAACCAAAATTTTTAGCTCCTGAAATAAGTAAGGCAATAGCAGTCTCAGTCTCTTTTTGGCATGCGATTTACATTTGGAGTTTTATGACCAAGCCAGGCTTTGCTATGCTATGGATGCAGGCAGAAAGATTTTTATACTGAGAAGCAACACTGTGTGTGGACAGCTCTCTCCCTCATGTTTCCAGTACCAGTGCACAGGCTAGCCGGCAGCGTCCCTGGACCATATCAACGGTATGACAAAGGAACCAAGTGCAGTAAAACGACAGGTACTTTATTGTAGGATCAGCGGATACAAACTTGCATCAGGCAGGAGCCGATGCATTTCTGACCGTTACAGGTCCTTAGTCATGGCATGACTAAGGACCTGTAACGGTCCGAAACACACCGGCTCCTGCCTGATGCAAGTTTGTAATTGTTGATCCTACAATAAAGTACCTGTCGTTTTACCGCACTTGGCACTGGACATTCCTTTGTTATAACAAAGATTTTTATACAGGAGAAATCAATAGAAGTTTTTGGTTAAGGCATCTGTCAAAAAAAAATAAAAAAAAAACAACAGAACAAAAATGCTCCTTAGACATGTCACAGAGGCATGTCAAAAGTTTAGATCAATCAGTGTCTTAGTGCTAAGAACCCCACTGATCATTAGAACGAGCAGGATAATTCTCGCAGTTGTGTTCTTCACTCCTCAGTTTACTGTGATCTCCATAGAGTTTCATTAGTTGGGCTCCCCTGACTTTTAATGTAGCCCATCTAGTGCAGCTGGACGGAGATTGCAGTAAGCTCAGGGGTCAAGTTTAGAGCAACACGGTTCTTTCTGCTTGTTCGTATGATCAGTGGTGGTCTAAGCTCAGACCCAGACTAATCAAAACTTTTGACTTACCTCTGAGGCATGCCAAAATTAAAAGTTACAGATGAAAAGGAACCTGTCAGGTCCCTGGTACCCCACACCAACCTCAAGACTGGACAGGTAAGGAGCATTCTGATGATTTTTTTAACCTATGAACCATGTGATGCTACATAGAGCGTATGCAAGTGACTGGAATCCAGTTCAATGGGAATGAATGCCACTGCTCTGGCCATGCTCATATGTCAGGTGCTGGAACGATGTGTGGGTCACCAGTAAACTGATAGACTATCTTTAATAGTTGCAGCGCACTAGGAGCGCTGTGGGGCAGGAGTCCAATGTTTTAATGGGATGCAGGCCCCATTGGCTGCTGATTGACAGACTGGCTGAAACCACACCACTTTGATAGCTGTTGCTCTGTGTGTTTAAAAATAAAAATAAAAATTAAGTAATTGTGATCTTGTCATAGTTTTTCCCAAATTAGATAAAAACAATGTTTTTATGCCATTTTATAAAAATAAAAAAACATAAAAAAACGATGATAACTATGAAGGATGTATATATATATATATATATATATATATATATATATATATACCTTGAAATAAAAACAAATAAATAAAAAAGTAGTAGTTTAACCAGCACCAGGGAACTTGCTTAAAAAAACATAGGCAGAGATGATTCTTAGCCAGGAGAAATCACTTTGGCAGACTGGGCTGGATAAAGAAGAATAGGGAAAGTAAAGGACGACACACAGAGAAGACATCACCTGTGAGTCATTGAATGTAACTGTATATTGTATTCACTGATGTGGTCTGCAGCATGATGTTACTCTGCAGAGCATCAGTGTAGTACAGTATCTGTCCGATATATGATCACTGTATTGTGATATTATTGGTAATATTGGTCTTTGTGGTGGTTGTGTTGAAATAGTATTTAATACTTGTTTAGAAGTATCGATTCATAACAAGTAATAATATTTGGTCATAAACTGTGGTATCACTCAGTAATAGTATGGGGAAAAATAAATATGCAGTGGAGAAATGTAAGTGCATGACAGTGTACTCTTATTAGTGTTTATGATGGGGCAAATTATTTGAGGACGGGCTACTTTATTTGAGCTTCTAAGTTAGAGCAGAAAGGAGGGGTTGGGAAGAGTTGGCATCCTAGAAGCAAGGACACTTCCCTGGTTCAGGGACTCCCAGTGGACACTTGTGAGTGATCAAATCCTAGTGTTATCCTATCAGTATGACTGGCAACATGGGTGGGATTAAACTTGATTCTTTACGGCCTATTTAGTGGCATTAGCAGCTGACTGTGGTCAAAACTGCTGACATTTCCTTAAAAGCAGCACTCCGGGAAAACATGTTTTTTTACTGCCAGCCAGCAACATGATATAGTTAAACAGCTGCGCTGATCCGTCTATTACCAGGTGGCTTTATTTCCCAATACGATGCCGTTCCGGTCCTGCTACTTATCAATGGGACTAAAGATGAGACTTTCTAAATCCCACAGTGACTGCTGTGTGGACCGGAAGTAAGTTTCTCCATGTATCTTTACAAGACGCGGGACCAGAACTGCATTATATTGGGGATAACAAGCTGTCGGGTAACAGAGGGATCACTGCAGCTGTATAACTATCATGTTACTAGTGGACAGTAAAAAAAAAAAAAAAAAAAAAAAAAAAAAGTTTTCCCCCAGAATGGTGCTTTAGGTGATTTTTGGCCAATATTTTATGGCTTAAAACTTTTTTTTTTTGCTTTTGGGCTCTTTTTTTTTTTTAGACATATTTTTGAATATGTCTAAAATATTTTGGACTGTGGCAAAAGCTATAGCCTAAAAAAACATTTATTTTTATTTAAAGGGGTTATCCACCATAAGGTGATTTTAGTATGTACCTGGCAGACAGTAATGGACATGCTTAGGAAGGATCTGCGCTTGTCTGGGGGCTAAATGGCTATGTCATGAGATTACCATAACACTGTGGCTAGCTTTTTGTGAACTGGTATTTCCTGTTTGACTTTTCTTTTTTTTTACTACAAAACCCACAATTCCACTCATTGAAACAAAAGACCTGTGGTTTTCAATCAGGGTGCCTACAGCTGTTGCATTAGTTGCAGATTGATCTCTCTCCCACCAAGCTATCCCTCCACCCATTGAAGCAGACAGGCTTCCTGTCATCAGCTGACTAGTCAGTCAGGTCTCGGCCGCATTGCAAGCTGGGAAAACAGTCATTTTGTATGCTGTTAAAAATAACTAGTGGGGTGAAAATCACTGAAGAATTGTGAGAAAACCGTCACACACAGATACAGACAATATATTAGGATTTACACTAACTTCAAAGCCCCTATAGCATAGTCAAATAAAAAAAATGAATCCTGGAATACCCCTTTAAGGTGTATTTTGGGCTATTTTTATTTTTTTATTATTACATGCTAAAATATGGTCACATTTTGGCATGTTAGGAGCTGTAAAATGGGCCTGACTTAATTTTATGGCCATAACGATTGCAGTGATAAAATAAATACCGTATTTTTCGCCGTATAAGACGCACTTTTTCTTCCCCAAAACTGGGGGGAAAAAGTGCGTCTTATACGGCGAATACACCCCTATCGCGGCGGTCCCTGCGGCCATCAACGGCCCGGGACCCACGGCTAATACAGGACATCACCAATCGCGGTGATGCCCTGTATTAACCCTTCAGACGCGGCGATCAAAGCTGACCACCACGTCTGAAGGGAAAGTGACACTAACCCAGCTGTTCAGTCGGGCTGTTTGGGACCGCCGCGATTTCACCGTGGCGGTCCCGAACAGCCCAACTGAATAGCCGGGTTAGTGCTTACAGGACACCGGGGGGGACCTTACCTGCCTCCTCGGTGTCTTCTCCGTTCAGGGATCCCCTGTATGCCGGCGCTCTCCTTCCTCGTCATCAATTCGTCGCGTACGTGCGTCGGCGTGCGTAACGACGTGATGGCAGCGACGGAGAGCGAGGATACCCGGCCGGCAGCAGAGACGTTCCAGAGCGATGGGGACACGGCGACAGTGATGGAGCGACATCCAGGGCAGCGGTGACGGGTCCGGAGCGGCGGGGACACGTGAGTATTACCTCCTCCTGCAGTGGTCTTCAATCTGTGGACCTCCAAATGTTGCAAAACTACAACTCCCAGCATGCCCGGACAGCCAACATCTGGAGGTCCGCAGGTTGAAGACCACTATTGGGTTCAAAATCTTTATTTTTTAAGATTTTGCCCCTAAAAATTGGGTGCGTCTTATACGCCGGTGCGTCCTATAGGACGAAAAATACGGTATATGTATGAAGAAAAAAACATTTTCCTGCTAAAAATAGAATCAATTTAAACTCAAATGGTAAAATATGGTTTTGGTCAATTTTTTGGGTTGTAAAATGGCCCAAAAGTGTCCATAATTAAATGTGTGCACATAGCCTCAAAGTGTAGACTTCAATATATTGGTGGGAGAAAAAAACATGTATCCTAAGACTCATGCCCCTGATTTTTAGAGACCCTAGTAATGCCCCACCTGGCAGTGAATATATATATATATATATATATATATATATATATATATATATTAGCTAATCAAATATTTGGAAATGTCACATATATATTGTTTCAAAATCTTCTAGTCACAGCAAGTTCTGTGCTTGAATCTAGCCTTTTATGGATTTAGACTGATACATGCAATACAATATCAGGTTTAATTTACAAATATCTACCTGCAGCACACTGATATCTTCCTTTACAGTGATTTTGGCACTTTTTAATTTTTTTTTCAAATCATCATAATAGGTATCCGGTGCAGAAAGAAATTCCATTCCACGAGATTTCAGATTCTTCACCTTGGAGAATATATATGTAGAAGTTATAACTGGGATACTCTATGTAGGAATTTAGTCAACATTATTTTGTCATCATCTTAGTGATGTTGCGTATTGTACCTGGTTGATAGTTACCCAGAAAAAAACCTTACCTACCTGTAGAAGACCCTTTTTGTAACACCGTCAGTCTGCTCCCACTGGCTTTCCCAGTGTGCACTGCTAATAAATTGCTTTGCTTTTCTCTAATGCTGTGCATCTTCTCTTGTGACTGCCTATCCTGGCTCTGCCCATTGGATGCATGCGCACTTCCTTCTTCATTCTAAAAGGGCCATTGCTTACATCTAAGTTCTTTCTCTTTTAATCATCTGCTATATCAAACAGTCACACTCATTCCACCATTCCTGAGCAAAGGTTCCATTGTGTTTCTGTGAAGGAATATGGCCTCAACCTTTTTTTCTTCCTGCCTGATCCCTTATACCATATTACCTTTCCTGTGTATGACCTGGACTGCTTACCATGAACCTGTGTTGCCCTGACCTGTCTGCTTGTTCCTGGCTACTCTATCCTGCTGCCAGATCAAGACTTCAACTACAAAGACTTGTTTCTTCTTGACTATTGGTGCTTTGTACTGGTTTCTCTTGGTCAGCAGGGCCATACTCAGAGGTAACAACCTGGTAGTCCATAGCTGTAAGGATGAGATCCTCACAGGAAAGGGTTAATGGGTGAAAATATAAGGTCTACTTAAACAACACCCTCAGGAGTGGTCCAAAGCCAGCAGGTCTGATGACCATTACACTTTTTCTACAGGGTGGGCCATTTATATGGATACACCTTAATAAAATGGGAATGGTTGGTGATATTAACTTCCTGTTTGTGGCACATTTGTATATGTAAGGGGGGAATCTTTTCAAGATGGGTGGTGACCATGGCGGCCATTTTGAAGTCGGCCATTTTGAATCCAACTTTTGTTTTTTCAATAGGAAGAGGATCATGTGACACGTCAAACTTATTGGGAATTTCACAAGAAAAACATTGATGTGCTTGGTTTTAACGTAACTTTATTCTTTCATGAGTTATTTACAAGTTTCTGAACACTTATAAAATGTGTTCAATGTGCTGCCCATTGTGTTGGATTGTCAATGCAACCCTCTTCTCCCACTCTTCACACACTGATAGCAACACCGCAGGAGAAATGCTAGCACAGGCTTCCAGTATCCGTAGTTTCAGGTGCTGCACATCTCGTATCTTCACAGCATAGACAATTGCCTTCAGATGACCCCAAAGTCTAAGGGGGTCAGATCGGGAGACCTTGGGGGCCATTCAACTGGCCCATGATGACCAATCCACTTTCCAGGAAACTGTTCATCTAGGAATGCTCGGACCTGACACCCATAATGTGGTGGGGCACAATCTTGTTGGAAAAACTCAGGGAACGTGCCAGCTTCAGTGCATAAAGAGGGAAACACATCATCATGTAGCAATTTCGCATATCCAGTGGCCTTGAGGTTTCCATTCATGAAGAATGGCCCCACTATCTTTGTACCCCATATACCACACCATACCATCAATTTTTGTGTTCCAACAGTCTTGGCGGGATCTATCCAATGTGGGTTAGTGTCAGACCAATAGCGGTGGTTTTGTTTGTTAACTTCACCAGTCATATAAAAGTTTGCCTCATCACTGAACAAAATCTTTTGCGTAAACTGAGGGTCCTGTTCCAATTTTTGTTTTGCCCATTCTGCAGCACCTGAAACTACGGATAATGAAAGCCTGTGCTAGCATTTCTCCTGCGGTGTATATAGTAGTATATAGCAGTGTATACGGATACTGGAAGCCTGTGCTAGCATTTCTCCTGCGGTGTTGCTATCAGTGGGTGAAGAGTGGGAGAAGAGGGTTGCATTGACAATCCAACACAATGGGCAGCACATTGAAGACATTTTATAAGTGGTCAGAAACTTGTAAATAACTCATGAAAGAATAAAGTTATGTTAAAACCAATCACATCATTATTTTTCTTGTGAAATTCCCAATAAGTTTGATATGTCACATGACCCTCTGGCCAGAGCTCCCACCAATCCTGAGAACGGAGGAAAATTGTCCCCTAAATGAATGGCTAACGTGTGCATAAGCAATGATCTGTTTACCAAACTCACCAAAATTCCGATGCCCTATAGTAAAGTAAAGTTTGGAAGCCCCATTAAGAATGCATGAAGCACTTACTATGGACACGTTCTGCACTCCATTAATTTGGGAGACTATTCCCAGGATGGGTGGGGGTTCCAATAGTCATACACCCCTCCCCAAGCCATCTAGTTATCAGGTATCCTATGGATAAGAGATATGTTTTGATATTATGAATACCCCTTTATGTCAAGCAGAGTGTAATCAGAAGTTCAGGGGCAGTCCTGCTGCAATGCATAAAAATATAAAGTCTGTTATATATTTTACCCATTTTATAGGCATATGTCACTAGACAGTTGTATATTATACTACCTGTAATAGACAGCAATAGCGCCATGCTAGTGGGTTAAATAGCACGTACTGGATTTTTATTTACCTTTATGTCCTAATGAAGAAATTTTGAATGTTGTAATCTGATTGTCACAACTTCTACATAATGCAGTCACACGCACTCTCATTAATATTAAGTTCTCCATAGCAAAAAGGAGACAATATATACATAACATTCATGTTTCAAAACCTATGCAGGTATTCATGCACAGACTCGCATATATAAACACACCACCCTCTTAGCCAAACAGCAAGGAGATCAAAGCACAGGATTCGCCCCTCCTTCTGTTGCCTTCTTCTTTGTACCTATCTGAATGAATTACTCACTGCTTTGATGATGTTGGAAGTGTTCAGAGCAATGTGCTGTACACCAGCACCACCATAGTAGTCTACATATTCCTGGGGAAAAAATGATTCATTACTTACTGTTTACAATTATTTACAAATCACAGCTTTACATCTAATAGTTACATGATAAACAACTGGTTACATATATAAATACACTTCAGGCTTCTACTTCTAGGGACTACAGATGTATGTTTACATATAAATATTTGTAGAATAGCTTTAATTGACCTACAACATATACTGAATTGGGCGCGCAGGGTGTCTATGGAGACTGATGGATGGACAGGTTTGTGTAAACAAACCCCTAGAATTATGCATCAAAGGGGTTATTCCTATTTTGTGATATATACACCCAGGTACCAGGCTATATCAAAGGATAAGAAACCAGAAGTAACAATAATATTACAAACATACAAATGGTTATTCACGAATAATAATAGTGAAATAAAGTGGCCAAGTGACCCAAGCCTATCAGTATAACCAGAATCTGAAAATCCTAGAGAGAAAGCCACATAGGACTAATGAGAGCTGGGTAATTTGAAGGAAGCCTGTTTATGGAGTTAAGAGGCTACAATACTCTGGACACGAGAGAAACCCCACTCATGGTTTAGTTGTTTTTTGTTTTTCTTTAAATATATAATGATCATACATAGACCTGTACATTTCCATGGCAACAGACTGCAACCACTATACTGTAGTCTGATCTTGCAGTTACACATATGTGCAGGTGCTTCTTCAGGGTCCTGTTCAGTAGGCACAGTGAATCTGAGATGCAATATGGAGCCACCTAACCTGGTGTTTAAAGGGGTACTCCGCTTCCCTGCATTCGAAGCTCCGCTCCCCAGCGTCTGGAAGTTTCTTGTTCCGAACGCTGCATAAGGGCTTCTGTGTTCAGGGCCGCCCCTCGTGACGTCACACCTGCCCCCTCAACGAAAGTCTATCGGAAGGGGGCGCGACGGCCGTCGCACTCCCTTCCCATAGACTTTTGTTGAGGGGGTAGGCGGGACGTCACGAGGGGTGGCCCTGAACACAAAAGCCCTCACGCTGCGTTCGCAACCAGAAACTTCCGGGTGCTGGGGAGCGGAGCTTTCGAAGCAGGGAAGCGGAGAACCGCTTTAAAGGAGCAGTTAGTCCTGCACAGGTAAAGTTGATTACAGTACCACACTATACTATAGGGAGGCGCTACTAGACAGCAAGTCAGTGCCTGCACTTCAATTATACAGGTGTTTTACCAGTGAAATGCCCACTCTGATTGGTCAAATCTTCCAGCCTTTCACACATGCCAAGGATCTGGACCATCTCTGGCATTGTAAGTTGAGTATTGTTTCAAGTAACAATGTAAGTTTATGGATCACTGTATACAGTTTCCTTTAGACATGATTTTTTTCCCTAGTACTTTGAAAAAAGGCACCATGTATGCTGCACCAAAAACTGCAGCTGTGGTCACATGGGTAGTAGTAGTAGTTTATATTTAAAGTAAAAAAAATTCTCCATTGTCACATCTACCTTCACAATCTACTTACCCTATCATATGAAAAGTAAAAAACAAAAGACTGTGCACCAGCGCCTCGTGTATTACCCAAGGGAGAAGCACGAAAAGGACAAATAGTGTCCCACTAGATTAGCTGCTCATCTTGCACTTATCACCCCAAATCCAAGAAAGGGGTACTTAAGTGGGAGGTAGCTGTTGTGCCTTGAGGGTTGCAGGAAACCAGGGCAACCTGTCCTGAGAGAAATCCGTATGAAGCGAAGAAAAAAAAACCCTTATGACCTGGCGCTGTTGCCTCTGTGGTAAAGCATGGAATCCAGGATTACATTTATTGTAGAAACAATAAAAGACGCATACAGTCAAGATGCATATTGTATGCATCTTTTATTGTCTTCTACAATAAATGTTTTAAGTAGTACTCCTGGATCTCTGTAGTCCATGCCTTACCACAGTCAGAAGCACCAGGTCATAAGTTTTTTTTTCTTCTTTTTATACGGACTTACCCTATATCGCAGACTTATTTACAGTCATTGCCGTGAATGTTGGCACCCCGGAAATGTTTCAAGGAAATTAAGTATTTCTCACAGAAAAGGATTGCAGTAACACATGTTTTGCTATACACATGTTTATTCCCTTTGTGTGTATTTCCCTTTGTGTGTATTGGAACTAAACCAAAAAAGGCAGGAAAAAAGCAAATTGGACATAATGTCACACCAAACTCCAAAAATGATCCGGACAAAATTATTGGCACCCTTTCAAAATTGTGGAAAAATAAGATTGTTTCAAGCACGTGATGCTTCTTTAAACTCACCTGGGGCAAGTAACAGGTGTAGGCAATATAAAAATCACACCTGAAAGCAGATAATAAAGGAGAGAAGTTCACTTAGTCTTTGCATTGTGTGTCTTTGTGTGCCACACTAAGCATGTACAACAGAAAGAGAAGAGAACTGTCTGAGGACTTGAGAACCAAAATTGTGGGAAAATATCAACAATCTCAAGGTTACAAGTCCATCTCCAGAGATCTAGATTTGCCTTTGTCCA